>NW_026020368.1:3885522-4232492 GCF_900185275.1 Solanum verrucosum
TTTTTGTTTCTTTTAAAATGTAGAGTTATTTTTTTATGATATCAACCTATAAAGGTAAAATTATACATTATGTTTACTCAATTAAATTAGTGTTAAAGATGTCCATTTCCAGTGTAATCACCCCTCTAATCATTCTTTGGTTTGCCTCTACTTTTTCTAAAATCATCCATAGTTAAACAAAACTTTTTTTCTTGATAAATAGATAAACATATTTTATTCTTAATAAAATATTGCTCTTAAAGAATCTTATCCTTTAAAATTTATGGTTAAGACATAAAATGTCTAAAAAATAATGTTTTGTACATAAGGCGTCACATAGAATAAAACTTACAAAAGAAATCGTATTAAATTATACAAAGAAGTAAAATCGCAAGTCCTTTCAGAATTGAAGAACATCATAAGCACATTACATCACAATTATTTATTTTCTCCTGCGTCTGCTTGACTCCAATGCATTGTAACTTATAAGTGAACTCTAGTATGTATCGAGCTCATATTAAATTTACATTCATTCAAGAATTCAAATTAGAAATATGAATAGTAGTACGTAATATATCAAAAGAATTTTATTTATCATACTCTCAATAAGTATAGTATTTGAACAGTGATATATACAAATTAACTTGCTGAATCATTAGCTTCGAAAGTTAAGAAGTCACATACTATTTGCAAGATTATTGATACCAATACATGTCAATAGTTTCATTAAAAGTGTAGGTATTGAGGGGTGTTGTCCGTTTTTACTTCCATTGTAAGGTCATAGACACGTTTCTTTGTATAATTGTGGATAATGATTATATGTAACGATAAAAATCATTTTTTCAAATTATTTTATAAAAAAATAATTTATCTGATTAATTATTGATAAAAATGAGATCAAAAGTAAAAAGTAAAATAATAAAATAAATAAATAAATTCTATTTTTGGAAAAAGAGAGGTGTTACATCACTCTTCTAGCTAAAATATATGTAATGTAAAAATTACGTAAAAAGAATTGATGAGACATATTAATAAATAGAGGATACAAAACAATAAAGGTTTTTTTATAACTCATGAGATATATAATTAGATGTAATAAATATAATAGATTCTTTTAGTTATTGGTTATATTAATTAATGAAAAAAAAAATGACTTTCTAGATCATAAAAAGTGACCACACCACTTTATCTATATCTAACTTTACTATAGATATAAATGTGACAAGAATAGTAAGACATTGATGCAATCAAATCTGACAATTTAAACCTTTCTAAACAAATCACAATTTCAGGAACTTAATTAAGAAAAAGAAACAAATTAATTGATTATATATGTTTCATTCTTGACAGTTTCTCTCTTTTACTTTTTGTTTTTTTTTTTGTTTATTTGAGTTTCTTGTTCTATTTTTGTTCCTATTATTTTTCATTTGGATAATTTTATTGTATTTATGTAATTCTATCTCTTTTTTAGTTACATTTCAAAATGATTATCGGTGCCACATTTTTCCACATCCCTTTTCAATTATTTATTTTTGCCTATTTAATATTTTCAGTATTTTTCCTTTAAGATAATTAAGTTAGTTCATTTTTTTGCTTCAACTAATTTTAAAGGGAAATTCAAAAATTAAAATTTTCTGTTAGTTAACTTTTCTTTGTATTTTTTATGATATAGAATTATATTGATAATTATAATTGATCATCTTCCTTTTCTATATCTATTATTTATTTTAGATTATGAAGATCACATGTCAATAAATTAAAATACATCAAAAAATATATTCTAATGTTTCTCAAGAGTTTTTTTGTTGATGAAAACTTTAGTTAGTGAACGATCTTACTTTTATAATTTTGTATGACTTTTTTCAAATCTATCTTTCATTGTTTGTACAAATTTTTTTTTGTTTGCATCTTTATCGCAAATATAAATATTAAATCAAATTTAGAAAGCTCAAAACATTAAACAATATTATCTCCTTGATCATCAAATAAAAATAGTTCTAAAATATTCGTTGAGATTTGAGTAGGATCAATTACAATTTTAAATAATTACTCTTTCATACAAATATGACAGTCTCTTCATACTTATTTTTTTTCCTTTTAATATTTTATGAAAGTTGTTATTCTTCTTTTTAATAATGAATCAACCCTTTTTTTCACCTTTCACTAATCTTAGCTTATAAAATATTTATAAATCACTTTTTATCTTGACTAATTTTTACTACAATTATAATATACGACATATTTTATTTATATAAAATCAATAGATTGAGAAATACATAACCTCAATTACATAAATACTATAAAGTATTCAAATAAATTAAACTCAAAGTATTATATGTATAAACTAATATTCCTTTAACTTTAGTTATATGTTAGTTAATATTTCTAAATTATTCTAAAAGGTAAGCATAAACAAAAAATCTGGAATTCTTGAATTCTCAAATTAATTTTATTATTCTCAACTTAATATAACAACACAAAAATTAAATTCATTTTTTGTGAAGGAAAAAAACATATACAATGTTGAATCAATAAAAAAAATCTTGAAGGTCTATGAACTAAACGATTCAAGCCTTCAAGGTTAAAAACAATTTCCCTGAATTTTTTTAAAAAAAAATTAGTATAAGAATAAATTAAAATTAATTAATAAATAAAAGAATCTTTGTAGAAGTACCAAGGAAGATGATCCTTTCCTCTAATATTTAATTTGTCGACATAACCAACATCCAATCTACCACTGAAGATTAATGGACAAATTAGTAATTGAGGGGGTCCTTTAGTGATTTGTTCATCAAACTTAAACTTAAATCCCTAATTATTATCATATGCATCTTCCATTATAAACAATAAAACTTATTCACAAAAAAAATGCATGGAATAATAAGTGTAGTAAAATCAATAATGATGAGGGGAAAAAAACAACACAAATGAAAAAAAATAAATAAGAAAGAACACTATAAGTAAGAGACATCAAACAAACTAAAATGAGAAGAGTAACATAAATTATATATAGTACTTATCAAAATTGAATTTGAATTTGGAATCCCAAAATTGCCATATGATCATCTTATCTTCTACACTGTAAATAATAGAAGTTAGTGACAAATAATCTATATATAACAAAACTAGCCGTAAACAAAGTGATGTACTTTAGTATAAATAAAATGAAGAAAGAGGAAGAAGAAGAAGAAATTCTTATTGTTGGTGAAGATGATATGCTCTAGTATTTATAGTAATCAATAAATTTGTAACTTTATTGAATAATATAAATTAAAAGAGTAATATAGTAGTCAATAAAATTGTAATATTAATGTCTTAATTGTAATTTAGTAATATCTTTAAGAAGGAATGGAGAAAGGTATTAGAAAAAACTGATTAATGATGTTAAATGGTGAACAAAATAAATAAAATTATAGTTAATTTTTGCAAAATATTAAGGAAGGAAAATAATGAAAAAGGCACAAAATGTAGTGAGGAGAAAAAAAAAAGGATGAATAAGAAAAGGGCAATAAAAGATTTTATGAATTGATTAGTTGGGGTAATAACGGAAAAAGGTTGTTTTTTTGGGCTTTATTGATTTCAGTTAGTGACCTTTTCCATTCTTTAATATAATATATATAATAATTAGCAATTAATGTAATAATTAGACACTAAATTAATATGATTACTAAATAGAATATGATTAATTCTTTAATTAAAAAATAAGCTAAAATAGAGAAAAAAAGTCAAAAAAATGAGAAAAATGATAATTAGCAATGGAGGCCTTAGAGAGGTGCCACATCACCTTTTTTTACATTTGGCTTTATATTATATATAGATTAGTGTCATTCGTCGAGAGTAGGGAGCATATTAAATATTAGATTATGAATGCTTTACAACTTAAAAATAAATGTTTTCTAAATTGATATCAATATTTGAATTTCAAAATTAAGTTACTTCATTACCTTATTTATATTAAAATTTTGGTTATTATCGACAGAATATTGATTAAAAAAATACTACAAAAAATAATTGTGAAAAAGCTTTAGTATTTTCATTTTAAATTTTGTTTAAAAGGCAAAATAGTTACAAAAACTTAAATTTTATCAATATAAAAACTGATCTAAAGTTTGTACTCACTCCATTTCAATTTATGTAATGTTTATTTGACTTAACATGCAATTTTTAAAAAAAAAAAAAAACACTTTTAAAACTCATGGCCTAAAACAAACCATAGATGTTCATATGACTATAAATCATCTTACTAAAAATAAAATGAATATTTTAAAGTCAAAATGTTATTAAATATATTAATACATTCATCATTCTTTTGAAATTGATTACAAAGAAAAATATGTCACATAAATTAAAGTAAAAATTACATAAATTTTCATAGTGTTAAGTGTTAATTACATTATATCCCTACTCTTTTTCAAATTACAAAAAATTCTTAGAATTAAAAATTTTCAGATACATCAGCAAACATGCGGATACATCGATCGTGATACATTGTTATTCAGGAAACTTGCAGACACATAGCTCACAGATGAATCCGAGAGGGGAGGGATGTATTCGAGAGGGAATATGGATGTATCTGAGAAGGGAGAATTGTCCAAGAGAGGATAGGGGATGTATTCAAGAGGGGATAAAATGTATTCGAGAGAGGATAGAGATGTATCCGAGAGGAGATAGTGATGTATCTTACAGAGGATAGTGATGTATCTGAGAGGGAATTTTCGTAATTTTTTTAAATGGTGGGAAATTTTAGAAATTATAATAAAATAAGATGTGAATTTAGGTTAAAAAAAATAAAAATAAAATTGAAAAAACAATTAATTATATTGGGCCCGTTAATGGGCCTTCAAATATACATATATATATATATATATATATATATATATATAGGGATAATTGTACATAATAGCAAACTATTAATTCAAATTAAATGCTATAAATATACTTTGATTTAATTGTACCCTATAGCAAACTATTGCTATTTTCGCCACTCTCCCCGGTGGAATCTCGCTCGCCACTCTCGTTTGGTGGCAATCTCGCTCGCTTCTCTCACTTTTATGCAAACACAAATGTATAAAATGTGTTTGTGTTTGTATAAAGTGAGAGAAAATTGTATATATACATATATTTCGTTCCCCTCTCCCAGATCTCGCTCGCCTCTCTCGCTTATACAAACAAAAACGAAATGTATAAATTGCACTTCTGTTTGTATAAAGCGAGAGAAAATTGTATATACACATTGCAAATACATATATCTTCGTCCTATACACTTATAATTATACAATACGAATATTTCCTTGCCCAATTTTCTTTTGCCTTTCTCTCTTTCTCGTTTTATACATACACAGATTATACAATTGATATTTTGTATACAACTGTTTTCTTTTATATATGTATAGCGAATTATACAACTGCTTTCTTTGTATATGTATAGCGAATTATACAATTGTTTTTTTTGTATATGTATAGAGAATTACACATATATGTTTGTTATGGAGCGCAATTATGCAAACTTTGCTATAGCATACAAATATAAATTTTGTGTTTGTTATATGTGAAAGTTGCTCATATATATATATATATATCATTGCATGACAAATCAAATACCATTTAAATTTTAAGGTGACTTTAAATCAATTAAAATACTGAGTAATTTATGGCTACAAAAACATTATATTTCATTTTACGTTACTTGAACCCAATACTGGAAGGAAATAAGAAAACAAAATTTGATAACGTTATAAAGAGAACAAAGTAATAGATCTGTCTTGTTATTCTCATTTATTATAGTCTTAAAAGCAAAATAATTTGTTCTTGCAATATTGTAAAGTCACTGCAATATCATGAGTTTGACTTTACTATCCTACTCTAACTGATTATTTACTGCCTCGTCGATTAGATTTTAGTTTATCAATTGTAAATTTAAGATTATCAATCTTCTCTAATGGAGTAATTTTGAAGGGGGAAAAAAAAGAGCGAGCAAATTAAAATAAGTCACTACAACATTTTAGGCTTTTTGCCACCCCAGAAAAGTGTGACCTAAAATACCAAAAGGTGTAGCCTTTTTAATAATAGTTAAAGTTAATTTATTATATTTTGTTTTTAAAGAAAGTTGGAACATTAAGGGTAAATTTGTCCATTTTAAGTTATAAATTAGTTTTGTTACACTTGTTATCAAAGAAGAAGGGAGGTATATGTAATAATTGATACCACAAGGAAGGGATGTGTTAACAGTCAAAATCTCAAGGGAGATCTCTAAAATTATTCTTAAATTAAATGACGCTATTAAAATTAAATATTTGTATACTTCGACATTGGAATACTTTCCTAAATGCCACAAACGAGGATTATCCAAATTAATGATTAGGGCAAGAACATTTTTTATAATTACTTGGCCATAATGATATCGTAGAAATATTACACAAGCACATATATGTGAACAAGTTAAGTATTAACTACTCACTGATATTACTATATTATACTTTTCTTGGATCAGACAATAGGAAAGAATTATATATGTACCACAAATAAAAATAATTATAATCATTGGACAGTGAAAATCGGATTTGAATATAATATTCATTTACTAAACATTAAAAGGACCACCTTCTTGTTTATAAAAAATAAAAAAAATCTCACTCACACTTTTTCCTTATGTTATGGTATATAGTACCAAAGAAATTTATTTACATACATAGAGATCTGAAAGCAGTGATGATCAAACAAAAACTAGAATTGAAATTGAAGTAGTCCTAAAAGGATAGAAGCAAGCTAGGACACAAATATCGAAAATATAAGTAATAATTAGATGAAATAAACCATATTTCTCAAGTAAGCCATCTGGATTCGCTTCTGATCATATGATTGATTCGCGTTTAGAGGTCTCTTGACTCAGCTAGCTTTCCGAGAGTCAATAATTCAGTTCAGTCAGTTAAAAGAATTATTATAACTTCTTATAATTTCATTAATCTATTATGTGTGATTAAAATTATAGTAGATATTTGTAAGCCATGTAATTGGTATCGATTTTTCTTTGAAATTGGTTAGATTTGGTAAGATTTTCAAAATCCTATTTAAAAATTACAAAAAGATCTCAATGATAGTAGAAGATCTTATTCCAATACTTGCTTTTGAAGTATTTTTGTGATTTTATGAATGTGAGATATTCTTTGATTTGCAGCTACGTGTACATACAAATTTCGTTAAATATATTACTAGCTACCTATTATATTATATGTATGTGTGCATTCACATATAGTAGGGGAGTAATATATATATTTTTGGTGAAGGACCTTTGCACATGCAACATTGTCTGGTAGAAGACTCCAAGAAAGCCCTCCATTCACCCACCCACCCCCCACCAAGAGAGGAAAAAATAATATGTTTAATTAGTCATAGTAATAAATAATAACTAATTATTTTTTAAATATTGTACGAATCATCTCTTCAAGTTGAGAGTGATATAGAATAACTAACTATTCTCTTTGTCCACTTTAATTTGGTCACGTATGTTCTATTCAAGTAATACTTAGGCAGTATTTAAAATTTTTCAATACAAATTATTAATGTCAAATTTTCACTCATAGTCTAGCTCATTAGACACCTTCCCAACATAGCACATGCCATTGACACCAAAACATATTACACCTTCAATTGGATTGAGTTGTATTTGATTATAATTTTTTGTAAGAAATCTTTTGAAATCAAATATTTTTTAAGAAAATGGGGTTTATACCCTTCAATTTTTAAAAATCAGTAAAATTATCCAACTTGATTAATTTGTTTGAAACATAATAAAATCATCTGCTCTAAAAGAAAACATTTCAAATTAGACGATAGTTATATAATATCATAGATCAGATCTCATATACGAGCTATTATATATTATTATTACAAACAAAAAATTACTTTAATTGAAAATTTTGAAGTTAGGAATTGAAAATGAAGTTGTATTTGATTATATATTTTTTGCAAGTAATAGTTTGATTGTTTGAATGTACTTTACTTGAAAAAAGAAAATACAGTAAAAGTTTTTAAAAAATGAAAGTGAAAAAAATAGAAGAAAAAAAAACAATACCTCATCTGTCCTGAACAAGAAGTCAAGGAACATCAAAATTATAGATTCCTAATTGTCTTCCTCTAAAGCAATGTTAAATACTCTATGTATCAAAACTTGCCGTCTGTCATTGAATATCTTCAATAATCTCCTTTCAATGTACATGACCCATTCAATTGAGTAATTTAGAATCGATTACATAACTTCATTTTTTTTCTTTTTCGAAACGTTTCCTAACAAAGGCGATTCTGTAATCCAGAGAAACTTAAACTTGATACCTCTAATTGAGGATAAAGAAGTATTTTCCACTCCACCACAACCCTTAATTATATGTCCTTGTTTACTTCTAATAACTCTACCAACACCAGTTGATCCCGAATTATATGATCAAACGCCTACTTTTAGACAAGAGTCGAATCGGTTATATGCACTTTAACCGAAGTGCGCATGAATTATAATCACTTTCTTAGAAGATAAAAATCAAACTAAAGAAAGGGGAAAAAATCACGACAAATCCAGCAAATTGAAGACATGTCTCAACATCTGTCCCCAACTCAATAAATTGTCATATTTCCTTTTTATCTTTTCTCAAAGATAATCTTTGACAAAAAGTATCCAGATAGAATTATCTTCTAAACTATTGCTCAACCATTCATCCACAAGTTCAATACAAAATTGTCTTTGTTTGGAAACACTTTATACCTTATGTAAAACTTTTTAGAGTAAAGAGTAAATTCAAACGTAGTCGCACCTTAATTTAAGTATCGAGCACCAAAAGGAACCAGAAGAAAAATATCAAGAAATGCAAAATTCCCCCACCATACAAATCTAATACAAGTTTGTTCAACTCAATGAATTGATGAAAGCCTCCATCTAATCAAAGAAGAGATAAGAGGTGCAGGTACCTCATCTTGCCAGAACAAGTAGAACATCAAAACTATTGTTTAAATGGGGCCATTTTTACTTCTTTTTTTAAAAAAAATAGGGTAAACATTTGTAAAAAGAAAATATAGTTAAAAGTGAAAAAAGTTGAAACAAAACTTTGGGTTCCAAAATTCCAAATACAACTTCACGTTGTGTTTGAAATTTTCATGGCCAACTGCTGATTTTCAAATAAAGTGAAAAAATTCCCAAAAAAAAAGCGAATAATTCTCATGGCCAAACAGGTCCCTAACAGTTCAGAACACATCCATTTCAGATTGTACTGTAAAATTTCGGAACCTTTAGGACGTTTTAATTCCACATCTTAAACTTCTTCAATCAAACTTCACAGCTAGGCACACAGCAACTGGCCAGATACCTTAGGTCAACCACAACATGTCCCAGGACGCACCAGTTTTTTTGTTTTAATCTCTCCCTACGAGCTCCCACATTCTTTTGCTCCCTTGGTAACTCGGAGACACAACCTTAGAGATATTCACAAACGGGGAAAATATTGCAGAAAGTTCTCGCACAACACCAAAATTCAACTGCTAAGAAATCTGGAAAATACTTGAAAGTGCTATGAAATCAGGAGAGAGAACTTGAGCATCAAAATGCCCTCTTGATTTGAGCATTTAAAAAGAATAAGTCTAAGAGACAACAATGTTGTGACAAACAAATAAAATGATATTTATCAGCTGACCACAGCTATTCCAAACTTAAATATTTGATAATCGAAGACCTTCATCAAAATTGTAGCAAAAGACAGCACAAGATAACCTAACATCCCATATTACTTCAGAGGAATGAACCTTGATGAGTGAGTAGCACCAATACCGGGTCTTCCATGCTTGACAGGCTTGTATGAGATTGAGAACTCAGCCAGATAGTGGCCAATCATCTCAGGCTTGACCTCGATCTGATTGAATGTCTTCCCATTGTAAATCCCAATGACACTTCCAATCATCTCAGGAACAATAATCATGTTCCTCAGATGAGTCTTGACAGGCTCTGGCTTCTCACCTTGTGGAGCCTCACGTTTCTGCATTAAAATGCTCAAATGAAAAAGGTAGCAGACTAAACAAAGTACACCATATTATATATGCAAATGGAACTCATACAAGACTGGAGAGACATAAAGATAGTATTACAAATAAATCTACGGAACTGTCATTTCAGTTGAAACATGAGGAGAAAGAAAATATAGGGCATGCCCTCACTTGGCAGCAATCAGGAAAAGCAATGCAGACAAATCCTCAAAAACCCAACTAAAACACACTATGACACGGTTTCGCACTATACATAAAATCTCGCTGGACTACCAGCCAGAGCAAAATTTCAGGAGAAGTGCCAGCAGAGGTGATTCCTTGTTCAACCTTATGATGCTATCCATGTGTAACTCAGTTGGAAGAAATTTCAGCCTCAGCTATTATAATTTGCAGGGAAGAATGAGCCGAAAGGAGCAACTAATTAAGGTTCTATTGAACAAGTCTAAAGTTCAAAGATTAACAAAAGTAAATAAATTCAACCAAAAACAGAAAACAAAAATGATTTTTTGATAAAATGATTTTTCCCTCTACCAAAATCTGTCAAGTACAGCTTTTCACATCAAACTGGATTGCTTGTTATCTGAAACCAACCTTTGTCTAGATAAATGAGAATGCCAAAGAAAATCAACCTAGCAGAAGTCTTCTTTAAACAAACTGTTAGTACATATGTTCAAACCTTTATTTAAACTCCAGCATAAGGAATTTGCACTAAAGACGTTTTACCTGGCAGCCAATACCTTATACGATCTTTTCACAGTTGTATTTTGCTTATCCATAAACTTGGGCTTTTTTGGATATGTAAAAGTTTCACTGATTTGCACCAAGAGATGAATAGAGGGTTTCATTATCTGGTGGAGATATTCATACATTGTGGAGTATGCTGATTTGAGTACAAAAAGGTATTTGTTAAGCAGAACTTAAAGATTATACATACTCCACCGTAAAATCAAAATTAAGGTACAGCTCCAGGACCAATCTTAGCATAGTGCGCAACCATAAGCTTTTGGGATGACAAATTTCCCATAGAGAGAACTAAGTAAGCAAAGTAAAAAGATCACATGTAAAATAGAAGAAAAAAAATTGAAAAAATAATAAATCAAAACACTTAAAAGAAATGGAAAAACAATATGCATGACCGTCCAATAACATGTAGACCATAAGTAATTATATCTACATGAAATCCATTTGTCATATCAATGCAAGGCAACCATGCAAAAGACTACCTTTGCTATCACAGATCATCAAAAGAAAGCTAGATACATTTATGTGCAGCTGAATGACTATCCTAAGCTTTATCAAATTCTATGATGTAGCATTCCAAAATATCCGGACGCCGAGAAGGGTGTAGAGCAACTACTTAAGCAGTAATATCAATCATAACACATATAAAAGTTGGTCACTAAACGTAAGATGAAAATAAATTCCATTCATATGACAAGCAACTGAAAAGGGACTGATATGCCTACCGCCTTACGCAACTTCTTGATCAAGGCCATTGGCTTCCTCTTCAAACCTCTTTGGAACCTACAACAAATAAAAACCACTTAGCAAGAAGCATCAACAAATATCTCCACACATTTGAAGAAACTGTGCACATAAGCTAATACTTCCTCCATATCGATTTGTTTGTCCTACTTTCCTTTTTAATTTGTTTCAAAAAAGAAAGTGTCTTTCCTTATTTTGGTAACTCTTTAATTTCAACTATCCATATGTCGATACATTTGACATATCTTTAATTTAAGAAAACAAAATTCAAAAGTCTTATTTACTTCTTTAAATTATATGCAAGTCAAAACACAACAAAAAAATTGAAACGGAGGGAGTACATATCATACTAAACATAATCTGATTATGCAGTAACATAAAAATACATCAGTAGTGAAGTTGCACTCTCTCAGTGTTTAAGTCATAAATGAAGACAATTTTGACAGACCAACCTAATTATGAATCATATACTAAAAAGACACTTGTATCAAACAATTCATTTTTGTACACAATTCGGCGGAGGGTGGTGCGCGTAACACTAAAAGTCGTCATGTCAAAATGAAAATGTTTAAATTAACAAAGGTTGTGCTAATCTTCTCTTATGAGTCTATACAAACCTTCTGCGAGGACGAGCATTGAAGAGCTTTACGAGCTCGTCAGTGGACATGTCGAGCAGAGAATCGAGATCGACACCTCTGTAGCTAAACTTCTTGAACGTCCTCTTTCTGGGCTGTCCTGCTGCCACATCGGTTTCAACATCGGCCTGTAAAGCAAACAACAATGAGGACACAGAGGTATATACAAAAGCATCTGAATTGACACAGAAAGAGCGAAAATGTGAATGCTTGAAGATAGTAACCATGGCTGTGGAGATGGAATCGTCAACCTCTCTCAGTAGCTAGGGTTTTTCGCGGCGAAATTGTATCTTAACAAGGATGAGAGATTTTGGGAGTTAGAGAGGATTAGTGATTGATCCGGTATGTAATTGGCCCATTGGATCTAAGCTGCAATAGTCAGGCCCAGAATTTTGTTCCAACATTATTAAACTAAGGAAAAAAAATTACATAGTATAATAAAGAGCAAAATTGTATGAAATAGCAAATTATTAATTCAAATTAAATGTTATAGTCATAGTTTATTTTAATTATAATTCATAGCAAACATCCCCTTTTTTTGCCATATGATTCGATATACAATTAGTCATTTTCGGTATACAATTAGTCATTTTATATATTTCGATATAAAATGTATAAAATGCGTTTTTGTTTGTATAAAGTGAGAGAAAAATGTATATACAAATACAAATACATATATTTTCGTTCTACACACTTATAATTATACAAATACAGATCTTATTATACAAATTACAATGTATAAATGAATTTATACAAAACTGAACAATTTGTATAAAATTGAATGTTTGTAGCGAATTATACAAATCAAAAGCTTCATAGCAAACATAAAATTTGCTATGGAGCGCAATTATACAAACTATAGTTATAACATATAAATATAATTTTTATGTTTGCTATATGTGAAAGTTGTTCAATAAATATATAGTATTCCCTCCGTCCCATTTTATATGTCACATTTTTACTTTGCACTTGCATTAAGAAATGATGTAATTTTACCCTTCTACCCTTATTTAATGTTTTCTTAAGTCAACTTTATTAATAAATGACAAGATTAACTAACTATTCTATCAAGGGTATAATAGGCAAAGTATGGTAATTTATGCATAAATTTTATAAAATGACAAGTATTGTGATCCAGCTATTTATAGAAAGGGATGACATATAAATGGGACGGAGGGAACATATATTTACTATACATAGTTATAATTAAAAATAATTATAACTTGCAATTACATTATTCAAAGCTAACAAGCTTTCTTAAATGGGAACCCTAATCTAGAACAATAAGATCAATTGAGTCAAGAAATCTATTTAATAGGATTAGTTTCTTTTTAAAAAAATAAATATCAGGGATAGGGGATCACAATGTGGGGAATCGAACTCTCACCAATAAGGTGGAAATTCAAATAGTCAACTAATTGTACTATTAGGATTCTCCAATCTATGTAATAGTTATTTTTCTATTTATATGTATTTATCTTTTAGTTATATTATTTTTAGGCTTAATTTTAGGCATTGTATCTATCATTAATGTCAATTTTCTCTTTCCTCCCTACAAATTACTTCCTCGTTCACTTTTATTTGTCACATTTTGATTTGGCACATCCATTAAGAAAATGATCATTGATATAGGTACTTTACCAAACTATCCATAATGTTTAGTAATATATCTTGAAAAATAATTTGAAGAAAGAGTATTTAATGTTGAAGGTAAACATGAAAAAGTATTATTGTCTTTTTTGGCATGTCAAAAGTGACAACTAAAAATAAAAATTTCTTTTAGGAAAAAGTGAATGGAGGGAGTAACTTATAACCCCAAATTAGCCGCATTCACCCCTCCCCCTTCCCTCGAAATTCAACAATGTTGTACTTCTTTTCCTTTGCTCCGACAAAGCGTCATCGTTATTGGCTTGTGATGAATTATGAAACTATTGGTAGCCATGGAAAAGTTTTGAAGCTTAAGTTTAAGTTGTGAATTTATAAAATTGTTAGTAGATTTAAATTGGTGATCTTTTGAAATATTGAATATATTAGAAGGAGTTCATATCTTAAATTTGAGAGATTTTGTACAAATTTGAGGCTGATTTTGTACAAATTTTTTCAAGGAATCAAACGCACATGTATATACCTTATATTCATATATTTAGGTGTATTTGTTCACTGTTATGTATTTGTAATATATATAATGTATTTAAGTAAATTCATCACCAAAATGTATTTGGAGAACCAATTGAAGCGTACATGTTTCTTGTTATTTATGACGTATCAATATACTTTTAAGTGTAGCTGCAATTGGTTATAAATTTATATCAATTTATATACATTGAGAAAAGGCATAAATTTCCTCCTGAACTTGTACCGAAAAATCAATTACACACTTAAATTATTACGGCGACCTATTACACACTTAATCTTGTTCAAAGTGATATTAATACCCTCTCGGAACATGACATGATAAAGAAATTGTCTTCACCTTCCTTAAGGTGCGTGAGAAGAAAAAAATATATGTTAGAATGACAAATTTGAACACATGACACTATTTTATTGGTCATTATATAGTTATGTATTCTAATTTTTAATATATTAATTATTTCAATTTTCTTTCCTTTTTAATCTTTTTATTGGTGGCCCCAATTTCTTTAAAGCATTTACATTTTTCTTAAATTTGAGTTCTTCTTCTTCTTAAGGTATCACTACATTTATCACCATTGATTGTTTGATGGAAGCACATCCAACACTCTACCCTTAAAGAGGAACTCTAAAAAGAAATAGAAAGGAGTGGAGAACAATTTGACTTCCAAAGAAAAATTAATAATTTTTAACTTAAAATTCATGATTTTTCCGTCGAACTCGCTAGAGGATACACCAGAGAAGATTACCGAAAATAATCATGAGAAAGATAATGAGTTCTATTGAAAATCTTATAACATTTATGCATAAAATTCATGATTATATTGCCTAAATTTATCAAAAGTTTATCGAAGAAAATGATTTCTCCATCTTTGTCTTCTCTATTCTCGCCGGAGGACTACCTACAACCACCACAATGTCATTTTTATGTCTCAAATCATCAATATCATATTTGATTAATCATTACACACAAAGAATACTAATGAAATGCTTGATTTACATACTAGTTATCAAGATTTTTAAAGAATTTTACAGATTTGGAAATTTTATTTGTTCCACCGGCAACAACGGTGTTGCCCATCGCAGTGTCCAACATCTCTTAACTTCATAATTGACTTACTAATTCCTATTTTCTCTTCAATTTTTTATTTTTTCCTTCAATTTATGAACAATGGAGAAGAAGAAGAAGAAGAAACAAATTTTAAAAAGAGAAATGTATGGTGAGAGGAGGAAGATGCCCAAATCTTTATTCTTTTGCAAAAGTTAAGAAAATATAAAGAGATAAAGATTTTTAAAAATTAAAATAAATATTATTTATGTATGAAAACACGTGTACAACACATTTTTTTTACACAACTGAGATTATCTTCGGAAGGGGGTATTAATATCATTTTGAACAAGATTAGATGTGTAATAGGTCGCCACAATAGTTTGAACATATAACTGACTTTTCGACACAAATTCAAGAGGTAATTTATGCCTTTTCCCCTATATATATTTTGTATTAATGTATTTGAGTGCAGTAATAGGTATAAGTTGCAAGACACATGAACATGAGAAACATCGGTGGCTTGGGTCATTTCAAATAAAGTTCACGCAAGCGTCATTACTAATAAAAAAAAATGATTGCACAAACGTTTGAACTTTGAGCAAGAATTACATAAGAAGTTATTGCTGAATTCATATTTTGGGGGAACACCTATTTTCCCCTGTTTTCAATTTTTAGAATTGCAGTTTTGAGCTCTTGTTGGAGAGTAGACCTTGTAGGTATTAAAACGATGTCTTTCCAGACTGAACCAGGAGTCTGCAGAGACAATACATCATCTCCCTCGTACAGCTCGTAAATTGATTCTGCTTCTTCCTTCAGTTTTTTCACCATTTCCAAACACTTGATATCCTCTGGTTCCACCAACATTTTGTTCTCTCCATCTTTCCATGCTATTAACTGCAACAACGAGACATATCCAATGTAATCACACAAAGTGGAGTCTGTGAATGTATGCAGTAAATACGATTGAGATAAGAATGTTACCGGTGGTTTTGAGCCTAAGGCATTGGTGCAGTATAGCCTGGCGTTATCAACAAGTTCACAGTATTTGGGAAATGCATTTGCGAATCTCTTGTGAGAATTCAATTGGGGCTTTACTCTAACAGCCCTCCCTGTTGCTATAGCTCGCCTGCATACCACGTCTCAGTTCCAAATAATTTAACATTTTAAAAAGTTTTAGAAAATTACTTAGCAATGTTTTGACAAGTTATTCGTACCTGATGCCTCTAATAACAGCAAGGTAAGGATCACATACAACTCCCACCAATTCTATTCTATAAGGTTTACTGATCTTATTAGCTGACTCTTCTCCTTTTTCCTGTTCAATTTGTTCCCAATAATTTTCTGTAACTGTGCCATCCTCTGCAACCTTGTAACCTTCCCCCATTCGATATCGATGTTTGTGTACATTTCTTGCCATGACTATGGTCTGCTCAACAAATGGCTCCCATGATAAGGTTCCATCCATTATAACATCGCGCCCCTCGTTAAGAGCTGTGACTAGCAGAGAAGATGCTGCATCTGTTGAATTTTGATGTACCTGTAATATATATTTCAAAAAAATTTAATTATTGTTGTTGGGAGGATATATACTATTAACCACGCGTTTGCACAAGTCGAAGTATTAATTGTTACCAATTCAGCAGTTTGAAGCATGTCATTATGATGACCTCTTGAGCTAAGGGCTCTGTATATTACGTCTGTCTCCTTGAAAGCATCTGCCTCTACTACCACTGCATTTGCAGCTGCTTCCAACCAGAATGACCTGCCAAATTAGTCAAAATTTGAGTGATTTTAGTTTTGATAAAGTTATACGTACTAAGTAGTAGCCTATTACCAATATTTGATATTCTCAGCCCAACAATAATGAACAAAAAGGTAATCTAGCCAAGTTGTGAGATAGTAACATATTATTGTGATGGTTGGATAGTAGTTGACACGTAAAATCTTAGTTATTCAATTGATTGACTATTTAAACTCTCATAAAGGGTTTGATTATTAGTAATCTCCTCTTCCATTTAGCCCCTACCCCCAAGTTGATACACAGTACAATACAAGATTTTGTTTAGGGTCCATGACTCATGACTCATGACTCATGACAATGACAATGACAATAGGATATTGATATATGAAATTAGGTGAGTGAGTAATAGTTACTTACTGTTTGAGGATGTCTTTAAGGACAGTACTTTTGCCAGCTCCCATTCCACCACCCATAAGGAGGAGCACTGGACTTCTTTGACTGTGAGCAACTGGCACCATCACGTCCGTACATCTGGACTCACCATTACCGTCGTTAGATGATACCGTTCCGATCGCCTTCATCTCCTCTACCAGCGTAGAAAATACCCTAGTCACTTTCCAATCTTTTGTTATCTTCTCAAATCTCTGCTTCCTGAAATTGAAAACAATCCAATCCATCTTATAATTAATGAAGTGAATTGAGAATTATCATATATATATATATTATTTATTTATTACTATTATAATGAAATGTTGTTATCGACTACTTCAAAGTTCACTTCCACTAAAGGGACCAGTAACTCTGCCTATGTACACTTACTTATTTTTTTCACAAATAAAGAAAAACAGTTGCACTTCATTTTCAGGGAGCTGCCTATACCCCCACCTCTTTGCCTAGTTTTACTTTCTAATTTCTACATGCTCGAAAATAGCAAAATATTACGAAATTTTACTATTTAGTAAATCTTTTTTGTTTTCTAGTTAGATATGGAACATTTCCAATGTGCCAATTGGGTTCAATTGATTTTTTTTTTTGTTTTTCACCCGGGAGCATACATTGAAGCTTCGACTAAAGTTGAATCGCGCTTTGCAGGGCCCATTCGAGGGTAGCGCTCTTAATAGGATTTTTTCCATACCTGGAGCTCGAACGCGAGACTTCTAATTAAGGGTGAAGTATTTTCCTTGTGCACCATAACCCATGTTGATGGGTTCAATTGATTTATTTATTTCAGACTCTTATTTTCAAAATTTGGATTCTTCGTCATACTCACCACTAGACCCATGATTAAAATTTAGAATTTTATTTTTTATAAGTGAAAATCAAAAGTATGCTGAAATTTCATTTGTAAAAATAAAAAATTTCAAATGATGACTCTCCTTTTTTTATTATTATTAAAAAAACGTGACTATTGGTGAATTTTTTTCTTATCTCTAGCTTCCCCAAAACTGACCAAATAAATAAAATAGAAATTTGATTTTAACATTATCTTTGGTTGATACAACTAGATAAGATGAAACAGATTTTCTGGTCCTACAATTTAAAGCTGCCACCATGTGAAAAGTAAAGACAACTAGCCTTTGCAAAATTGACAGGAAATATAAATGTTAATGCCATTTGATCAACAATAATATACTGAGAGCATGTATTCAATATTAAACTAATGCAATTCGATTAATCATTGAAAATTCCTTTAATCCCCGGTTGATCATCAAATAGTAATAATATAATTCTGAAAATTTCCACTATTTCAATAAGAATTTGTTTTCTTAGTTTGGTGAAAAATAAATGAAAAAAAATCATATTTTGCAGAATAATTTTCCATTAATTCGTGATAAACAATTTTTATTTTTTTTGTATTTGTGTAATGATAAACAATCATTTTTACGCATGTTTTATCCTCTAATATCCAAAATTTACTGATACGATTCATTCAATGAGTAGTTGAAACTTTTAATTAAGAGGAGGAAATCTCAATTATTTGTCAGAAATCTGGATGTAGTAGGTTTGTAAGTCGTCCCCACATGCACAAAATTAGAAAATAGTTTTAAATTATTACTACCTTGTAGCTGCCAACACCAAATCCTTGAGTCTTTTCTGCTCAGAATCAACACTCAATACCTTCAACATAAAACAACTTTTTTCAGTTTTTGATTTATAAAAAAGTTAAATAACCTTGAATACATATATATATATATATATATATACCTGGGTAATTAACATAGAAGCTTTACTCCAATGAAAAGCAAAATAAGCAAGAATGCATCTCTCTAATTCATTTTCCAATTTGACATACAAAGATTCAGCATCTTGTTCATTTGCAAAGTATTCAAAAATACTATTATCACATCCTTTGGATCTCTTCAAGTATTCTTGTACTAACTCACATAACCCAACACACTCACTTTCATCTTTAAACCCCAATTGCCTTGCTACATACACATAATTACTTTTGAATAATATAATCAAATTGAAAAAGAAGAATAATTTATATATGGAAAGAAAGTGAAATCATCTCACCAACGTAATGAGAAAACTTTTCGAGTCTACCAGCAGCGCGCCCAGATTCAATACTGGTGTCGAAAATAGGAGAAAGTTGATTTATCATCTGATCATCAAATTTGGGAGATTTAGATTTATAATTACGAAGATGATGCATGGTGAAAGCTGAGATTATTCCTACAACACTACTTGCGCACACAGCAGATGCACTTTTCCATCTGCAGGAAAAAATATAAAACAAGTTTATATATAGGACAGAAATTAGAAAAACTTTGGACTATTCAACAAAAAGAGACAAATTATAAGTGTGACGATATTTTGAAGATGTCAAATTCAAAGCTCAGAATAATTGGTAGAGGAAGGGACTAAGTGGGTTAACATTTCAGCAGCATGTTTGATTTTTCTTTTTTCAAGTAAAAGTTGAAATTTCTTTCTTGGTCAGGGGCGGCTCTGCCTTATAAAAATTATGGCATATGTCTTAGGCATTCAATTTTGGAAGGCCTCAAATTTTTACCAAAAATAAATTAATGTGTTATTTTTTTATTTAAAATAATAATTATTTATAATAAAAAGTATATAGTATATATTTTTTATTACATTTCTTTGCTACATTCACATTATTTATTTTTTAAAACTCATTTTTGCTTAAAGTTTATCAACTTATTACTTATAGAATTGTGTTAACAATTCATATAATGATTGCTTTAATAAAATAATATTTTTCAACATTAAATTGGCAAAATCTTACCTAAAACTAATAATTATAAATAAAAAGAAGTACTCGAAAAAATCATCTATAAAAAAAACTAAGTAATAATTTGCATCTTAATAGTTAGAAAAATAAATTTTAAAATAAATATGTATGAAATTTGTTAAGCGTCAATTGAAATTTCACTTTAGGCCCCCAATTACGTTGAACCGCCCCTATTCTTGGTTTAAACTTTATTTTGTGGTGGAGTATGAATTATAATGATGAACATAAGTTAATGGGGTAAGATAAAATGGATGATGGAGTCAACTCATCCTTTTGAAAGATGAAAATAAATAAGTGATCATTGTATAGTGCATATCTGTTTATGTATTTATTTTTCGACGAGAGTGGGTGTGGTGGACCTGAAGAAAATGTGAATTTTTAAAAATATTTTAAAATATGAAGTTTATTTGGAATTTTGATAAATATTTTGTTGCTGTCCTAAATTAAAGTTATGTCAATTTTATGGCCTTAATATACTACGTGAAAAGTTAAAATAAAGTATTTTGAAAAAAAAGGTCATCCTTTTTTGGAAAAAGGACAAATATACCCAAACTATGGTAAATGGTATGCAGATATCATCCGTCATACTTTTGGGACATTGGTGCCTCTGTCGTTCAAAAAACTAGAGCATATATACCATTTATGCTAACGGACATACACGTGTCATAATCTTATTCACCGACCCGACATTTATTAAATATCGGATTGACGGATAAGATTGCGTAACGTGTCCCTATTTAATCTTCCGTTAGAGTAAAGGGCATATATGCTCTAGTTTTTTAACGGCAGAGTCACTAATATCCCAAAAATATGACGGATGGTATTTGTGTGTCATTTACGATAAAAGTATATTCGTCATTTTTTCCTTTTTTTTAAAATGTGAGAGTACAAAAGAGGTGTTTTTACTTTCTTTTTTTTATTATCATTTTATTTTAAATATTATCCAGCTATTTTATTTATTACAAAACCCATTCCATTTATTTTATCCACCAACTAAAGTACAAAAATGTCGACTTCAATTTGATAAAAATTATGTTTTGAACTTACTTCAATAGTGAAAATTTTGGTTTATCGGTTATGTTATGAGAGACAAAATCATGGTTGCTTTCACTGTTTAATAATGTTGTTTATTTTTTATATTATAATGGAGTTGTAAAATTAAATTGAATTATTTTTCTAGTTTTTACAAATTGAAGATATAGATCATATTTATATATATAAAAATTTACATATCCAAATTTTAAAAAAAAATAATAATTCAAATACTATTGCCTAACACAATTTCAAATTCAAAAATTCCAAAGAAAAGAAGAATTTTTTTTCATTTTCATCATCAGCTGATACATACATTGGGCATGTCCCTTTTTGACCGTTGGTTGAGATCAGTTTGAGAATGAATCATTTAAATTTAGAAGTTTATGAAAAAAAAAAAATCACTAAAAAGATAGTAAAAGAATCGAAAGCTTAAACAAATATTTAGCAATTTTTGCAAAAGATGCACTTTATTTTTAAGTATCCAACGACTGTTTGATTTTGTAAGTAGTAATCAAATAAATTGTGATGAGGGGAGTAAACTTTTGATATTTGTAAGTATTTACTATTATTTAGGAAAAAACAAGATTAAACAACATGTATTTAAAGTAAGTTAAATTAATTAAGCTAATCTAAATCATTATGACTTTTTGTTTGTCTTTAAAAAACTCATTATAATGCAATTTTATAAAATAATGTTCTCATTAAACAATGAACATTGAAGGGGAGAAATGTCATTTTCTCATGTCTTCTTCGGAATGGGAAAGGAAAGTTTAATTTAAAGAAAAAGTTTATCATATGGTGTACGATTTATTTTTTAAAAAGATATTTATAAACATTATTTTTATTTATACGTAACTTCATTATCGAAAAACCATCTGTAGATAGAGTGTTATTTTTATTTATACATAACTTCATTATTTTTTAGCAAAAGAACAAATGTAGCAGCATATATATAAATTGACAATTATTGAGCCAAATGATTATTCCCCATTACAGGAAACTATGTTAAAAAAAATATTAGTGTTATTAATTACACATCGCTAGAGCTCTCTTAGGTTTTAATAATACAATTATTTTTAAACTTAATTTCCCTGTAATGGGGGAAAAATAATTTGGCTCAAGAATTGTTAATTTATATTTATGTTGCTACATTTGTTCTTTTACTCAAAAAATAATGAAGTTAGATATAAATAAAAATAATATCTATAAATGTGTCATCTCTCTGTCTATCAGTTACTCCATTTTGTATGTAATGTGGCTGTTTCAACACATACACATTCGGGGGAGAAGCCGAAGGTGCTTTCCCGAATGAGTCCTACCCAACGTAAATTTAAAATAATCAGACTTTAATATAAATAACGAATATCAATTAGAATTATTTTTAAAAAAAAAAAAAGAAAAAAAAAGCACATGCACTATATGACATGTAAGCTATTTTCAAAAAAGGCCTCATAGTTCTTATATTCAAATTTTCAGTTATTAGAGGCTCATAACTTAATAGTGGGTCTAATAGAGGGTTCATTCAATATAGTTTCGTATTGTATCTGGCATAAAGTAATACATAAATTTTATATAATTTATGCAAATATTATTTATGAAAAAAAATAGCAACCGAACATTAAAAAATACAAGATAATGTGGAAATTAAATCTCCGTCACCAATCAAAACAATATCTTTTTTTTATTAAAGGTCAACTTTAACAAAAATAAATTAAATAAAACTACTTTTAATTTATCTTAAAACTTGACGTATTTGAATATATACAAATATATAATAAGTTACTCCCTTTTTTCACTTCAAATATAACCAATAAGTAATGATAATTACAATTTACATCTAGAAGTTTTCTATAATTTCCTTTTAAATTCAGAGTCAGCTCATCTTTGGATGTTTCATAATTTTCCCTCATTTATTTATTTATTGAGGTGAGGTGGTGATGGACCTGAAAGTATATTTAATTAACTTTTCATTTTCCAACTAACACAATATACACAGAGAGGGTCCGATTGGTTTGGAGACAAATTATACCCAGCTTGATTTGATATATAACAAATTAATTAGTATAATGTATAATCCAAAGATAATTATTATTCTTATTTTCATATTTTATCTTTAGAATTAATTAGTTATTCCTCGTATCATTTTCAATATGTAAAACTGAATATCAATTAATAAAAATAGTGTGGTAAATAGGCATATAATTTCTTTTTAAAAATAAGTGTGCTAAACATAACAAGTAAAAATGAACGAGACAGTAACTTGAAATGTGAAATCAAACTCGTCATCATCATACAACTCACACGGTATGTTAGGTGCCAACTTCCATACGCAAAAATAATAAAGTAGCATGACTCCATTGACTTGATTAGAGGCAATTTATAATAGTGCGTAATCACCTAGAGATCACTAAGAATAAAATAGTAATAAAATATTCACAAACTTCTAAAACATATACAATATGCAATTGACTTGACTTTAAAATATAAACAAAGACTTAATCTATAAAGAAATAAAACTTGCTAATTAATCGCATGGACCTAATGATTAAAAAAACTAAATAAAGTTGGTTTAATTTTTTGGTTATGCAAATAAAAGAAAAAATAATGCTACAAAAGTTGAAGAAATTAAAAAAAATAATTTGAGAATTGACAAATTCAAAAATCAGTGGTTGAAATTACTATTTGAGAATATGATTTTTCTACTCTTTGAAGTTTAGAAACTGATTGGAAATGATATTTGTGTTTAATTTATCATCACGAATTTAAACACTACTATGTGAATTAAAGTAAAAAAAGTATATATCTAAAACTCCATTATTAGAGTTTTTAAAATCTTGAAAACTCTCAAATGAGTTTTGTGATTTATTGAAAACTGTAACAAATTTGTGGTTGGGATTTGTTGGAGAAGTTGTTAAACTTTGAATTTATTTAGTGAAGATTTGAGCAAAGCTAGGTTGAATTTTTTTTTCATTTTAGCCAAAAGCAAAATGTATGAAAATAAAGAACAATGTTGTTGTTTTTCAATTGTTATTATCATCACGGTATAATAATGTTAAACAATGTATAATAAGTGTATCATATTAAATTATAATTATACAAGTGTAAATTAAATTATTTTTTAACTACAAGCAACTTAAGAAATTATTTGTGATCTTTTTTTTTTTTTTGGTTGAAAACTATTTGTGATTTGATAGATAGTGAAAGTCTATTTAATTCTATTAATTGATTTTTGTCGCTCCACTTGTAATCAATCATTGAGTAATATTATATCAATTATTGTCATTATCTCAATTCTATCCAATGCAAAAATCAACAGATTAGCATTCAACTAACTATATTTATGATAAATCTCAACTTTATTACATATTTTCTGATTGAAACGAACTAAACCAAAATAGGGTTCACTCATATATAATAGAGTGAAATTCAAAGAACTTAAATTTCTTAAACGGACACATACTTATCATTTTTTTAAAATATTAAATCATATTGTATCGAGTGAAATTTACTTAAGCACGTGCCAAAAAATATAGGACACATGGTGGTGAGGTCTGAAGGAAGCAAAGGCATTGACATTTGGCAAGATTGACCTTCCGAAGATGCATCATCGGTTACAAAAGAAATAATTTCTACTAGGGATGCATTGATGTCACTATTGGCTCGAGCGTATTTAAAATATAACATGAAAATTGGCTCGGGCATATTTATAATATGGCATGAAAAATTAGCATACATCTAGACTCTTTATAAAGTGACAAAATAAAAGTTGAAATACATAATTGATTGTCTATCTAAAAAACTTCTAACATGACTGAGTAATGTAGGATAAGACCCAAACATACCTAAAGCAAACTAATATGAAATACTCCATCAAATTCTTGAGACCCAATTCATTGATTTTGAACTCTAATAAATTTTTGAACGCCAAGATTTCTTCCTTGATTTCCATTTGTTAACCTTTCAAATTTTGGTGGAGTTTTTTTCCTAAGAAAAGATCAAAATAGTGTTTGATGTATGTGTATTTTATTTTGATCATTAATATATTTTATTTGATCGAAATGGTCTTTGATATATAATAAAGGTGTTTATTGTGATCCTTAATATATTTCATTTGATTGAAATGATCATTGGTGTATAGTAAAATGTATGCACAATTTGGTCATTTACTCTAAACCTAACAGATTTATCAAAATAAAAAGTGTAAATTTAATGGTAGACCTCACATAGCTAGCAAAATCCATCATTGTTATATTCTTTGTTAGCTTCAAAGAAAGAACTCTATGAAATCTAGCATTATTGTCTCTACTTTCTTTAACATGATTTACTATTTTCTCTTGCTTAAAATAAAAATGGATATTAGGTCAATAGAATAATATTTTAGGAAAGAAAAAATAGTAAATTTTGTTGGAGAAAGTAGAGAAAATGGTGTAAGATTTTATGGAGTTCTTTTATAGGAGCTAACAAAGAAGACAACAATGGTAAATTTTGTTAGCCACATAAGATTCATGATTAAATTAAGAGAAAATTTCAGAAATAGCAAAGATAATAGACATAATAAGGCTCTATAACTACTGTTTTTAGTTATTTTTATTTAGAATCACCACTTAATTTTGAAGAAAAATCAAGAAAACTTTAATTTCAAAAGATTTAAAACATGAAAATCAATTGAAATACCAAAGGGAGGTTCGGGGTTCACATCAACACTTCAAGAAGGGTTTTTAAGCACTTGAAGTGCCTGCTAACACACGGTTATCTGACGATTTAAAATATTTGGCTAAAAACTTAAAGGAAGTAGGCATGCTCAACTACTTAAGGAAATAATCAACTTTTTACACTTAAATTATTTTTAAAGGAAAAGGAAACAATATTGTCTAAAATATGACTAAGTAAGTAATTTCAAAGTATTTTAGAAATCAAATGAATAGAAAGACAAGTGCTTACTAAAAAAATAATTTAAGAATAACTAAAAACAAAAATAACTCATTTTTGGCGAATTGAGTTAACTTTAAGATTTTTCATCAAATAACCAAGTAATAAAAATAAAAAAATTGGGAAAAAATTTTGGGTCCAAGTCTGATTTCTATCCGCCTGGGCCAACACTTTGGCTTAATTTCTGATTTTTCTTTGAGATTTTGACTCAACTTTCGTTCTGCCTAAAACTAACAAAGGGCTGCCAAATATAGGCGGGTTTGGCCGAATAATATCAAAATCTGTTGCTGAA
This sequence comes from Solanum verrucosum, assembly GCF_900185275.1. Classification (NCBI taxonomy): domain Eukaryota; kingdom Viridiplantae; phylum Streptophyta; class Magnoliopsida; order Solanales; family Solanaceae; genus Solanum; species Solanum verrucosum. The sequence continues at coordinate 3,912,073 of NW_026020368.1, forward strand.
ACTTTTAGGGGGCTTTTTGCCCCATTTTCGCCCTTGAAATCTATGTATTCACTGGTTGTATACTATATATAGGTTGTATTTTGGTCATTTTTACTGTATATCAAATGTATACAGCCCACTTCAGCTTTCAACACCTGTAGTATAAACTTTCAGCCTCGTACATCTATCTTCAACCTGTATATCAATGTATATATTTAGTGTATACAACCTATTTTTCAACTTTTTGAAGGCTTATATTTCAACGTTCAGCCTACATTTTGCTTCCAATGACCCAAACAGAAAGTGGAGACTGACTTGATGACCAAAAAAATTGATCCTCTATGGCTCATCTCGAGAATGCAAAGAAGGGAAGTTCGCCATGGACTCGAAAGGGTTCATACAACAAACGAAAGCAAAATTAACATTTGAGATAAAGAAAATAAATGCGTCATAACTTAGTTGAAACAAAAGTAACTTAAGTATTTCAAATCCATTTGATCATTATAAATAATAAATTGTCCAGTTGGACACTTATATATCTTTAAAATATACTATTAAATCGTGTAGGGGTAATAAGTCTTGCCCAAAGTTTGGGATTGTTACAATAATTTCGGTCAAAGTTCGAATATATTTCAGACTTTTTTCCCATTATTTTTTATTTTTGAAATCCAAATTTATATATATATATATATATACCAAAATATTTTATCTTGAGGTCTTAAACATGTTAGGTGGAAGCTTAATTTAAAAATTGACAAAAAAGAAAGAAACATTCTTTAATGTTTCAAAACGAACTAAAAGAAAGACACAATATAATTTATTTATTTTTGTTAAAAAATATATATAATAATTCTATTATTATTTTAAAATAGAGATCCTCGAATTTAGGATGGGACCTAAGACGGATACCTCATTTTTGGCATTGAGCAGCCCCAAGGAGAGCATAAAGTCATGGTTTTCTCCTATTTATTGTTCCTGTTGTCCAAGGAAAGATGGAACAAATTATTAATGGGGAATCTAAAATGTAGGTGAAGTTTGAAGTTTTAAATCAATTTTGTTCAAGAGTTGCGCTTAATCGTTCTTCATTCCATGAACTGTAAAATAGAAAGCTCTTGTCATGGCTTTAGAAAGAATTCCACCTTTTTCACTTACTTGTGAAGTCATTCTACTTTTGTATTGATGTTTTAAATATTCACCTCCATTTTTCTTTATGTGTTGATGTTCCTCTTGTTGTTAATCTCTTCTCGAGAAATAAGCTTTCTTCGTAATTAGTTGTGGGAAGAATCCTTGTTCTCCTCTTTAAATACTATTTGTAGAAAAAGTAAAATTTTCATTTAAGAAGAATTATTAATTTTTTTTTGACATATTTGAAGTACTATAAAGTGACATAAAGATCAAAACTGAAATACATAACTGATTGTTTATCAATAAAACTTCTAATATGACTGAGTAATGGCAATTATGACAAAACCCAAGCAAACTAATATGAAATACTCCAGCAAATTCTTGAGACCCAATTCATTGATTTTGAACACCATGATTTCTTCCTTGGTTTCCACTCGTTACCTTTCAAATTTTGGTGAAGTTTTTTTCAAAGAAAATGATCTGTTGGAATTCTACCCTCCTGAATTCTATATAGGAACACGTAATGACTACTTGTTCTTGTTTGTTTGAAGCTTAACAATAAATAATTTCATATAACAACTTGCTCAGGACTTTATATTATTTAAAAACCTTCAAATAACACAACGATTACAAAGCTATGTAACCTAAGGAATTATAAACTCTAATTCCTAACTACCCAAGACAAAACCCCCAGGTTTTAGTCTTCAAACGTTCTTCAAGTAATTCAACTTGTCAAACGAAACTTACTTACAAACACTTGATTGTAATCAAAACTCTTGACTGCAATCGTACAATTTTTCTCTCAACTCGCAGCACTCCCAAAAATAAAAATCAAAACTCTCTCAACTTTTGATCGTGTTTTGATATTACTCTCAATGTAAGTGCGCAATCTTTCTGAAGAAAATAACCCTCTATTTATAGATCAGAATTCCAGCAAGTCCTTATTCGACTCAACTTTGTCTTTGCCGCTACAAAGCCTTGTTGACCTCAACTTGGACTCCTATTTGTACTCAACCTCTTTCACAGAAACCTTACACATAGTAGTTTTCCTTATTGATTAAGACAACTTCCTTAACCTTGAATACGTATTGCTATACGTTTCTACTGCTATACGTTTTTGACAGAATACTTTTGTATCACGTATGCACGACCTGTTCTATTTACTTTGCCATTCTTCAAAACATAGAGGCTTTAACAAATTCCCCCTTTTTGACTATGGCAAATTCTTTCCGCTTGCATCGAACAGGTAATCACCATATGCACGGGTAATCACCACATGCACGTTGACCCTTCCCCCTTTTGACATTAGGCAAAAATCTGAAAATGAAGATTTATCCAAGCCAGAAGCAATAACATCACAAGAAGCTATAAAAACAAACACACCAAACTGAGTCATTAGTTACATCACAGATCAGAAACAAAAACCATTAGCCACAAAAATAGAAATGTCTACTAAAGACTTCAGAAAGTGAGAACCCAAAACACAAGACATAGCACACTAAGCGGATGTTTAGACAGATGGTGGTAAAGCAGAGGATGAGGAAGATAAGTCTCTGGTTAACAATTCATAGAGGTGCTTCAGACGATCGGAATTAGATAATCTCTCAGTATTCAACGCAGCCTGAGTCTGAGCAAGCTCCTCCTTAAGCCTTGAATTTTCCTCAGCTAATCGATCATGCTTCAGACCATAATCAATGTGCAACTTATCTAATGCAGCAGAGTGAGAAACCTTTAGTGCATTAATTTCCTCAGTCTTAGCAGTCAACGAGGCTCTCAACCTTTGCATAGGTGCATTTGCCCCTCTCTCTGTAGCAGGTATAGTTTCATGATTCACAACCCCTAAGACATCCTTGATGGTCTGAATCTGCCATTCCCTAACAGGAACACAAAAATGTTCAAACACCATACCAAGCCAGAACCCATACGCCAGTCCACGTTCCTTTTTATCAAACACACATAAACTATGTATATGACTGAGAATCAGGGCAGGTAAGTTAATTTGGATCTTAGATAGCAACAACTCCATAAGAGTAAGATCCAAATAATTTGCCTCCGTCCTTTTTTGCTTGCGAGGTAGTACTATCTTATGCACAACATCAAACAACAAACGATGCAAGGGTAGCATAGCTCCTTTATCAACTCTGGTATAATCAGTCAGTGTAGGATCATTTGAGAATCGGTGACATATTTCAAGAGCAGAGATGTTACCCTCCAGAGGTGGCCAATTTCGCTTAACGTAGTGACCTCATCCCTTATTTGGTACCCCGAGTATAGAGGATAAAATCTCAGCATTGAGAGTGAATGAAACACCACAAACAGTACTTGAAATTGACGTATCAGACCCTGTCGCATTAAGGTAGAACTCCCTGGTTTCCTCTCTACCCATTCTACGCCTAACTGTTCCTTGACTAAGTAGTTCAGTCCATCCTTGGGCTTGCACAAGTGTCAGTAATTCACTCATCTCATCACCCCCAAATCCAGTAATTACCCTACCCCGAATCACACTTCTTGTCCCAAAAGATTGTACCCTAGCAGAGTCAATTTCAACAATTTCTTTGGGACTAGATTCTTTCGATTTAGATGTATTTCTTTTTCGTTTTCTACTCTTCTTTGGTTCAATGTCATCATCATCAATCTCTATAGGATTAGAAGGTAGAACAAACTTACTTTGCACCGGGCGAGTAATCTTAGTTGATTTATCAAGAAGCATGGCGTCCCGAATACGCTGTACAGATCGAGTCACTCGAACCGGAGCCCTCACTGATGGGTTAGAAATACGACTTGCATGAGCATTTGGTAGAATCATAGCAATGGGTCGACAAGAGTTTTGACGCAGTCGTGAACGAAGCCTTTTAGAAACCAGCTGGACCAATGGAATATCATCGTCGGCGTCACAAGAAGAATATGCTTGTTCCTTTGAGAATGTTTGTTCCCCCTCACTAAGTGTTATCATTTCATCTCCTAAATCAGACCCCAAACTCGGGTTTCTTCTTTCCCCCTGAATTAATGCTTCTTCCATAAGAGGATATGTAAGATGAGTTATTCCGCAAGGGTCAATGAACAGGACAGCAGGTAGTTCAAAGAGGTTTTCTGGATTTTCAAAGGGAATAAGGGCAAGGTTTAGATTTGAGGAGGATGCCATGGTTTTGAAAATAGGGTTTGATGAATATAGGGAAGAGACTAATGAAGGAAAATGGGTTTTCGATGGAGAGTAAAAAATAAAGAAGGTTTGAGAATGATTACAGGGAAGTGGAAGGGTTTTTGGAGAAGAGGAACAGGTTGATTTGATGGAGGAGTCAGATTGATTTTTATTTTGGCGGTTTAAAAAAATCCTGCTGACTGGTATTTAATGCGGGAACGAGTACCAGTGCACAAGTCTTAATAATTTGGTCTTACTTAAATAAGTATAGTAGACATACCTTTTAGTGTAGGATGATGAATTTTTGAAGTCCAAGTCCTTGAGTTCCTAATTACCTGAGAATGATGAATTCGTTAGTTACAGTTCGTTATGAATATTAAAACCTGTTAGCATTTGCCCCTTTTCTAATTAAGTGCCATAGTTGACGTTCGTGAGCAGAGATACTCAGGTGATCTTCATCATTCCTAATTCCAACCTGTTCCTTTCAAAGTGTTCCCTTGCTAATGTTTTTGTAAAAATGTCTGCAATTTGTTGTTCAGTGGCACAGAAATTCATTGAAATTTGCCCATTTTCTACATTGTCCCTTAGGAAGTGATGACGGATGTCTATATGTTTTGTTCTCTTATGTTGGACAGGATTCTTTGCAATGTTTATTGCGCTTGTATTACACAAAAAATTGGGACACACTCAACATGAAGCCCAAAGTCCCTAAGCTGTTGTTTAATCCACAATAATTGAGCACAACACGAAGCTGCTGCCACATACTCAGCTTCTGCGGTGGATAATGCAACAGAGTTTTGTTTATTTGATCCCCAAGAGATTAAACATGAACCAAGAAAGTGAGCCATACTTGTAGTACTTTTTCTGTCTGCAAGGTAACCAACATAATCTACATCGGCATACCCTACCAATTCGAAGTTACTTCTCTTTGGATACCATAGTCCCAAATCAGTGGTTCCTTTTAAGTATCTGAGAATTCTTTTAACAGCTTGGAGATGAGATTCTTTGGGACTAGTTTGAAATCGAGCACATAATCCCACACTGAACACAATATTTGGTCTGTTGGCTGTAAGGTACAAGAGAGACCCAATCATGCCTCTATACAGTTTTTGTTCCACAGCAGAACCTGTTCCTTCTAAGTCTAATTTTGTAGCTGTAGCTATTGTGGTATCAATTTGTTTAGCATCTTCCATGTTAAACCTTTTGAGTAGTTCTTTGGCATACTTTTGCTGATGAATAAAGGTACCTGATTGTGTTTGCTTTATTTGGAGCCCTAGGAAGTAGTTCAATTCGCCAATCATACTCATCTCAAACTCGTTGCTCATAAGGTTGGCAAATTCGTTTGTGAGAGTCTTGTTTGTGGCTCCAAAGATGATGTCGTCTACATACACCTGTACTATTAGTAGGTCCTTTCCTTTGTTTCTGAGAAAAGGGTGTCATCAATTTTCCCTCTTAAATAGCCATGACTTAAGAGAAACCTTGACAGCCTATCATACTATGCCCTTGGAGCTTGTTTTAACCCATAAAGAGCCTTATCAAGTTTATAGACATAGTCAGGATAGTCATTGTTTTCAAAACCAGGAGGTTGTTTGACAAATACTTCTTCCCTTAGTAAACCATTAAGAAATGCACTTTTTACATCCATTTGATACAAAGTGAACTCCATGTGTGATGCAAATGCAATGAGTAATCTGATTGCCTCTAACCTGGCCACAGGTGCGAATGTTTCATCATAATCTATCCCTTCTTCTTGATTGTACCCTTGGACTACTAGCCTGGCTTTGTTTCTTATTATTGTACCATGTTCATCTAACTTGTTTCGAAACACCCACTTTGTACCAATTATGGTTCTATTTGTTGGTTTCGGCACCAGATGCCAAACTTTACTCCTTTCAAACTGATTTAGTTCTTCTTCCATAGCCATAATCCAATCTGCATCTTAGAGAGCTTCACTGATCTTCTTTGGTTCCATCATGGATAGGAATGCATTAAAAGCACAGTGGTTTTTTATCCCTGACCTCAACTTGGACTCCTATTTGTACTCAACCTCTTTCACAGAAACCTTACACATAGTAGTTTTCCTTATTGATTAAGACAACTTCCTTAACCTTGAATTTCTACTGCTATACGTACTGCTATACGTTTCTACTGCTATACGTTTTTGACAGAATACTTTTGTATCACGTATGCACGACCTGTTCTATTTACTTTGCCATTCTTCAAAACATAGAGGCTTTAACATGATCAAAATAGTCCTTGATGTATTTGCAATACTTTATTTTGATCGTTAATATATTTTATTTAATCGGAATGATCTTTAATATATGACAAATGTGTTTATTTTGATTCTTAATATATTTAACTTAATTAAAATGATCCTTAATATATAACAGAATGTATTCATTTTGGTCCTTTATTCTAAACCTAACAGATTTATCAAAATAAAAAGTGTTAAACTTAACTGTGGACCTCACGTGGCTAGCAAAATACATCATTATTGTCTTCTTTGTTAGTTTCAAACAAAGAATTCCATGAAATCTAATACCATTGTCTCTACTTTCTCTAACAAAATTTATTATTCTCTCTTACTTAAAATAGAAAAGGATATTATGTAAGTGGAATAATATTTTAGAGAAGAGAAAATAGTAAATTTTGTTGGAAAAGTAGAGATAATGGTGTAAAATTTTGTGGAATTCTTTTGCTGGAGCTAACAACGAAGACAACAATAATGAATTATGTTAGCCACATACAATTCATGATTAGATTAACACACACTTTTTCAATAAATATGTTAGTTTTAGAGTAAAGGACCAAATGTACATCTTTTATTGTTTTAAAAGACAATTTTTTATTTCTTCAAATTCTTAAGATGAGTTCATGTCATAATATTTAAGTCTAAATAAATAATTTATTGTGTAAAATGAAAAATAAAATTCTTACTTAAAAGAATACAATAAAATTCTTATTCTTCATCTTTACACAATAAATTCTTTATTTTACTTTTTATACATTATTATTGTTTGTTTTAATTTGTGAAATAATTTTTTAGTTTATTTGAATTGATTTTTTATATTATATTCAAATCATCATGTTAAAATTTAATTATATCAGTAGTTAATACTTTTTTTTGATTTATTTTTTCATAAATAACATATGACAATTATAAATTATTTGATATGAATAAATTTTAACAAAAAGAATTAATGGTTGTTGAATAGAAAAATTAGTTTATTATCCCGGCTACTATGTTGTTGCTTCTTGTTAACAATAGAAAAATTAATCTAACTTCAATCATTTACGTACTAATTATATTTAATAAAAAAAAATTTGAAATTTTAAAAATGATATTTATAAATTTATATTGTACAAAATAATGAAAAAATTTATTAATTAAAAAGACGGGTAGAAACTTGGAAATTAGGAAAAATACTGTACTTTTAATATCATCCTACAAATAATTATGGTCACATGTAATACTAATTTTTAATAATTGAATTTAAAAATAAAATAAAAATTCACTGACATTAAAAGCATTCCTAATGTCGTCATATTAGAGAATATACAATAAATTATTTATTTTATTTTACGTTAGATTTAAATATTTTGAGATGAACTAATCTTAAAAATTTGAATAAATAAAAAAATAGTCTTTTTAGAACAAATAAAAAAATTCAATTCAATAAAAATGGATTGAGAGCATTTTTAGATCAAAAGATGGATATTTTTAATAAAAGAGTATTTTTAGATTAAAAAAGTAAAAATAAAAGGGATATTTTTGAGTTATTATTTCTAATAGATTAGGGTATTCTTGGCCTTTTTCCGTTTTTATTTAATAATCGGGTTAATTACATAATTTGTCCTTTTCAGCCGTCATCAACTTATCACTGAAGCTTTGAGTTTCACTCTTTATTGTTTGGGCCTAATTTTAGGGTTCTACATTTAACTCCCCTACTGTCGCTGCCGCCGTTGCAACTCGTCCGTCTATCGCTGCCGCTGCTGCTCGTCTGTCTTTGTTCAGGTAAGTTTCATCATTGTGTTGAAGTTTTTATCTTTAGGTTAAATAAATATTTCTCCATTAGTGATTTGATGCCATAAATTCTGTTTCTGCTTTTAGGAGCCATGAATTTTTCAACTTGTATGTATATTCCATGTTGCTCTTAAGGAGAGCATTAAGTTAAATCCTGTGCATGGTTTTATTGAAGCTGTTGTCTAGAAGAAATTGTTAATGGGGAATCTAAAATTTAGGTGAAGTTTGAAGTTTTAAAATCAATTCTGTTCAAGAGTTGCACTTATTTGTGCTTCTTCTTTCCTTGAACTAAAGGTTAACTGAAAAATAGAAATCTCTTGTCATGGCTTTAGAAAGGATTGCACCTTTATGTTTCTTTTTCACTTATCATTGAGATTACTGGAACTAAATTTTGTTCTCGACTATGCTAATCTGGAGCCTGTAGACTTTTTAGGTGGTTTTGTAACTTAAAATTGTTATTTTTTGTTTGATTTTGGTAAACCTTAAATTGTTTGTGCATCGTTTCATTATCTTTTTTGTCCTTTTCTGTCTCTTACCAGCCATGGCACAAGACACAGGCATGTTTACCGTGCATCATACAATTGGAAATGTTTTATGCTGCAAATGTGGTATAAGTATGCAACCAAATGCTGCCAATATGTGTGCCAACTGCTTGAGGTCTGAAATTGACATAACAGAAGGTCTCCAGAAGCATGTTATCATATGCCATTGCCCTGAATGTGATAGCTATTTGCAACCTCCAAGGACTTGGATTAAAGCCCAATTAGAATCAAAGGAGCTATTGACATTCTGTGTGAAGAGATTGAAGAATTTGAATAAAGTCCGTTTAGTGCAGGCAGAGTTCATTTGGACTGAACCTCACTCCAAGAGAATCAAAGTCAAGTTGAAGGTTCAGAAAGAGGTTCTTCACGGAGCTATCCTTGAGCAGGCCTACACAGTTGAGTTTGTTATCCAAGACCAAATGTGTGAAGCTTGTACGAGGGTTCAGGCGAATCCTGATCAGTGGGTGGCTGCAGTACAACTAAGGCAGCACGTTACTCACAGGCGAACTTTCTTCTATTTGGAACAGCTTATTCTTAAGCATGATGCTGCTTCTCGTGCTATAATGATTAAGCAAATGGATCAAGGAATTGATATGTTTTTCTCTAATCGGAGTCATGCTGTAAAATTTGTGGAGTTCATAGGAAAAGTTGTTCCCAGTCGGAGCCGTAATGACAAACAACTAGTATCTCATGATATCAAGAGCAACAATTACCACTATAAGTATACTTTTTCAGTTGAAATTTCCCCAGTTTGTCGTGAGGACTTGATTTGTCTTCCGCCAAAAGTTTCAAATAGTTTGGGGAATCTAGGGCCACTTGTGATTTGCACCAAGGTGAGTAACCACATTGCTTTACTTGACCCATTTACTCTCAGGAACTGTTTTCTGGATGCGGAACAATACTGGAGGGCGTCTTTTAAGTCACTACTTTCTAGTAGGCTGCTTGTGGAATATATTGTTCTAGATGTTGAGGCTGTTTCTTCTGAGGTCAATATTGGTGGATCTAAGTACGCATTGGCAGATGCCCAAGTAGCTCGTATATCTGATTTTGGAAAGAATGACACAATTTTCAACGTACGAACACATCTGGGGCATCTTCTAAATCCTGGGGATTATGCACTTGGGTATGACTTATATGCTACTAATAGTAATGATAGTGAGCTTGATAAGTATAAAGGCTTTGTTCTCCCAGATGTAATACTGGTTAAGAAGAGCTATGAAGAGAAATGGCAGAAGAAGCGTGGGAAGCCTCGTTCATGGAAGCTGAAATCTCTCAATATGGAGATTGATGACAATGTTAAGGGTAGAGATCATGAAGAGAAGATGAACTCTGAGTATGAACAATTCTTAAGAGATTTAGAGGAGAATCCAGATTTGAGGTTCAACATATCTCTTTATCGTAACAAGGAGTATCAGCCATCAGAAATGGCATCTGTGACTGATGGCGATGATGCTCCTTCTGTCCCATTGGAAGAATTGTTAGCTGATCTTGATTTAAGTGAGGCGGAAGATGACAATGATAGCATGAGGGAATGAGTCCAGTGCTCGGACATGTGCTTGCTTTATTGGATACTAAAAATCTTAGATGAATTTCATAGGTGAGACCTGCTGCTGCACCTTTTGCCCTTTTCTGTAGCATTTCCCTGCTGCTGCACCCCTTGCCCGTTTCTACAGTATTACTGTTTTATTACTATGATTTCCGGCTTTTGTGGTTAGTTAATCCTTTGTAAAGCGCAAGGAATCGGCTTTGCTTGGAGTAATTAGGTCCAGAGTCCTGTAGGTGTGATAGTGCTCATACATGTTTCTTCCTGTTATATTCAGAAGAATGCGAACAGTGACAATCGTCTTTTCCTGAGTCTATGTGAAGACCACTGCTTCTCAATAGAAGAATGCATTTTGAATTTTTAAAAGTTCAGTTAGAATACCAGACGACAAGCCATTTTGGAAGAACTGCCATCATACAATTTTTGTTTACTTTTATGGCGTGTAATGACTCAATTATTTATTTTAAAGTCTTTTTGATCATTTTACTTGTGTATTATGTTTTAAAGCTTCACCTCCCTTATGCGTGTGTGTTTTACTTGTGTATTGATGTTCTTCTTGTTGCTAATGTTACTATATCTTTTTTATTTCGTTCGTTCATGTTTCCCAAGTCTTCTTTCGATATAAGTGCGTTATTTCTTTCCAAAACTGTGCTCAATTTCAAATGTGGCAATTCCACTAAAATCTCTTGGTTAGTTGTGAGAAGAACCCTTGTTCTCCTCTTTTGAGTTGCCCTATTCAGTAAGGGTCTATGCTTTGCAAAAATGTATCCCACAGTGGATGGATGTAAGGATGGTTGGTGGCCATTTTCATTTGTTGCATACAAAGACAAGATTGTCATGCGTCCTACGGCTATTGACTTATTATTTTTCAAACTTCATATAACATTTAATTGAATTAGTGCAAACTAATATGTTGGTTGAGCGACTGTATATATTGAAAGAAAAGAAAAAAAAAACGACTCAAACTGAACCAAGCACCAACTCTGTTCTAAGCGGCAGCCATTCTTCAACCTAATAAAATAATAAAGTCAGAAGAACCATTAACACTGTGTTGTCGATCCGTGTAAAGGAACGGTCTCTTTTTTCTTTTTTTTTATGTCAAGAGTACATGGAGTAATTATTTTCTCCACGCTGATGGTTGTAGGCTTTAATGTTAAAACCAATAAAGAATAATGCATGCATACATACAATAATAAGGTAGAATTGCTACAATCCTCACTGAGCATTTCTGCCTCTGCGAGCAATCCTTTGCCCTGCTCCAAATAGCACAGCTTTTCCTATCATACCTGAACGAAGGCCACAAACTACAGCGACTGTTCCTATAGCCACCCATTTCCAGTCAATCCCACCATCTCCTCTTTGGCCTTGAATTTCCACAGCTCTATCTTCTTCAGCAGAAACTTGCTCCAAAGCATCAACACTTTCATCAAGCGAGATCTTTGTAGTGATCCGAGCCATCATAGCACATCTAGAAACTGCTGCCTCTGATTTTCTTGCATTCTGGTATGCTCTGAAGCCGTTGTGCAACTTCTTGACTGTTCCCCACATTCCATGACGAACTCCCAATTTAGCAACATCTTTAGGGATGCCCATATCTTCATAGTGAAGAAGCGTGACTTCACATGCAGATAGCTGTCCATCTCCCTTCTTTGATTCCACTGCAACCATTTCACGAGTACAATGAGTAAATCAACTTATGCAACACGCAACAGGAAATTTGCAAAGTTAGTCCCTTTAAACATCCGTGGGTGATGGCGCTACCTACCCGGCTTAACAATCCAGCTTGAAAAGTACAGGTCCACACGCCTAGGCTTATCACGTCTTTGCAGAGATGGGTATGGTACACTCTGTGGAAGATCATGTTAAAGATGTGAATATGATGCGTGGCTACATGGTTTGAGAAAAATATATAGTTGTCATAACCCAACTAACAAGCCATCATGACAAAGATGTAATATAGGATAACTTAGTCCCAGTACAAATAAGTTAATTTATGAACTTCATGGAATCTAATTAAAGGTTTTAGACACAGCAACTTCACAGGTCATAAAGGTCTGAAAAATGTCAGGTGGAAGCACTAATAAAAATCACTGTATAGACAGAGCAGTCATTTAAAACTTGTTTTTGAAGCATTCAGACAACAATCAAATTCACATGTGGTCCTCTATAGCTCACCTTTGTTACACAGTAATATGTTTTCCCAGATTCCCATATCCTTCTACCGATTATATATTCACGATCACTGCAGAAGAACGGGAACTGTAGCAACAAAAATATATTATGTCAGGCAGAACCTAATGGAAGAAATGCATCGTAAGGAGTTTCTCACAAAAACACTAAGATAGCTTCGATGAGTGAACACACCTTTTTAATCCAGTGGATAATCATAGATCCTGTATGTGGCCATTCCTGCAATATCTTGAAATAACCAAGCATTGGGTCCCATTTCGGCCTAAACTCATCATCCCAGAAGAAATCTCTGACTAAATCAGGAGTTGCATCTTCAAAAACAGTTTTGGTTCGGTAGATTGTTGGGCCCATCTGACAAATAGAATGGTTCTTTTAAAATCACTAAGAGAGAACAGAGAACTTTCAAAGAAAATTTAAATTAATCGTATGGATAAAGAGCCTTTGGTCATAGGCAAAGTCACCTTGCAAATCATGCAATACACCAGCAATTATGGCTTGAGAATTACAGATTAAAAAGATTCAAAGAAGAGAATGGTTTATACTTACTCCAGTAAGTTCAACATCGGATATTCGTATCTAGCTAAAGAGCATAAAAATGATCTGGTTCGCAGAGGATCACAGCAAATGAAAAAATAGAACTCTTTTTCCAACTTACGTATTTTTCCAGTATGTAACTGTAATAGTTCAAATCCATATGAGGATTTGAAAGTAGCAAAAGGAATAAATCAATCAAATATGTAGCCATACAGTTATACAACCAACAAAAACATCAAAATCACGGAGCAATTTAAGCAGAGACACATGTCTCCTCAAGCTAGGTCTATGACGTTATTTTCCCATGTCAAAATAATAATATGAAGTGTTTCCCATATCCCTAAAACATGTCAACCCCCCCACCTCCTTATATTTGGCAAAAAATACTGAAGACATATCCAGCAAGCAAAAATGGATATATTCTGAGGTTGCTAAAATGAGAATCTAAAGTTGTGTCCGCAAGGGACTCATTGCTTAAGAGCAGCGAGTCTGTCACCAGAAACCAATCAGTTCTATGAAACAAGAGAAGTTTTATTACGTATTCATGCTTTTATAAGTTATATGAAAAAGGCAAATTGATATCATGTCATCTACTAAATTATCAGCAGACGGGTTCTACAGTTTGCCCCAAAAACAAGAAACCTTACCTAAGCAACCTGAACCTAAATGGAAATTGAGCCTTTGGATCATTTGGAACATCAAGACATCAAATGGAAATTGAGCTGCTTAAAGAACATGGCTTAGACACGTCATATTAAAGTATCAAACATATAAATAGCTTCAGGCAGATTATGTTGTGCTACGGAAATTCTTAAGTTGTGACATTATTAAAGCTGGACTTAAAGCTTCCAAATACCAGTTCCGTTACGGGTCAAAAAGGAGATAGTAGTTTCTGAGGAATCCTAATCAATCTTAGAACCCATTTGGGTTAAGCTGATTGTAACCATTAACAAACTTTAAATGCTGAAACTGACTTAATAAATACACAGTTGACTTTATAAAAAGACAGTAGCGTGTTTGGATAGGAGTGATGAAATTGATGATAAGTAGTTGATGTATCTGGTAAAAAAATATGTTGATAAGCTGTTCTTTTGCTAAAATGAACAAATAACCTTACAAATTTTTCAAAAAATTTAAATTTTTTAGAGCTATTCTTTTCAAGAAAATGGTGAACGAGATATACTAAGTGAAGAGAAAGTTAGGGTTTTGTTTAGGAAAGGTATTTTGGAAATTAGAAAAATACTCAAGGATGAAATGGTAAATCTGGCCAAGCTAACAGTGCTCATAAGCTGAAAAATCACAAGTTAGGGATGATCAACCTATGATTTTTGGTTGATTTTGGCTTAGAATACTTATAATATTTAACAAACGCATAGATCAGCCCAAAAATGCTTCTAAGTCAATCTAAACAGCTTATAAGCTTAGCCGACACCCTCTCAGCCTTTCAGCTTATGAAGTTTTGTGATGAATGTAGAAGTTAGGATCAAGCAATTCTCAAGAAAAATGGTTCTAAAACCAGAAATGCTGAAGAAAAACCATATCACAATTTAGGTAAACTTGACCTCGGGTTCATGCCGCCAAGCTTGGTATGTGAAGTTTGAAGTAGAGCGGTCCATCATGGTTTGCCATGCCATCTCTCCATCCTTTCCATCTAGTAGATGTAGAAAGTGTTCCAGATCTCTCTCTGTCACAATGTCCTCATTTTCCGATCCAGTAATATGCCTGCAGGAATGGAGTAGATGCTGTCATGTCTCTAAACATATGAAGGGACAAAAATAATCTAAAGGGGTGAAAAATGTGCCAGTAAAGAAAGCTCTATATAGAGTTGATCATTCAACACTCAACACAATTTCTAAGGAGACAGTTAATTAGGTTTATATAATTCTTGTTTAAATCAACCAACTTCTTCCCTAGAACTGTAATAACACAAATACTCTTTCATATCTTGTTCAATACTACAGAAAAAAGGCCAATTCAATGCAGAAGACAAACTTTTAAATTCCGTATATACTTCAGAACCATGATTTGCAGATAAAGACTGTATTTAATGCATCACGAAATTATACTGAACTACTGGTAAATTTGAACAGCTCCATTTCTCGTAAACATTGAACAATGGCAGTTGTCAATTACGATTTCTTCCCAGATTAATTCAATTCCAGGAAACTACTTATTGCATCAAACAACAAAGGAAAGCAAAATATGCTACAGACAAAATGTAATTTATTTGTAACTGAGAAATCCTCTGCAAGTTAACTGATCCAATCGCAGTTGGCACTCAAGTTTGAAACTCGGGGGGAGTATGGGCACCACCCCTCCTCCCTGCTCCCACTTAAATAGCAAGCTTCAGCTGCTGGTGGCAGGGTTCAAACTCATAAAGTATGCCCAACCCACACATAATGTGCTGTGTCTTTCCGCTGAACCAAAACCCTGACAGCCACACCAACACGTGATTCCTAATCTTCATACCAGAACATATCAGGAAAAGTTTGTGCACAATCACGAGTCTCCAACTCTAAACTTCCTCAGGATGTGTTAACAAGATTAGTAAGAAATCTGTGAAGAAGTAGGTATGCATTCAATTAATGGAAAGACGATAGCACAGATCAAAACAAAATCTCATCTGATGAAGGTAATGCTTCTTTGGACCCAGTATCCGGTGAATAAGAAAGCAGACTGACTGGTTGAGGATATTGAGGGAGAGGGATAAGGCAGAGAGATTGACTAGAAACGGATAATTATTGAAGAAATCATGATTGTCGGTTCTGGGCATCTTTCCAGGAGTAAATAGAAAAAGTATTGCAGATGCACATGGACTAGGCAAGAGAATTGCTAAGATCTAGAAACTCAGAGATATGAGTGTAATGATAGTGCTTGCGTCTGGAATTAAAAATTATGGATTTTTTCTGACATTAGTGTATAGCTTCATGATGAATAAATATCCAAATAGCATGCCACAGAACAGTCCCCTGTAAGGATCATATGGGCTGCACCCTCATGAATCAAGAATCAGAGTTCAGTCACAAAGTACTCCCCCAAATTTCCGATTACCCAAACAAATGGCCCTATAAGTCACTGCCATAATTTACATGCATCTCGCAATTAGCACGAGCAGAAGGCAAAGGTGCCGCCCCCAAGTCTTGAGTTTGTAAAATATGAAGCAAATCATTTCCTAAAAATATGACAACCGAAAAGTAAACAACTCAGTTTTTCAGAAAGGTAAACAGTTGTTTAAAACTGCAACGAGGTTTAGTGGGATCTTTAGACTTCTTTTCATAACCATGGTGTCTAGACCCGCTTGCGCGCACCTTGACTAGTTTCATAGGATACCTCCTACCAACACAGGTATTGGGTAACTCTGCCTACCAAGGCTTGGCAGATGAACAGAAATCACCTAGTATTTTTGGAATTTGAATGTGAGACCTCATGGTTCCCAACCCACTTCATTGACCACAAGGCACACCCTTGGGTGCCTGATCTTTGTATCTTTGAGAAAATCCATAATGTCTGTTTTAAACCCTCGGCAGAAGATCAAAAATAGGGAAAAAAACGATTGGTATAACATAAATAAGTAGATAAAAGGAACCAAAGATGTTTGAACAATCACAGTTTATACAATTTGATGAAAGAGAAAGTCTAATAAAACTAGCAATTTTGTATTATCAGAATTACAATATATAAAACTCATAGAGGTAAAGAAATTCTAACTACATAAGAAACAGAAATTTAGTGGCTTATTCCTTCTCTTTTACTACTTTCTAGTATGGTAAACTCCACCCCACAAACACCCACGCCCAGAAATCAACCACTGTCCTTTCCATATTTCTCCCTTGGTGACTCAAAATTTCCAAGCCTCCTGGTTAATGGCGAAGTGCTCTTGCTCCTGAAGCAATCCCATTTGGCAAAGCAAATACTCTTTTCTAACCCCTCAAATAGTAAATCGGCTTCCAATATCAAGAGGTGGAAAAAAGTGGTAAATGAATCTGGGTTAAAATAAGCATCCACATATACCACTTTGTCATAACTACAGTACATTACATCTGATACAATAATAGCTGTACAGAACAATGCACTTAATTTCACTCGTGAACTTGTAACCTTTATTTTGGGTGGGGTGGGGTGGGGGTTGGGCATTATAAGTATGTGTATGAGCTTGACTTGTTATTACCCAATTCAACCACAGAAGTGAACACAAGTCGCAGACCAAACTTATTTAACAATCAGCAAGCACTTGTGCATCAGTTGGAAGGTAGTGACTCAATGTGGATTAGAAGGTAATTATTTTTGTCACATTAATACCACAACTCCCAGCATCATCACAAATTGCAAATATGGACCTCGGTGGCATTTCCACGCAAACGCTTTATTCACGGCACAGATGAGATGAGTTTGTTTTCATTTTTTGTCGATAAATAAAGATGGCACAGGTTTACACGTGAGATTGCAGGGTTTTACATATGGGTAGTTCAATAATTTATAAGGCTCACAACCTTTGGTCTCTAAAGACCTTTCAAAACCAATACCCTAATGAATAAGCATTCAAAAATTCTCTTAGATCCATTTGACCTGGAATGTTCAAATGATTTAAGGAAAACAAAGACTCAAAGTGCTACTAGCAGTATAAGTATAGCACAAAGATCTATAGAATAGGAACTATTGAGTTTGCAGGTGCTCATTCCTTAAGAAGGTGTGAACTCCCATTATTCTAAAGCTCCTTCATAAATTGTCAGTCTCACATAAGCCATTCCTTAACGGGTGAAGTCTCAATATCATAAAGCCCCTTAATGAATATTCTCACATGAGTTGATATAAATCTTCTGCAGTTTTATGACAACTAAACTCAGGAACTTTATTTGAACAACCAACTTCAATAGTAATACTGCTAGGGCATTTGATTAGGGCAAAGCAAATGAAGTGAAAGAATAATAATTTCAATTCATAAACTTTACAACCAAAAAAAAGGAATTAACGCTGAATTCACACTGAAAATTAGATGATTTGATCCTCATTTTCTGAACACCGCCATTTCATTCAAAGAGGATGTTTGAATTGGCTTATTTTAAGTATCTTTTGGCTTTTAAGCTCTTCTTTGTTTTTGGAGGTGTTTGGGAAAGACAAAAAAGTGTTTTTAAGCACTTACTCTTAGGCCAAAAAAGTACAAAAATAAGCCATAAGCCAAAAATTGGGTATGACCAACTTATGACTTTTAGCTTATCAGCTACTTAAAAAAAGCCAATCCAAAGTTTCCAAACACCCCCTAAACAATAAAAAAGCCGAGCACAGATCCTGATCTTACAGATAAAAACTACATATAGTTGAATGAAACTAAGCTCCTTTCTAGGGAGAGTTTAGAAATTAGAATTACCTTCAGTCTGATGATTGTATTGTTTTTTTCATGGAAGTCTGATGATTGTATCATTTGCATTATTGCGTGTCAAAATTAAAGCTCAGAAGCAAGAAGAATCAGATTAAGCAGAATTTTTTTATGAAACGGTAACTACAAAACAATATCCACCTTTGACCAACAATACCATACGTGTTGTCTATACCAACTTATGTGACCTGCATTCAAGTTTGTGACATACCAAAATATCCATCACACTTTGAAATAAAATACATAAGATACAACTTTCACAACTTTCAAAGTTCAAATTCAAAGCACTGCACTGCACTTTCTTCAAATTCAAGTTCATTTTTTTAAAAATACATTGCTTTCTTTCAATCATCCTAATATAGTAACTGCACGTAGGTGGCCCAGAAACACTTGCAGTACAATGTACAGGCAGATTATAAAGTGTTGTAAAGCACTGTAATCAGCTATGATCAGATCAAATACAATGCAGAAACTTCATTGGGCCTTTGTGTTCTTCTTCAACAGCAAACATAGACACACCATAACCGATCCCCAGATTTGATTCTGTACTAGAGAACTTTTTCCATCTACTCCCAAGTGTAAATGCACACTAACCGATGACCTACTATTCCCATTAAATAGGAAAAACTATAGCTGGTCGAATCCAATTACTTTACAAGCAACAGCATAGACCGTTCAAAGAGCATTGAAACAGTAAACTTGTAGTCAATAAATGAAGCCGAAATTTCACAGAAAAAAGAAAAGCACAATAAACAAGTTTGTTTGCCTTCATTTATAACGAATAAAACAAAATATAGCAATCAATCTTAGTTTCAATATCAGATATGCAAGTATCCCTAAAATTCCTAGCGTTTTGCACGAAAACACATTTACATCCAACTCAAATCGAAACCCTAGAAATAAAAACATGCATATGTTAGAAAATGAGATCAAGTTAACAACATACCTGATTATGGAATCATCGTTCCTTTGCGCAAAAGAAACCGAACCCAGACCCGGACCCGAAACCACTGAAGACGATCCAAATTCATCCGCCGACACAGAACCCGAATCCGCTGCCGCCGGCGCCGAAGGCTTACGTGTACTCCCCTGGAAATTAAACCAGAGTTTCCTACCAACCGAGAAGGCCGAAAGAGCAGTAAAGGCTAACCAGAGTCGGCGAGCACCAAACCCGGGAGGAACGGTCCAAACAAAGCGGTTGATTTTAGACCGGAGTCCTAAAAATACAAGGCCGGTCCAACGAGGTCGCCAAGACCAGCCGATCAACAATCCGATCATGATGGCAACCCAAATCGGTACAACGCAAACCAAAATGTCGACGAATGTTTCCATTATAGCTGGCCTGTTTATCAATTCAACAAACCCAACCCACCTCTCCACCTCCATTTTTGATACTATAAATTTGAACAAGAATTTGTTTCTTACAGAATTGAAGAGGTAGTTGGAGATTGCATTGGAGTGAATCTACATAGATTTTTGCAGATTGAAGAGCTAAATTTTGTACAAGAGGAAGAAGAAGAAGAAAGCAACAAAACAAAAATTAAAAAGAGGGAGAATATAGAAACCGATACTATTTGTACTGTACGGAAATACACGTGGCAAGATCTGAACTCTCAGATAAACTGGATAATAGCGCGTGCGATTACGCCGAAGCTTCGGGAAAAACACATGCAATATTTAACCTAACAACTACACAGATAAAAACATATTAAAAAATAACAGAAATTAAGCAAAAAATCTCATAAAAGCAAAATAATTACTCTCTATGTCCTAATTTATGTGACTTATTTTCTTTTTTAGTCAGTAAAAAAAAAAACACACATTTTTATATTAAGTAACAATTTAACTATAAAATGTCTATTTTATCCTTAATGAAATGATTTACAGTCACATAAATTTCTATCATTCATTTTGGACCACAAGTTTTAAAAGTCTTCCTTTTTTTTTCTTAAACTCCGTTTCGAATCAAACTATCTCACATAAAATGGGACGGAGGGAGTACTAACATATATCTCTTTATATTCATACCCACTAAATAATTACACTATATATCCCTAACTAATTTTGATTAACTGATACTAAATAAGTATCATATACTTTATTGGGTATCATTAATTTCGCTTCACTGATATTAAATAAGTACTCCCTCCGTTTAAAAAAGAATGGTCTAGTTTGACTTGACACGGAGTTTAAGAAAATAAATAAGACTTTTGAATCTTGTAGTCCTAAATTAAAGTAATGTCAAATATACAAAATTGTCATTTAATCTTGTGACTTTAAACATGCCACATGGAAAACTGAAATTAAAATGTTATCAAAAAAAGAAAGAGGTAATTATTTTTTAAGCTGACTAAAAAGGAAATGAGACCATTCTTTTTTAAATGGAAGGAGTATCATATATTGTATTGATATCATTAAGGGAGATAAGTTCGCTTAATTGATACTAAATCAGTATATATATATACACTCTTATAATATCACTGACTGATGGGTAATTTCAAAACAAGAAACCTTAATGATACTATAAAAATATACTACAGTCTTATATTATCATTAACTAATGAGTAATTTTTCAATAAGAAATCTTAATGATACCACAACAAGATACGTATACTCTTATAATATTATTGACTAATGAGTAATTTCTGAACAAGAAATTTTAATAATACCAATTCAGCGTGTATCAATTAAGAGAAATTATCAACTTTAATAATATCAATACAATATACGATACTGTTTAAATATCAATCAATGAAGATCATAACATAACGGGATAAGGGTTTGAAAAATACCCCAACTTTGGTCGAATTTGCTGTTGCGATACTAAACTTTCATAAGGACCTATTACCTCCCTAGATTATTTAATATCGTATTTTTTACCCCTGAACTATTTAATAGTGTATTTTAAAGATATATATGTGCCACGTGGACAAATTACTATTTATAATTTTGCATTATTTTTTATGTCCACGTGGGCAAATATATATGTTTAAAATACGGTATTAAATAGTCTAGGAAGGTAATAGGTCCTCATGAAAGTTTAATATCGCAACAACAAATTCGATCAAAGTTAAAATATTTTTCAGACCCTTATCCCTAACATAACAGTTAATAAAGTAAGTGTAAAACCTACCAAGAAAAGGAAATAACACCATTAAACACAAAATGTTAAGGAGTTTCTCTTATATTTTGGAACTTAGTGAAGAAGATGCTTTTTTGCTCGGAGTATATTCGGTCGATCAAATATTTGCTAACATTTTTTGAATAAAAATTGTTTCTCACCGACAGTAAAATCGTGACGAACTAATAAATTTAAAATATAAAAAAAATAATATATGATTTTTTTTTTTTAAAATAACATCTCTTATACATAAATAAAAAATTAAAATATTCTTCGCTCCAGCTAACCCCGCTCAAATACTATTTTTAATGGCAATTTTATTTTATATTTATATTTTTTTAATTGATGTATTAAAATCTTATTTACTTGCACTTAAGGTCTTAGTTTTAACTACTCAAGTTTCAGTTATTAAGCTCGTTTTTTATGTTGGAATTTTAGTTATAAATTTTTTAATTATTAAGTGAAATTTTGTTTTATGTTTTCAATCAATATTAAATAGGTCTAAATAGATTTTGAATAATTAAGATTCGTAACATTTGACATCATTAAAATATTTATTTAAAAATTTCTTCAAAATGATGGTTCATCAATTTCATTCATTCACAAACAACAATAATTTTTATAGTCAATCATTATAAATAGTTATCACTATATCACTAGTCATCATTTACAATCATTATTACAATAATCACCAATCAACACAATTAATCACCGCACTATATATTGTCAACCACTATCATTAGTTTATCATTATCATCTTCCACAACTATCAAATGCCACCGCTGTTATAAGATCAACTTTTTATCAGGGGCAACACCCCTTCGCCGGAAAATTAAGAGGTCAAATTTTGGTTTAATAAATATATATAAAAGTATTGACATCCCTTGACACAAGTGAGAGATTTAGTCTAGTGATTAAGGGATTGCAAAAGTTCCTTAGAGTTGTGTATTCAAGTCTTGTGGCCTCATAATTATATTTTTTAATTTTCTTACTATAACCATTGACACCGGTTTATGAGAATCTTGGGTCCGTCATTACTTTTTATGATACGACTTCATGCATCTCAATTTTTATAAAAAATTAATCACCCGCACCCCCAAACCAACCTTAAACAACAAATATTTGCTCTAACCTCATACTCTACGGGGTCGTTTGGTTTGAATACAAGTTATGATGAGATTAGTTATGATGGGATAAGTTATGATGGGATAAGTTATACTGGAATAAGTTAGGATGAGATAAGTTATGCTGGGATTATTTCTTATTGACCGTTTGGTTGGTTGCTTTCAATACAATATGCATTACATAAATTCTAAGAATAAGTTGTTTGTTTACGAAAATACCTTTCAATTTATTTAGTTTTTTTTTTATATATATTTTCTTTTCAAGCCATAGTTATTTATTCTTAAAAATATTTTTTTGTCTTATTTAGCTTAAATATTTTTGTGTGTGCATTTCCATAATTGTACCAAATGTATTTAAGAATAAATTTTTCATCTAAATTTGTTAAAGTACAAAATGATTTATTATTTATGTTACTTCATTTAAACACGTATCATTCTTAAATTGTAAAATACTAAAGTTATCTTCATTTTTAAATCATCTTTCATGTTACTATTTCCTTAAAAATTTATGTGAACTAACAATAGAATTCTTCCTGAAATTAGCGTACATGAGATGAAAAGAAGATAACAAAAAAATATAAAAAATAGACAAAAGATCTAGCTAAAAAGAATACCAATATAAATTAATTTTAGAGAAAACTGCACGGGAAGCTTGTATTCAGTACCGTAGCATTTCGTTTTATCTCTCATTTTAATTGATATATAAAATATAAATTTTCAAGTGGCTAAAAGAATATACAATTAAAAATATGTAATTCGATAGTAAGGAAATTAAATTAAAATATAAATAAACATAAGAATTACTGAATTAGTCATATAAATTCATAAATAAAATTATATTTATATAGTGTAATTTTTTTAAAAAATATGAAGAATTATTATAATAAAAATAAGGAGTAGTGAAGGTCATAACTATTATTATACATGATATTTAAAATAATATATGATTTTACATGGATATAAAAAGTGAGGTACAGAAAGAGTTTAAAGAGACACTTTTGTCATTTTTTCTATCTTATATTGGGATAAGTTATCCCGGTATTACTATTCCACCCAAAGATAAGGATAACTTATCACAAGACTAATTATTAATCCTGTGATAAGTTATCCCATGATGTACAACCAAACAAAGGATTAAAGGATGCTCAAAATTTATCTCGAGATTAACTCCCTTTATCCATCACACCAAACGACCCCTACATATATAGTCGTATGAAAAGTATCCCAATTTTAAAGAAGTAAAACAACAAAGGCTAATAATGTGAGGATGAAAACATAGTGCAAAATGTATATCATATATTACTCCTTCCGTCCCAAATAATGTGATACTTTTTAGATTTCGAGATTAAAACAAGTCTATCTTTGATTGTAATTTTTTCATATATCTTTTAATTATTTTGAATTGTCAATTATTGTGACTTATAGTACTTTTTACGTAGTTTACAAATATATAAATTTCATTTCAAAAAAATTGAAGATCCCTCGCGCAAATTTTCGATCAAACTTAAACTGTTTGACTCTCAGAAAACGAAAAGTGTCACACAAATTGGGACATAAAGAGTATTGTATTTCACACATATATATAAAACCTCAAAAGTTCATTTTCTGTGTTCCATACATCTTTATCTGTACCAAACTACCATTATATTCTCTTAGGGCTCGTTTGGTGTGAGGGATTAGAAATAATAGTGATGGGATAAGGAAATAGTGATGGGATAAAAAAAAAATTATGTTGTTTGGTTGGCAAGTCCGGGATAACTTATCCCGGGATTAATAATTAGTACCGGGATAAGTTATCCCTCCCCATGGGTGGTATAGTAATCCCGGGATAACTTATCCCGAGATAGAATAGGTAAATGACAAATATGTCCCTTTAAATCCTTTTTATATATCATTTTTTACATTTATGTATATTTACATTTTTTTTAATACCATGTATAATAATATTTACTACTCCTTATTTTTATGATAATTATACATATTTTTCTATTAAAAAATTATACTATATAAATATAATTTTTATTTATGAATTTATTTGACTAATTCTTATGTTTATTTTATTTTGATTTCTCATAAATTTTCTTCTCTTTAATAAACTTAAGAGGAAAGTTCTATTTTTAAGCTAAATAAGAAAAAAGTTATATTTTTAAATACACATGGTACTTATCATGGGAATACATAAACAAAAATATTTAAGTTAAAAAAAATAAAAGTTTTATTTTAAAAAATGAATAACTAAAGCTCACAAAGAAAAATTTAAAAAGTTTAAATAAAGTGAAGGGTAATTTTGTAAACAAACAACTTGTTCTTAAAATTTATCAATATATATTATTTTGAATATAACAAACCAAACACTCAATAAGAAATAATCCCAGGACAACTTATCCCATCATAACTAATCCCAACATAACTTATCCCAACATAACTTATCCCATCATAACTCATATTCAAACCAAACGACCCCTTATTATATAAGAGGGAGTTTATGATGGGACATTGTGATGTCCAATCATAAACTCCTTATATAATATATAATATATAATATAATAAATCATTTTTTCTACTATATAATATATATTTATTTTTCTACTATAAGGGAGTTTATATAATATATAATAATATAATATAATAAATCATTTACAAATGACTTAAAATATTTCATATTTAAAGGATATATAATAAAATAGGTTCACTCTCAAAATTCTATCCGGGTCACATATATTGGGACAGAAAAAATAACATATATCATTTTAAAATTACCAAAAAAATATTATAAATAATAATAATTAACAACTTAAAATATCTTAAAGACATTTTAAAAGGGTTAATTTTGTAATTGTAATTCTACTATTATATAAGAGGGAGTTTATCATGAGACATTCTATGTGTCCCATCATAAACTCCCTATATAATATATAATATAATAAATCATTTTTTCTACTATATAATATATATAATATATATTTATTTTTCTACTATATAATAAAAGGGAGTTTATATAATATATAATATCATAATAAAACCCCTTTTATTATATAGTAGAAATAAATATAATATATAATAATATAATATAATAAATCATTTACAACTGACTTAAAATATTTTATATTTAAAAGATATATAATAAAATAGGTTGACTCTCAAAATTTTATCCGGGTCACATATATTGGGACAGAAAAAATAACATATATCATTTCAAAATTACCAAAAAAGTATTATAAATAAGAATAATTAACAACTTAAAATATCTGAAAGACATTTTAAAAGGGTTAATTTTGTAAGTTTATCCATATCACATAAATTAGGACAAAGTGACCAGCAATGTAAGTTATTTGAAAGTTACATAAAAATATTATAAATCACAATAATTAATAACTTAGAACATTTTTTTTTAAAATGCAAATTTGGATGACTCTTCAAATTTCATTTGTGTCACATAAATTGAGACAACAAAAATAACATATATTGCGTCCATTTTAATTTATTTGTCTTAATTTTTTTTTATATTTAAAAATTGCGTAAAAATACTATAAATCATGATAATTGACAAGATAAAATATTTCAAAAATAAATACATATAAAAAAATTCGATTAATTCTTGAAATTAATCTATCGTTAAAAATTATGTATAAAATACAATAAATCGTGATTTTGACCACTTAAAATATTTGTTAAAAAAACAGAAAAAATAAATTGACTGATTGTTAAAATTAATCTATCAATGTCACATAAAATGAGACAAAAGTAGTAATATGTATTGTTTAATGTGAAATTATTGAAAACTATGTAAAATGCATTATAAATGTTAACAATTAACAACATTTGATTGAATCTTGAAATTTTATCAATGCTACATATATTCAGACAAGTGGAGTAATATATATTAAGTATTTAAAAATTACGTACAACCATACTGCTTTCTGTAGGCTTCAAATTATCGTGGTCATTTTTTAGGCTGATACAAGTTTTGTACTTTTTTTTTAATATTATAAATCGCAATAATTAATAATTTAAAATATATTAAAAATTTAGTTGGTTTCGGGAATTTTATTTATACTATATAAAATGGGACAAAGGAAGCAACATATATCATTTACAAATGACTTAAAAAGCATTAAAAATTACAATAATTACCAATTTAAAATATTTAAAAGCTATATAATAAAATAAGTTCACTCTCAGAATTCTTTCAGGCTCACATATATTAGGACAGAAAAAATAACACATATCATTTTAAAATTACCAAAAAAGTATTATAAATAATAATAATTAACAACTTAAAATATCTGAAAGACATTTTAAAAGGGTTAATTTTGTAATTTTATCCATATCACATAAATTAGGACAAAGTGACCAGTAATGTTGGTTATTTGAAAGTTACATCAAAATATTATAAATCACAATAATTAATAACTTAAAACATTTTTTTAAAAAAAATTAAAATTTGGATGACTCTCCAAATTTTATTTGTGTGACATAAATTGAGACAACAAAAATAACATATATTGGGTCCATTTTAATTTATTTGTCTTATTTTTTTTGGGTTTTTTATATTTAAAAAATGCGTAAAAATATTATAAATTATGATAATTGACAACATAAAATATGTTTTGAAAAAAAATACAAAAATTTCCACTCATTCTTTAAGTAAATCTATCGTAAAAATACTATAAATCATGATAATTGACAACATAAAATATTTCAAAAATGTTGTATGTGGATAGTCTTATTGTGCCTTGAATAACGTCAAATAAAGTACAAGTTTGTGATAAAAAAACTTATTCCTTTATCCACGCAAACAATCGCTTCAAAATCTCCGTTATTAGCCCCAAAACATACCATTTATATTATTGGGCCCGTGCCCGTTCATAGCACGGGCAACATTACCTAGTATATATATATATAGCACATTTGAGTCTGAATATGATCACTCATATGTCATTCATTGTTTATGTAGACATGTATTGTTTCGAAAGCTAAGACAATATATCATGAAAGTTAAGTAAGAAAAATATACTAACGACTTTAATGCTCTTTTATGTGTTTATGTTCGTTACTTACAAATATACTCCAAAACTTAGAAGAAGTATCCTTTAAATTTAGCGGGATTTACATTCTCCATAAGTACTTATGGACGTATATATTTGTAAAACCATACAAACATCGGATTTAGGTATCATAGATTACTATTACGAAATTTCCTAACACCCGTATGCCCAAATTAAAGCTTAAGTGAGGACTTAATAGTTAGCAAAAAATAAAAAATAAAAATAGCATTTTAGCTTCTCTGTTTCTTAAAACAATATGTCCAATGTAAAGTAACGAATCTATATTAGCAGTACAAATTCAATTATAACTTTGGAATAATTTGATTTATAACTTTATTCACGTGCCACACATCATTGCTGATATAAGATACAAATAAAGAAAAAAAGGAAAAGGTGAAAAGTTAAGTCAAAGCTTTTTAGTTTTAATTGTTGAGACGCAACAAAAATTCTCTTTCAAGCTTCCAAATATACTTTTCTCATTTTTTTTAAAAATCACTTTAAATGCTTCTTCTTTTTTCCCTTTTTACCCCTCAGATTTTGCATTATTAAGTATACTAGTATACGTACCCGTGCGATGCACGGATAATGAGAAAATACTATTTCTAATTAATTTAGATTGTAATACCTTATTTGTGTTTGTTAAATCACTAGTTACAGTAGCCCGTGCTAGCACGGGCCCAACATATATTTTTATTTTTTAATTTAATTTATGTGACATTAATAAAATTTTAACGGTCAAACAATTTTTTTTTATGTTTTTTAAATTTTAAGTTGTTGATTATTGTGGTTAATAATACTTTATATGTAATTTTCAATATTCTCTTTGTCCCAATTTATGTGTCATTGATAGAATTTTGAAAGTCAAGCAAATTTTGCATATGTCTTTTAGATTTTGAAGTTATTTAATTATTATGAGTTATAGTACATTTTACGTATATGCTACTTTTTCTATCCCAAACTATGTGACATTAGTAGAATTTTGAGAGTTGATCAAATTTTTTGTATGTCCTTTAAATTTTGAAGTTGCTAATTATTGTGTGATTTGTAGTACGTTTCATGTTATTTCAAATAATATATGTTATTTCCTCTATCCTAATTTATATGGCACTAATAGATTTTGAGCTTCAACCAAATTTTATAGATGTCTTTATAATATGTTAGGGTTTAATTACCTCTTTTTAATTTTTAATCTATTAATATGCTTTCTTCACAATTATCAGTAGAGCTACCTTTCAGTGTTGATGGTTTAGCAACATACCCTTAAAAGAACAGACCAACGAAAGCTTCCTCTTATTGCTTACTGTGCGTATTATTAAGTAAAAAATATTCTAATTAATTCTACTAAAGATTCACTAATTGAATGCTGAGAGAAATTAATTAATGTGAGAAAAGTACTGAAAGAAATACTTAATCCTACTCCATCCGTCCAATAATTATTGTCTATTATACTATTTTGGAATGTCCTACAATACTTGTCCACTTTATGAAATCAATGGATAGTTTACCCCTTATCATTAATTATAGTCATTTTTCAATTATATTTTTTAATACATTATATTTATTATATTTAAAGAATGATAAGTAATATTACTCTTTTATTTATAATTTCTTAAAAAATGTATAAAGTCAATACTGGAGAAATATTATTGGAGAGAGAATAATTGATATCAGTCACCAAAGCAATACAACTAAGTAGTAATAAATGGGGCCCATGTTTTCAGAAAGTTGTGCGAATTATTTGTAGTTTTAAGGGGACAAATTAGTCCAATAGATTAAAAAAATGAAATGCAGTTGCACTACTCCTTTAACTAACCAATTGAATTACATTTTTCATGTGAAATTTACAAAAGTAACATCTGAGGATTTTTTTATCAATTCCCATAAACGGGAAGCTCGTCACATTCACTCTTATTAATAGTAGTAATATAATAATTTTCAAAGTTAAATTAGATTGTATTAATTTGATATTTTAAACAAAAAATTTAAATATGTAAAAGATATACAAAAAGTACTATAAATTGTAATTTTTTGCATATGAATATGATGAAAAAACACATTGTAAAATATTAGTTAAAATTCTTATAGTTTGACTCTAAAAAAGAAATCATAACAATTAAAAGTGTATAGAGAGAGTAATAAATAGGTAATTAAATTTCAAGAAGTTTAAAATAAAAGGTTGAAAAAAAGAATAAGATAGACAACATATATTGAAAATTGAAAACATATAAATAATAAATGGGCCCAAATGAGGTCTAACTTTTCGGTTAATAAAGTAGTATGTAATATATTAATGGTGTTAAATTGTCCAATAATATAAATTTTAAAGGTACAACCATAAAAGAAGAATGTACAACACTATCTAAGCACATATCATCCAACACTTGTCATGTGCTAAGTAATAGATATTCCCACTTATTATATATATAGTAATATATATAGTCAAAGACTCAAAGTAACTTATACAAAAAAAGAAAGTTCACTTAGAAGTGTTTTGAACCAATTCATTTTTGGGCTTTATTCAGCAAATGGACCACTTTTAGCCTCACACACACTCAAGTTGTCTCTCTTTTCTTTTGACTCAAGCATAATTACAGAAAAAAGTATTTGTATCGGTGTTTACGTCAAGTTAATTAATCTATCGCTATATTAACAATGATTTTTAACGGTAATTAATTAATAACAATAGTTTAATTATCGCTAAATATGTAATTTTAGTAGAAATTATCACTCTTTTTAAATGTCTCTAAGGCTTATAACGACACTGAATCTAACGATAATTAACTAATGCCGGTAAAAACTTTAATGCTCTTTAATTTTTATTGTCATGAAAAACTATTTTCGTTATAGTGTTACTTCATTAAATCATTTATACCTATAAATTATAATTATAAGTTGCATTGATTTAGTATAAACATTTGATAAAATCAGATAAGTATTTACCATAAATTAGATAGACCGTCTTTCTTATACAAAAAAAATAAATCAGAAAATTCGACAACATATACATCATTATAAAGTAAAGTTACATATGCTTGAGTAGCACCATCCATCATTCACGTTGATTTGATTTGAGCTAACTTTTTCTTGTAAATCAACAGTACACTAATGGGATATTTTGTCCTTTTTTCTTCATACTGATTACCATATCGATTCATCTGCCCCATTTTGCCACTATAATGCATGTTATGTATAAATAATCAATCATTACGGAATACTTATATATTCTTATAATCTAATTATTATTTGGGATAGACAAACAGTTAGAGCAAATCAATCTTTATTTATTGATTGTGGAGACAAATTCACTGGTACCGAGTACTATGTGTTACACAAATTTGTTGAATAATGGTAAGTGGTGGTGGATCCAAAATTTATTGGTTTTGCATGTGGTACGTAGTCTAAATGGAGAAACGAGTCAGTATATTCAATTTTGGGTTATAATTATCTTAAGATATATATAACTCTCGGTAGTAAGCATGATATCAAGAACTAAAAAATAGAATCAACATAGGTTATGGTGCAATGATGAGATTGCTTCATCCTTAATTAGAGGTCTCAGAGCTTCAATACGGCTCCAGACCGCACAGGGAAAATAAAAAAAAAAATCTAAAATTAGAGCTACGAGCTACTATATAACCATTTAATTTGCCACGACAATTTATTTATACAACATGAATTAAATAACCACGTGATTATATGATTAAGTGTAAAAACAAAAAACAAATTCCTTTACATTATTTGTGGAAAAGTTAATTAAGCTCATTTAAATTAACTAAATACATAATTTATTTTTATCTATTTTTTAAATATTTGAAAAAATTACAAAAATCTCTATTCTCTCCTATATATTGTCACGACCCAGGGGTACACCCTAGATGTAACATGGCGTACTTGACCCCGAATGGGTCTCATACAAGCCCTTAGCATATCATAACATAAGGTAATAGAAAAGTACGAAAATTTTAAAAACTTTTATCCATACAATCGAAGTCTTTTTCATAAAAGCAGCGGAAGTCTTTACCACACTTTTGTCTCAAACTATCTAATACAACTTTAGAATAAAACTCTTGGGACATAGCCCATACAATAGTCTCAACATGAAAATAAAAGACATAAAGGAAATAGTGGATTTTGTCCTCGAAGTTATGAGGACTCACCAAAATCTTCAACTCCTTTGCTCCTTAGAAACCCATCTCCAAGAATAGAACTCAATCTCCAAAACCCTACATTTGATTAGAATGTAGACAAAGTATGCGTTAGTACACAATGTACTAAATATGTTAGCTAGCATAATCATAAGAGCATAAGACAAGGGTTAGTCAATATAAACTATAAGCATAAGAGACAATATCATAATCATAAGCAAAGTTTCCAACATAAGCATCATATAAGCATTATTTCACTCTTAGTCATTTGTACCATAATGGGACTATTCTCAAGTAACCTCCAAAGCATACTTGTGCAATGTATGAATAGCATCCCAAAATACCATCCAAGCTAAGCACCTCTTTTTGGTTATCTTAATCATAGTCTATATGCATAGTCAAGACCTAGGCTTCATGTACTAAGAGCACTATACTTCTAAGTAACCTCAAGCACACTTGTGCAATGCCTGAAGGGCATCCCATATACCATTCACACTAAGGCATAACCATGAAGTCACCATATGCATACTTACTACTCATTGGTCTCATTCTTAGCTTACTTCATAACTAAGGGAATCTCTCACCTTTAGTAAATCATAACATAACAAGGAAGGCAACTATAGCACAATCCTATCTAAGCATACATCATATAAGAGAAACACTTG
Organism: Solanum verrucosum; assembly: GCF_900185275.1. Taxonomy (NCBI): domain Eukaryota; kingdom Viridiplantae; phylum Streptophyta; class Magnoliopsida; order Solanales; family Solanaceae; genus Solanum; species Solanum verrucosum. The sequence continues at coordinate 3,944,629 of NW_026020368.1, forward strand.
ATGAGTCACCTTAAGGCAAGCTTGTGCCATGCATGAACAAGACCCCATAATCCTACCCATGCTAAACTAGACACTTTAGGTTCATCATTCATGTTTATCATCTCTTAACATTATAAAGACAAGGGGAATCACCTCTTAGTCATGCATGTATTAGAGGGGCCTATAAAGCTACAATCCAAACTAGTCATGCTCATGTTCATAAATGCAAGGGGGAGTCACCTCAAGGCATACATGTTTAGTTCATCATGAAGGACAAATGGAGTCACCTCAAGCCACACATGTCATGGAATCATAAAGACAAGGGTATTCAACTCTAGTCATACATACTAATGAATTATAAAGACAAGGAGAGTCACCTATAGTCATACATATTAATTAGTCATAGGTATTCACCTACATGTTCATTTTAATAGGATTTAGGTATTCGTGAAGCGACCCTTTTTAAAGAGACTTAACTTATACTTGCGACACTAAAAAACGATTAACGAGAACATACTGATTATAATCTAGTAGAGGGATTAGATGCATAATGACCTCCGAAGAGTAATTTAAGCAAATAACCGACGAGTTTTTCATGTATATATATTATCCTCACACTCAAGGATGAAATAATAAGAATATTACAAGCTTTCGAGTACCGAAATCAGCCTGCTCTTGCTTCACACAAACATTTGAAAGTAATAGTAGATTTAGGATACAAGACTTGGGTTTACACACCCCAAAAAGAACAAAACATATAACCATATTTATATTACAACTCATGGTGACATGATCAAATCAGCCTTCAAAATCCCATGTAAATATACAACACATAGAATATGTACAAGTCCCAAGGTTTATACAAAATATAGATGCCTATATGCAAATGTGATCTTCCTTAAGGCTCTCAAAACATCCATCTCCAATAGCCAGCTTCAAGCATCATCTCGAACAACCCCTACGATAGAAACAACTATCGCTAAGAATAGAGCTTAGTGGTGTAAAAACTAAAGGTTTGGAGCCCTCAAATTCAGCAAGTTATCATTCTCAAGTCAAGGGCAGCATAATTGAACATAATAAATAAATCAAGTAAACAATATATAAATAGTATCAAGTTTTATATTTAAAGATCTAAATGTCAAGAATGCTCATAACAAAGTTTTCCAAGAGATTTAACAACAAGGCTCGCCCAATATATACATCATGTTGTCACTCCAAGCACAAACAGGTATCAAGAAGGGTCAAAACCCAATAATCAAGAGAACCAAGAACCATATTAAAAATGACTTTCTAGTTCGTACTTAAAATGGACAACTTCCATTCTTAAGACGGACTAAAAATCCAGAGTCAAGATGGTAAATGATCCGAATCAAGAGGCATGCCAAGAGTGACAAAGTCACAACCACAAGAAGGACAAGGTCCCAACAAGAATGCCAAGTGATCAAACAATTCGTACAAGTGGGCGAGTTACACAAACGTCTTTAATGTATTAAAGAATACCAATACGACAATGCAAAGTGACAAGAGGTAACCAAGGTACCAAAGTAAACTTTCAGATATACCAGCAGGTAAAAAGAGTACAAGTATAAGTTTATACACAAACCTTAGTTCTTTAGCACAAAAACAGTCCAACATAACTTCACGAGTTCAAATCGTAGACCAACCAACGTATCAAAGGCTTCAACTCATACACGAGGATATACAACCTTAAAAAATGAATTCAATAACTTATTTACTTTCTAGTAGCTCAATAATGATGGCGCAACACAAGGTTATCGTCACAAGTAAGCCTAGCCTATACAAATACGACTATACTCCAAAAACAGAAATTCTGCCCAATAAAAACACTTCATGTCACAATTTAGATTTGAAATAGAAAACGGCCAAAATGGAATTTATATTCTTCATAAAATATGTAGGTACATCTCTTAAGCTTGCAAATAATCAAGAATCACCGCAAAAGACACTTTGTACAAAAAGATATAATCAAAACACTAACAATTGAACATACAAGATTTCAAATTCCAGAATCTGGACAGAACATGTCATATGTTGCGTCCCTTATTTTGTAGTCATAAAATCTAAATTAGAGTTTACCATAAACAGAAGAGTTGTAGGTATAGGAATAAGCTTTCTAAATCGTATTTATTCACCGAAAAAGGAGTTATACAGAACGAGAAATTCTAAAAGTACTAAACACTACTCAGCTAAAAAAAACAAGTTTTGATTACTCACCAAAAAATAGGATGTCTCGACTTCCAGCTAGAAGGACCAAGGTTTTCTCTTGTGATTTTGATGAACATCAGGTTAGAAAATGTTCTTAGGTTTTGGACTTCAGTTCCAAACGAAAATTACAAGATGAGGTGTGATAATATAGTCTTAAGAGTGATGCTTAGTCACATATACAACTGTCACTAAAAGGTGCTGCCCCAAATTATTGTGTGCTGCCCAAAATGTATACATATACACCTATATGTATATAATTGATACCAACACTTTCAATTCATATGAAATTTTAATTAAAAAAATTACGTAAATACCCCCATACAATACCTTAAATTACGAGCACAATTTATTTTAAGCAAGGTTGCAAATATCACAAAATTTCAAGTTCCCAAAAAAAGAGTAAAACATAGTATAGTAATTAAGAAATGATGCATCGACATGCAAGAGTTGATCTAGTATTTTAGGGGTGTTACAATTCGCCTCTACATCATCACATAAGGATCATAAGTAATCGTCTCCATGATCAACCTAAAGGCTAATGGGTAATCACTGCTTGCCTTGGGAGTCACAAATATATAAAAGGTAATCATCTCACACTCTCATGCTTAACTAATTAGGAACAAGGGAACTCACCTCACATTCCTATCATGTAAAGGTCTTTTAGGGGAATCACCACAAGCCTCATCACATCTCATAGTCCTAGGACATATATTCATTTTAGGTGAGAATAGACTTTCAACCTAGAATCACTCTATGTGAGAGAACTTTTCATGTCATATCATATTCATGCATAATACCATATCTAGAATTCTACATTAAACATGGATATCATCATGACTCAAGTGATTCTATCACTTCATACATTCAAGCATTCAGAAGGTAGATTAGGTAGGTAAAGGTCTTCCACCATAACTCTATCCATTAAACTTCTATTCTCAAATAGACTTTACTCTCAAAGCCTTAACATGCCTAGTTCATCAATCAATTTGGTTTTACTCTCAAAACCCTAATGATCAACATTCATGCCTACAAGTCTTACACTTAAAGCTTTACTTCTTACTATGATCATTCATACCTAAATTTCAAGGTATTCTAATCACATTCTTCATTGTCAAGTGATTCTAGTCACAATTCATCATAAAGGTTCATTTTCAACTTTACTAGTCAAGATCCATCATATTCACATTATTCTAATTCAATTCATGTCTATATATGTTCGTATTCTTAATCAATTACTACTCATAACACTAATTCTCGAAGATCACCCAAGAATCATCAAGTTCACCTTTCATGGCATAAACGCACATAATACCAAATTCATCAATTAGGCTAGGGTTAATCATGGAAATCACATAAAATCATCATAATATCACAATTCAATACTAAATCATTCATAATTAAGTATCATCCACTTGATTGGAATCAAACTTCAACACTACCCACAATGTAGGAAGAAACCCTAGCTAGATTGGGATTTTTCTTCACAATTGGGGGGGAACTAGGGAGCTCTATGGGTGGAAGAACCAATAGATGAATAAGCTAACGTACCTTAGGTGAAGATTATCCACAAATTTGAGTAGAAAAGGTAGCCCCTTCAACCCTAGACTTCACCTTCTTCTTCTTCTTCTATGGAGTTTTAGAGAGAGAATTATTTGGGGGAGAGTTAGTTATGATTTTTGGGTTGGGGATTTATGAAGTGTTAAGGGTTAGTTAATAGATTAATAATGTAACGACTCGGAAAATGATAGAGTGAAACTAGAGCCTCACATGTGAGTTTGGAGTCGAGAACTTAATGAAATGATTATATTTGAATTTGACCCAAAAGTTCTCAAAAATGTGCTTCGGAAGTTACCGGAAACTTGTTTAGCTGTATATAAAAAGATCCGTTTCGTTTTTCGAAAATCCGACTTCATATTCTTGTTTAGGGGGTCAAATTGAGTGGGCAATGGGTCTAACCCAAATTTTAGAGCAACCGTATCAAAATCCGAAATTTCCAAGTGAAGCCTTTTTCGAGGGTCTACTTTGGAGGGTCATATCTCCTAGCACACAAATTATTTGGGTGGCCAATAATATATCCATGGAAATCCCTTTGAGTTATCTACCTAACTCACTTCGTTTCACCTCATTCGGAGTTCGGACGAAGAAGTTATGCCCATTTTCGTAAAGTCTGTCCGGCAGAAAATGCAAATTCCAGTAGCTGATTTTACTGTTCACCCGAATGATTTTTTTCTAAGTGTTGGACCATTTTTTTCAAAGGACTTATATTATTTCCTAGATACCATAATCCAATTCCCATCCCTAAAAACATTTCCCTCTCTACAATCCTCCATTTAAGAAGAAGAAGAAGTGGGAGCTAGGGCTTTGGATTCAAGGCTTTCTTCATCAATTTTCGTGGGAGATCATAGCAAAGGTATGGTGGTCTTGATCCTTGTCTAATTTTCCATTCAAGGAGCCAAGTCCAAAGTTATTTCAAAGTATGAAAAATCTAGGTTTTCACTCAATCTCATGGGTTCTTCCACCAAATGGTTTTAAAAGGTTTCTAATGACACTTTATGGTTATATTGTTGTCGTATTGACGATTTAAGATGAAAATACTCCATGAACCCATGATTTCTCTCTATTCCTAGTTTATGCCTTTATGAAGTGGGTTGCTAGATAATGAATGTATATGAATCAAACTTGTTTAAAGGTCTTTAGATTGTTGAAGTATGTCATTACCCATGCTTATTTTATGGTGTATTGTTGGTGTATTGGTATGTGAGGCTTATGGCCTTAAAGGCATAGTATGAGAAATTGGAGTGTTATCATGACATTATATGAATGAGAATTCAATGAAGATAATGTGATCATGTTATGAATGTAAAGGTGTTGTTGTAGGTTGTTCACTGGTTTGGTTGCATAATTACTACCCTAATTTCCATGCTCTTTGATTTCATTACATGCCTTCAAGGTGTTTGACAAAATGTCCAACTATGGAGAATTGATGAATCGATGCTTTAAAGTTTGAGTTATGAGATGTATGGAAATCCGGAGATGTGTTGATGACACTCATGAATGTTGATGATATAATATGAAGGATTCTTCAATATAAAGTATACCTTGAATTGGTAGGGCTTATGCATCATTTTCTTGTATAAATGATTATATTGTTGATTGTTGAATCCTTGGATCGGTAGGCTTATGGCACCCTTCCACACATGCTTATAATGAACCTTGGATCGGTAGGCTAATGGCACCCTTCCATTAACGATAAGTAATGAACCTTGGGTTCGGTAGGCCTATGGCACCTTTCCATAAAGGTTAATGATGAGACTTGAATCGGTAGGCCCATGGCACCCTTTCAAGAGGAGTTAATGAGCTTTCCTAAATGTACCTTGAATCGGTAGGCTTATGGCACCCTTTCATGTGTTAAATAATGTACCTTGAATCGGTAGGCTTATGGCACCCTTTCATGTGTTAAATAATGTACCTTGAATCGGTAGGCTTATGGCACCCTTTTATGTGTGATGATGTCAAAGTAATGAACTATTCTATGGGAATGTAGGCTAAGCACCGAGCGGATTTGGTTAGATGGAAACTCCCCCGACAGTTAGGCATGAGTTTCAATGATCGTCTACCTTATCCCATAAACTATGTGCCCGCATAGGAAGCTAGTGGATCCATTAAGCTATATATACCGGTCTTCCTTAGGCAAGTAGACCACCTCTTTTCGGTGTGGGGACTCATGACACCGGATTCCATGACAAGCTCTCATGGTCTATGTCGGTTAAACGCTTACTTCCCATCATGTGAGATTTCATTATGGTTTCTTGACAGGTTCTACAAAGTGTAGGTAGTAGTATGGGATGCTACCTATACATTGCACGAGTAGGCTTGGAGAGGGTCATAGTGAGTTTCTCTAAATCCTAATGACTGTGACATGAATGTACCCTAAATGAGGTTATTAAAGAATGTTGGCTCTTAAATGCTTAATATGTTATGCATGTTATACTTGGGTTATATTACGAGTTATTTTCCCTTGTCATGTCTTAATTAATTATATACCTCTTATGTATGAGTATTGTGCAAAGGTGAAAGAAATGAATGATAAGTTACTTTAAGTGACCTAAATGTGGTGCCTTAGTATGGATGGTGGTATGGGACGCCATCCATACATTGCACGAGGTATAGCATAAGGGTTTCTTGAGGTGAAGGTCCAAGGTAAAGGTTTTCATGTTGATATTGTTTAAAGGTGATATTATGACTTACTTGATGTTATGCTTGTCTTGTATGTCTTTTATGCTATTGTTCATGATATTTCAAAAAGGTGGCATAATGCATGGTTTCTAACTAAAATGTCCCTTTTTAAGCATGTCTTGCATGGTCATCATACTTAGTACATTTTGTGTACTAACCCATATTCTTCATACTTTTACTATAAGTGTAGGTTCCGGCAAGTGATCCCTCCTAGCTAGTTTGAAGTGTTGGATTGCTTTCCTCCAAGACTTGGTATGTCCTCATGGATTCGAGGATAAGACTTTTAAGTTCTTTTGTTCATGTAATAGACTTCTTTTGATTGTAAAGGGCCGTGTCCCTACTTATGTTTTGCGGCTGTGTCTAAGATGGCCATGTGAGACTTAGACTTCCGCTGTGTGTTTTTAAAGTTGTCTTAAGAAGTTTAAATGTGTGGATGTAAATAAGTTTTTTTTATTCCGCACTATTTTCATTATTGAATGCAATGAATGACTATGCGGCTCGTATAAGACCCCTTCGGGGTCGAGTACGCCTTGTTACGACTTGGGGGTGCTCCCGGGTCGTGACAAATAACCCTTATATAGGTCTACTAAAACAATATAAACCGACCCTGCAATAAACTAACTAAAATAGAATTTTCCTAAACCAGCTCACCTTTGGCCGAGCTTGAGGCAGATTACAGGCCATGACTCACGCCCATGACTTGCGGTCTATAGGTTGGCCTACTGGCCGTCCTGCATGTCCGTAGGTCCATGGCCTGCAACTCATTTTCTAGGCCTTGACCTACGAGCTAGAGCTACGGGGCATGGATGGACCTACGCCCAGTAGGTCCCATTCGTAGGTTACAAATTTTTGGTAGCTTGGGCAGTTTTGGGGAGTCTTGGGGGTTAGGCTTTAGAGGAGGACCCTTGGTTGGTCCTTGGGGGGTCGTACCTTGACGTTTAACCCCTAAACCTAAGTTCGGGAAACCATTTTACAACATTAACTCACACATCAAACTCTAAAACTCTCACGTAAGGCTCTAGTTTCACCTACTAGTTTTCCGGGTGTTACACCTATTCTCGGTTACATCACTTTACGCGATGTATCGGGATGTATTCGAAATCGAGACAAGATGTATTGGGACGTTGAGGATGTATCCTAAACTGGGACGCGATGTATCGAGACGTTGAGGGATGTACCCGAAACCAGGACACTTAATGCGATGTATCAAGATGTTTTGGGATTTCCGGATTCTACCAAATTTAAGGAAATTTTGTAATTTGAAAAAAGAATATGAATATGATGTAAATAGGTCTTAACACTATGAGATTCGTGTAAAATTCACTTTTAAAAAAAATCTTGCACTCCTATTTTTCTTGTTACTTGTCATTCTCTTCAATTTATTTTTTTAAACAAATTATAAGTTCTTTTTTCCTTTTGGTTAAGCACCACTCTGAAATCCCTTTTTTTTTTCAAGAACACTGACGAAAACTTCATTAAGCAAAAAAAAAAAAACGCAAGTTATTCAAACACGTTTTAACGTGTGCAAGATGCATGACAGACTCAAACGTTTGCTGAGTAGGCCAAAATATATACGTCAACGTTCAAATCATAAAATTGAGTTATACTTTGAACGTCCTAAAATAAGTGTCATTTTAGTAAAAATCATGTCTATTTAAAAATTAATAAATATAATACGTAGTTTATTAAACTATGCCTATATAATAAATGTTTTTTTAAAATTGAACACTACTCTCTTTATTCTATATTAACTGAATTTGTAAGGTAATCCACACATTTTAAGAAAAAAAATCATAATTTTCACTATTACCCTTTGTGAAATTATAAATATAAGTTTGTAAGTAGTGTAATTTATCTCCTAAAAAATATTTAACTTTAATAAATGAAAGGGCAAGTTATGAAAAAAAATTCAAACATTCATTTTGAACTTTGCATAATTCAATCATTTTGAACAATGAAATAAACCTCAACAATTCTCCAAATTTGGAGAACTATTTACATCTCTGTAAATGAAGAATAGAGAGTAATACGGAGGTGGATTGGAGAGGACATTCTCTATTTTACGCTCCAAATAATTTATCTATAGTATAAAATTATACTCGTAGAACTTTTTTAACACCTACAATAGCCAAAACTAGCTCCAAAGCAGTGGTTTAGCCGCATTACTACATCAAAAATAGTTTTAGCGGCAATAATATGTACATTAACAAAGAGTATTAAAACATTTACCAACATTAGCTAATTGTCATTTGATCCAATGTTATTATAAGCTTTAGGGACATTTACAACGAATGCTAATTACTTCTAAAAGAACATTACATATTTAGCAGCAATTAAACTATTACCCCAAATTAATTGCCGCTAAAAATCATTTTTAATATAGTACATAAAGCTAATAATGATCAATTGAATACTGCTTATCGAAAAAATTAATAATACTGAATATAAAGAAATTATGCTACATATATAAGTGAACATTTATTTTTTTTATATTAAACTTTCAACCCTCTTAAGTCATTTAAAGGTGGGTTAGCCAAAAAAAGGTATGGAACCAAGGCACATGGTAGGATGGTTTTTTGCATGCAAAAATGTGACCCACAAGTGTAGGTAAAAGATCAAAGGAGGAGCTAACATTGTTAATGATGAAAAGGGGTTTGATTGGTAAATTATGGAAGATCATCTTTCATGCAAAATTACATAAAAGTGCAATAGAGATAACTAGGAAAGCCTTAAATCAAACACATATATAATATATATTTCGGGCAATCTATATTCAGATTAAAATTTGACTATTCTGAATCCGTATTACATAAGGCCTCATTCGGAGAGAAGCGCTCCCTATTAAAAAAAATTCATATCTAAAACTCAAACTCAAAACCTCTAAATTTTAATTAAGGAAAAAACAATCTCGTTCGTAATATCATATCTTTGGTGGTATATTCTTTGCAACTCTCTACAAGCAAAGTCCATTTAAAACATCTTTCCACAACTAATGTATTAAAAGGTGAAAAACCTAACTTTGTTTTATTCTAATATAAAAATAGTTCTTTTCTTCTTCTTCTTCTTCACTTAATTAGTCATATTTTCACACCGAATTTTTCAACGAATTTGGTGAAAGATAAAAGACTAAAGTTGTATTCTTCACAAAATAATATCACAAATTTGTTTTTTTTTTTTAAATGATAAACAACCACTATTACTATCACAAAACACATCAAAAGTAATAAATGAAACGAATCCCACATTGATGAAAAACAAAAAACCTGAACTCGTTATAATGCTTGGACAATCCTCACCTGATTCAATTTGACAAATAGAAAAAGAACCCCGAAGCCTAAATTGCGGAGTTTGATCACCTGCTACAAAACAACTATGTCTATGTGCCTATGTGTGTTTGCTTATAGAGATAAATCTAAAATTTAAAGCGAAAATAAATGTAAAGATTATGATCTTATACTTGCACAAAAAAAATATACATATTTTGAGATGAAAATAATGAATTCAATTGAATAGAATAGAACTATATATCTTAGATCCGCACTTTACCTGTGAGAGAGGACAATGGGGATCATCAACTTCAAACTATAGGCAAACTAGCTGCATAATATGTAGATTGAAACAAAAACTTGAGTTGGGGGGAATGAAGCCTGGTCCGAAATCATTCAATTCATCGAGATGGACTTTAATTTGTTGAATGATTTCGAACCAAACAACATTCCCCTCAACAAATGTTTTCTTTCTTTCGAAGAAGAATGACGGGGGTACTATATATATATAATAAATAGTTATGAAGTATATAGAGTAGAGGGACAGATAGAAGAAAAATAGAGCTTCTTTATTTTGGTTACTTAACGGACACATGCATTCATTAGTTTTAGTTTCACATATATATAGCTAGCTTTTTATATTGTTTTTTCATCATCGAGTATTTACATTAAAACTCGATTAAATATGAATTTATATATTATAGGGTTTATTTTAAATACAACACTCATAATATAATTTTTTTTTCCTAAATATTTAAACTCAAAATCTCTAATTAAGAACCGAAGAATCGTAACGTTTCTACCATAATTCATATTGGTTGGCTTTTTGTATAACGTGACGTGAGCAACGGACTTTGTCTTTTTTTGCGACTCAGATGATTTGCAGTTTCCTCTTTACTTTTATTATGCCAAATATTCCATGATTATGATTTTGACACACAAAATTAAAGGTGTGTTTGTATTTCAAAATATCAAATTGGGAAAAAGCATAAAAAGCGTTTACAAAATCATTTTAATGTTTTACTTCTACCTTCGTTTCATTTTGTGGCTATATTGACAAGTTTTTCAATATGAAAGTTTTACTATCCTAATAATCGACACAACTAATGTATTATAATCTATCCATAATATCTAGTTACTCGATAAAGAAACTATTTATTAGGGGTTTATTGAAATATAAGTTTGACTATTACTTACTTATATATATAGTTAATAATAAAAGTAACAATAATATACTAGTAATTAACTGCTTTATAGTATTGTTAAACATTAATGTGACATTCCTTTTCCATTTTAAATTCATAACAATCTCCCCTTATGTTTTCAATTAAGAATATTTTTGCTTATCCCATAAGTGACATAAGAAATGAAAAGTTGATATTCCATGAAGAGGGGTATATTAATAAGTAAAGTTAATTGTGCTAAAAGGTATTCACTGTTTTCAATTAACTTTTGAATCTTTTTACACAAGTGTAGTCAACTTCAACAATAATTTAATTTGAATATGAGGTTGTATTTAGTGTAAATAGTCTGATTAATATTAGAACATTTCTTTTTTGGCCTCCACCATATATAAGGTTAAAGAAAAAGAAATGTAAATATAGTCGAGAAGAATGACATATCTTCTATAGGCACTAATCTGATTTGACTAGTTTCTCTTTCCTTGCAAGAAGGTTATTGAGCTACGAAATCTTGTGTACGCCACTGTATCCTTAGTTCGGGAATTACAGTTAGAAGGAGAAACAAGATTCAGATACTAGTAATTTTTTTATAGGCCACAGTCAACTCTTAAGAAATCCAATACTATAAAACTGAAATTGTAAATATAAATACTACAATATATACCAAGTTTAAAAGTCACACTAACTTCAAGATTTGAAAAGCATACACAAATTTTAAGATTTGGACCTTTTTGACTGTGATTTTGGTTCCACATATGTAAGTCACTTTCTAACTAAAAAGTCACATTTTGCAGAATATCTACACGAACACTTGAGCATAACTTGCTTTACGCTCCATTTACATCTTCCCCTTTTGCTTTCCAAACTTTACATCATTACTCCTACCCAAATTGAGGAAAACAAAAGTTTACTGCACCACTAAAGCACATCTTCATGGCCCCTGTGCCTCTCATTTTGTTTTCCCTCACTAAGTACAATCACTCACCTTGTGTGATATGGAAAAAATCATCAAACTTCCTTCACAACCTTCCTTTTGGAGTCTCATTGCCAGACATGCTATGAGGCTGGACTGCAAATGACTTCTAAGATTAGACGAAAACAAGTAACTGTGAATCACTATTATGTCGAGACAGAAGCAAGAATATGCAAATGCTACTTGTCAAATTACAATACAAAATATGGATATTCTAAATAAGTAACAAGTGCACCTTAGCCAATATACTAAAAATCATATAAAATTTTATAAAAGATGAGTCTCTTTACACAGTAATGGGATAACTTACAGAAATTTACACTTATAAATTAATGTTACAGACTACTGCAAAAAAAAGGTTTTGCAGTTTAAATAAGAAGTCAATGGACAACCCTTAGAGCTGTCACAAGAGGCAAAATACAAGAAAACAATGGCTCTCACTTTATTAAAGTATGACTCACCAAAGGCTCAAGAATGAACGCTAATATCCATATTCATGTCGTCTTGCTTCTCAGTCATTTATGACTCATTTGTCCCCCCTGCGTGATTGGACTCATTGTTAAAGTTGTAAGTAGCAGAACCCCGTCGGTTATTGAGACTGTCTTTACTATTTCTAGAAGCAAAGGTGGTATTTGCATCGTAACCAAGAATATGCTGACTTCCTCTATCATAAGCTCCTACATCTTTATCCAAGCCACCTGTGTCACCACAGCTCTTCCTTCTGCAAAATTTTGGTGATTTTGCACGGGTTGGTGGTGGCTGCAGGACAAAGAAAAGGAACTTAAAACAATAAGGTGGTTAAGTTGATAAATAGCAGGGGATGTCAAAAGATCAGTAACCTAATGTGAACTTTCATTAACATGCTCAAAGGTTACAAAAGCGGTAAAAAACGTCACAATAATACAACAGATTAAATTTATGGTAAACCTCAACTAGAAGTTGATGTTACTGTAAGTTACTGCTGATGAAAATGCAGTACCTTTTTCAGTTCAGCCTTAGGTGGAGGTCCTTCATGGTAGAAACTCGGCATTGGGTTTGCCTTAAACAACAAATTCCTTCTCATTTGCTTCATAGCTGCTTCTCTTTCCTCCTAAGTTCAGAAGGTAGAACGAAATCAAAAAATATATCGATTGATAACACATTCATTAATTCAGTTTCTGTAGGATAACTTTGATTGATCTGTATTCTACTATTACATCCAGGATCAGGTGACAGTAACATAAGGCAGCCCGTACCTTTGTCCTTTCCTCGCATTGAATTTTCTCAGCCTCCAAAGCTTGATGTTTCTCCTCCAACTTTGAGTAAAACTGCAAGAAGGGGAAAAACAGAAAGCAAGACAGAATTGGTCAAGCTTTAGATTTTTCATTTCAAGGAGAACTTGAAGTTCCTTTTCTATTGTTAAGTTGTTTTTTGTTTTGATCATTTAGAGGGGACAAGTAGGGGTAAACAATGAGGTGAAGAATTAGAACTAGCAGTTTCAATAGTCCTAAGGAGAAGTGCAAATCGACAGCTACCTCCTTCCTTCTTGCTGCACGTTCAGAGGACAGAAATACTGGGGCTGCCGCTACAGTGACCCTGGATTTTCTTGCTGAGATCACATCACTTCTCATTGTTGAGGAAATCATCAAATGGCAAAGCAGAATTCAATAAGGGCACACATCAGAGAAAGTGAAGACTTTGTAAAGTTAGATCAAAGGAGAAAGATCATACCAAGAGGCAATTGACGAGTCTTCCTCATCAGAATATTTCTTATTATCAGATTGCAGTGGCTTCTTAAGTGCAACTGATGAAGAAACCTGAAAGAGAATATCATAGCCACAGATGAACATGCTGTATGATCTATAGACCCTAACTCCAATATTATGCATTGACTTCTCAGTGAAAAGTGAGTTTTCTCATTCACCAAAAGTGGAAGTAAAATAAAACACGAGGACTTTGTCATTTTTGCAAGATCAAGTGCTTCGGATTCATCCTCTTCCTTTAATGACATAACCCAGTAGACAGTGGTCAAAACGCACATAAAGCATAGGGGAATAACCTGGTTTTGTACAGATCTCGGGGCTTGCAAATTATTTGTTTCAGATGGCTTCTGTGCAGCACTCACGTCACCTGCATCATTCCTAACAGGACGTGTTCCATGAGAAGAGCGCCTCTCAGTTGCCAGAGCAAATGGCTGGGGAACAGTGCACTTTGTTTTACAGCTTCCAGCAACAGATTTGGTTATTGATTTCACGGAAGATCTTGATCTCCCGTTATCATCTTTTACCTTTGTGCCTGGTCGATCTTGTTCCTGTCTGCTATCAACTGACATTTCAGCTGTGCAGTCCTTCGCTTCATGCTCCTCTGTTTCAACATTGTCATTCAGCATATCAGTTCTCTGCTCCCCAATGGCATGCTCAGATGACTGCAACACATCTTGATTACCATCTCTCATGTAACTTGAATCCGGAGAAACACCTTGCTCCTTTTCCATACAGGTATCTGTAACTTCTAACCCCATCAACCTCTGAAAAAACATCAATAAAATAAGAAAGCATTATTTACAACTAAGGGTTTAATCATGCTAAAATATCTTTTGAGTCCATCATCCGAATTGGTAAAGTAAATTGATTTATTTGTTTTCCTAGAAAAATTGCCAGTCCGTTGTGTTAATGACTCTGCACAAAAACTACATAAATTTCTTTATCAAAACAGGTTTGAATGGTCCCATTGGAGTTGGTGAAGCAAGAAATATTTGAAGTTCTAGTACCAAAAGGACTCCTGCTTTAGAAATAGGACCTCTCAATACTAATCAAATACTCCCTCCGTCCCTTTTTAGTTGTCCACTTTAGAAATGACACACAGATTAAGGCAACAATGATTAGCATAGTGAAGTTACAATTTTACCCTTATGACAACTTTTCACTTTAAAATTACAACCACTTCTTTGAATTCAAGTGAAATAAATTGGAGGGAAACAACATACACTTTTACAATTTTCAAGAAGTGTAAATAAGGGTATAATAGGAAAAAATTTGTTGTCCTTTCTTGGTTTGTCAAAATGGACAACTAAATAGGGACAACTAAAAAAGGAAATATGGACAACTAAATAGGGACGGAGGGAGTAGTTATTTATCAAAATAATAATTGAATATTTCCTCTTTTCTGCATACTCAATTATATATTGCTATCAAGGTTTCTATTTATTATTTAAACAACATATGCATACTGAATAAGCAAGTGCATGGAAACTTGGACTTATACTTGTAAAAAAATAATAATTAGGCAAAATCTGGCAACAGTCAACTGTGAATTTTGCAGTTAGAGGAACATTTATCCTCGCTTTGACGAACTAAATTGTGCATAAAATGAACTTAAAGCTACCCATCTCCAGAAGCATGTTACGCTTGTCAGTGAAGTAGCAAAAGGGGCTAAGATTAACTCTTAGGTACAAGGAATCAGCATGCTGACGTGCCAAATGTACATTGCCAAACAAGGTGGAAAAATCATATTGTTCCAAGAAAACAAATGCTCTATATAATTTCTGTGATAATTAGTGATTGAAGCCCTTTCATATCCATTAAAAGGCTTGATTGTTACACCTCATGAAAGTATACCAAATTTCCCTGAGATCCAGGTTTTATCTTATTCCACAGAAACATTTGCTTTCAGTGTAACATGACTCTCGCTCCAGCATAAGTTACTGAGTAGCTTTCTCCAGCATCTGGTAATTGCTACTGTACTTTTTTTTAAAAATTAGATCATTTCAATCACACGTTTCTAACAGAAGTAGCAATGGATAAGCCTCGTAATACTAAAATCAATGCTGGATACTGCAGTTGAAGATCAATGGTTTGGCGTCCTAATACTAAATAAGACGAAGAAAGAGCCAGAAATTTTTGCATCTCAATAATTCATGAAACAAGGAGAACATATATACTATATAGCTTCAGAAGGGAAAGTAGACTCCACAACACCTCCACGCATTGGTGAGTCCAAAACTATAAGCAGAAACTATATTATTTATACATCATATACAGATGCATATAAAAAGGCATCACCCGTTCACACAGGGTCCAGAAAGGGCCAGACCCCAATGGGGTGTCATACAGAAACCTAAATCTACAGGTAAACACATATGAATAAAGATAGTGTAAAGGGGGTCTGTATAAATGACAATCACAGAACAGATATTTTGCAAACTACATGATGCATTACATAGAAAATGATTCAATGAGCACCTAACTGAAAAATGAAAAGGTACAGCAGTGATACAACTATGTCTTACTTTTGAATATCATCACTTCGAAACATAAATTTACAAAAAAATGGATAAATAGTGAAAAGTGAGCAAAAGATCCATGTTACGGAACCAAGACAACCTATATCCTGGAACACAATATAAAGAATCTCCCTCTCCCTGTAGGTCGCGCTGAATGCAAGTTTTTATACAGAAAATCAGAATCAGACATCTTCATATCCTTTTAGAACCCAATTTTAAGAATTTTCAACCCCCCCCCCCCCCCTCCCCCCATTTATTTCATATTTTTACCTCTATCTCAAACTCTCATGTTTACATTCTAATCAACCAAAATATCAACTATCAGCAATCAAACTCAAAAAGCATTTCATAATGCAACATCCATATATTTCAATAGATTATCACACCCACCAAATTACAACTCAAATCCTTAAACATAGTAAAGATTGAAGAAATTAACGAAGAATATGTAAGTAAAGCTGAAAATGTAATAGATTTCTTATATAGATCTGCAGAATGTACATAACATCATAACCAAAATCGAATAATACAAATAGATCATAGTCTCACAAAAATTAAAAAATCTCACAAATAACAATATCAATACAAAGATTTTTGAGAAATCTCACCTTTGAAAAGATCGATTTGTTTGCTGCTTCTTCTTACCCAGAAAATATATGCAGTTTTTTCTATTACAATACAAATAGACAGAAGAAAATATTTATTTATATAGCAGAAAGAAGGAGGTAAAAGAAAGAACAAGAAAAAAAAAAAAGGAGCTTTTTATACTATTTTTATTTATGGATTCAAAAACAAATTTTATTTTTAGAAAAAAAAAATAGCTAAAAAAATGAGTAGGGAAGACCAATTATTGATGATTTGTATCACTTGATTGAAGAAGACAAAAGTAATTTAAAGTATTATTATTATAATAAAACCAATTAAGGAGAGATTAAATTGTCAAATCACCTTTCAATATCCACAGAAAATTTGTGTTTTTAATCACTCAAATATTAAAAAAATTGATTTTCATCATTTTAAATTTTTTATTTAACATATTTAATCTTCTATTAATTACCATAGAGTATAGAGACACCTCTAAACCAATTTGTCGTGAATATTTAATTATTGATGTGTTATGCTAATTTGAATTGTTATTTTATATTTAAGAATGACATAATTTTGAAAATAATCTAAATATAATATGTTTTAATAGAAACCAAAAATACATATTATAATTAAATCAAAGTAAAATATATTTGAATAATACATGTACTTGTAATGCTTTCTTTATTTGTTGAAATATACACATATTTAGCAAGGGATATTGTATCCGCATTGTGGTCAGAGGCAATAATTCACTCCTCTATATTTGAAATATGCCTCTCTAGGAGCATTACGATCTGCAGCTCAAATGGTCCCTTATGAAGTCTGCATTGTGGTCAGAGGCAATATAATTATTATGAAGGTTCGATTAAATTATCTTTAACGAAATATTATATTATTTAAATAAAATAATTGTTCTTTAGATGACTTAGTTAATTTGGAGGTGTTCTTTCATACGGATGATCTGAGATCGATCTCCCTCAATATCTAATATCTTTCGAGTCGAACCTGTTGTATAGAGTTGTCTAGTACGATTTACATTCATGATTTAACTTATTAGATTTTCATTAAGAAACAAATGAATAATATTAGCATAATCTTCCCAAACCCAAGTTAATTACAGCTAAAATTCCTGAAAACTTGACTCTTTAACCATAAATAGTTAGAAGGTCGAAGAAATCATTGCTTTAATTTGTTTCCAATCTTTGATTACTATTTGCTAACCCTTTTGATAAAGTCTCACAACCTCTTGCTAATTTTAATTTTTCAACCCCACTCTTTGCATCTTATTCTAATTACTCTTTTGATTCTTTTTAAAAAATATATTTAAGAGGGAGGTTCCACAAACAATTTATCTCATAAGAAATGTCTGTGGACCATTAATTAACCAAAGTTCTTTAGTCTGGTTAGAACCTTATTATATTAAGTAAACAAAATGTACATAATTTTTAATCTTGGAGTGTTATGAAACTAATAATTGTGAATGCCCACTGTTTAAGAAATAATCATATCTTCGTAATCTTTCTCCTTAATCTTCTTCCCTCGTAAATTCTATGGTTAATGTCATGTTTTTACATTAAACATGTACACTACAAGAGTTCATACAATACACACTTGAGAAATACTTGAAGAATTGAAAAATAAGAAAGATCTCCCCTCTTTGTTTCTCTTTATTATTCTTATTTTCATCTTTTAATATATTATACTAATTTTTACGTTAATTTTACAACACGTTATCTATACGGGTCTCTTACCGTTTTCTATAAATGCGCGAATCCTCGAAAAAAATTGAAGTGTGAATTGCAAGGCAATCTCCTAAAGAGACTGAGAGTGTGTTTGGTATGGAGGAAGATATTTTCTATTTTTTTTTTTTCAATTTCATCATGTTTAGTTGATCAAAAATATTTTGAAAATTATTTCTCTGGAAAGATAAGCTGCTTAAAAATGAAGAAAGTGACTTCTCTAATGAAAGTAGGAAAAACAAATTTCATAAGTGACATTCCAAGTTTATTGTCCTCTCCCATACCCATCCAACATCTCTAGTCCCCACCCCTCGACCATTACATCCCCATCACCCTTGAACCTCCACTTCCTATCTCATCTCCTCACATAGTATTTTGCTAGATTACATATAAATATTTTTCAGAAAGTATATATTTTTCTTACTTATCAAATATTTTAAAATAAGTAAAAAATCAACTTATTTTTTCTAAATCACATAATAACACGTCAATTATGGATTTCATTCTTCCTGGTACGGAGAATAGTAAAATTGAGTGGATCATAGTAGGATAATCAGGTTCATCTATAAGCTAAGAACAAGTATATACAATGAGTTAGTAATATATGGTTACCTGAAATGCTGAATTACCAGGTGTAGCTAATGAAAGAATCCCTTAGCAAAGAAAAAGGATCCTCTAAGCTAAGCGAGCAAAGAAATTTTCTTAATTTTCCGACAAAAGAGTGTCGCTTGACGCACTTAGGCCCTAGGTGGCAGTAGTTCCTTAAGATCACTAGTTGGTACTAATTTTATTTCAAACACAATAATCTAAACGTGCTTTAATCATACTAAATTATAGTAATAGCTTAAAACCTTTTTAAAAATATTTCTACTTTGAAAACAAATCAAGTTATGAAAATATTGTAGACAAAATTTGTCTAACATATTTTCAATCGTAATTATAACAAATCTATAAAAATATTTTCAGTTCTAGTGATCACATATTTCTTATAAATTATCATTTTTACCCATCAATAAATATGAAACTTAAAATATCAATATCTATTTTCACAACATTGTTTCTTCTGAAACAAATATGAACCATGAACGGTTAAGTGAATCAATTAAGTCATACCTCAAATTAATAAACAAAATCTATACACTTGTTAGCAGACAAAAATATCAAGGAATGATTACATTTTTTTCATCATGAAATCATGTTCACTTTAAGTAATTAGCTCTAATATTTTCTCCAACTAAATAAAATAGACATTCACCACTTATCACAAATAATACAAATATATTTATATCATGAATTTTTATTTTTTTTTAAAAGGCTTTCTCGCAACAAAATGTGACTCAAATAATAAGGCGCGGGGAGTTTCAATTTTGTCAAAGCTTCCATAGCACGAAGCCACAGAGTGAGTTGAAGAAGGAGAAGCCATTCATGTTAATGGGGTCAGCAAGTCCGAAACACACATGCCTCAAACTGGTAATTTCTAATAAGGAACAAATATTTGTGAAAGGCACATGGTTCTCTTCTCACTTTGACCTCTTCATTACTGATGGCCTTCAATCTTGGACTTGCCATGGTATTTTTCTATTCCTAATTGTTTTGCTGACCTTAGTTTAGTTAGGATACTTCATTTTTTACTGTGTAATTTTTGGGGTTTTTTTGCAGCGTCGGAGGAAGAGGTTGAAGAGAGAGCATCTCAGTGGGATCAACCCGTTTCGGAGTATATTGATTTGGCTGAAAAGTATTTAGGATTTCAACAACCCGGTTCTGTTTATGGGTTTGATGATGCTGGTACTGGGCATAAAAGGGTCAGCTTTTCTTGATTTTATTTAAACCTAGTTTATTGCACATTTTCAATTATTTGATTATTTCCTCTTTTGAGTAATTTGTTAAAAGAACAGAAGGCACCCTAAAGATGAGATTTTAGCTTAATCATGTGACATTCAGTGGCCTTTGACTTGTTGATGAAACCCCATATTGTATTATTATTGTAAGAGATATTTATCATTTCAATGTTAATTTGAGCATGTAATAGGAACAATTGGTTCACATTTGTTGTTTTTGATTCATGAGTTGCTCGAGTTGATTTGAGATTTTGCATTAGCCTTATTAGATAAGTTGATTCCTAGGGCTGTTCAGTTTGCTCTCATTAAGCACCGATCAGAAGACCTTCATACTACTCGAGCGACAATTAGGATGACAATGGGGTGGGGTGGGGCGGATTTGAACCAACTGAGAGCATGGTGGGGCGGGGAACATGCTAGCAGGATGGTGCAACGAACAGGATTGGGGGGGGGGGTGCGGGTTGAAACAATCATTTTTTAAATTCTTAGCAGGGCAGTTGTGAGGTGCACATTTCATATATCTATTCCAATTGACTCTAAATCTATATAGACGAGTTGAGTTTTCCTATTCTGGAAGATCTAGTCAATCAGAGTTGAAATTCAAACCCAGTACATTTGTGTTCATAACGAAGCTAAAGAGTTGGATGATTTTTTTAACTAAATTGTCAAACTGCCAAACGGCCACACAGCACTGTTGCCATCTCTAAGCGCAATAGCGCAAGAGGGTGTGTGTTATCAGCTTGGAGCCTTGACCAAAAATATGATTTTAGCCATGTGCACTAACTGCTTAGATTGTTATTCTTGCTTTTTAAAGTCTATTGTGGTGCTCTACAGCTTTTTAGTCAACTCTAGCACATCTTTGCTTTTAATTGCTTAACGAATGTCCTAAAGAGCAAAAAATTAGTTAAGGTGGAGTCAATGTAATCAATATATCTTTATGGTATTATTGCAAGTTTGAAAAGCTATGATGTGCTTTCCATGTAGCCCATTATTTTCCTTTGATCTTTGTAGCTCTCATGGACATTTGAGAAAGAAGGCACAAAGCTGGAATGGCGGTGGAAATGCCAACCGTCTTCTAATAGCAAAAAAACTACAGCTGATATCTTGGACTTCCTCATGGATGCAAATATTAGACTGAGTGTAATGATCTTGATTGCTGTGCTGTGTCTTATTTAAAGTTACAATTTACTCCATGCACATTTTCAGTTTACTTGAATTTTATCAATCTGCCGTCTTAAAATCTACTCTCTGATAATCAGATGAACTTAAGTGATCAGGAGCTTTTATGCATAATATGCATTACAGCCAGTATTAATGTTTTTGCCATGAATTTTAGGATATCTGTTCTTAGAAATGTTGGTGGAGGATGTAGTAGTTCAGTATCCGTGCCTACAGTTCCCTTTCATACCCTCTATGGATTTAGGTGGTCTGGCAATAGTTGGTTGCACTGTTGCTGGCTTGCTGCAGTGATTGGTTTCCTAAGATCTGCCTCTCATTTGAGCTTGGTGCCCATTTTTATCTTGGAGCATGAAAGTGGAATCATCTTGGTCTGCAGCTTCTAGATGATAGTCACCAACAATGAATATACTTGGAATTTTGTTTAGTGTCATTCTTAGTGGACACTATGTTGCCATGCTTTTCCTTAATATGCCTAGACTTTGTAAAACAATTGTGAATCTGTCCCATATGAGCCTTCTTTCCGGAGAGCTCTAAGTCCATCCCATTATGAATATTTGTATATTAAGAGAACAATTTGAAAGCATTTTTTGTTGTAGGTGGTGTTAGCCTACCTCTCACCAGTGCAAGGAAAAGATAGTATATACAGAGTGAATATGCGAGTTACTACAATTGGTTCCTGCATTTATATGTATCATATTTAACATGGTGAACTGAATGTCTTCTTTCCTTTCATTTTGATTTACTGATATCTCAGCTCTAGAAAATGTTGTTACTTCTTCCTTCCATCTAAACAGCAATCTATATGATTTCTGTTATCTCTGCTTTAGAAAATCTTGCCACTTAAGTTGCCTTCCAACTAAACAACAATCTATGTGGTTCTGTTGTGTGGTATGCTTTTACAGTTTTTTTAATTTGATTGAAATGGAACGAGGTTGTATACAATTCACTTTTTGAAAAATATTAATTATCTGTTTGTTTCATCTGAAGAGATAGGTACATGGTAAAATTCACACGAGTTTATTTGATTCAAATTCTCACGAGTTTATTTGATACAAATAGGATGAAGTTGTCAGTAAAACTGAGTCATTTGAAAGGATGAAGGTGGAGGCAGAAAAATGTTTAACACAAAGCGAGAAACTCAGCAGAGAGAAAGAAGAATTCGAATCTGCAATATATGCAAAGGTGCTGTTTTCAGACCAAGCACTAAGCTCTGTTTATTATTTTCACGGGTTTGTTCAGATTTATTATGATTTTGCTCTTTCTTTTAACGTTGTATATGTATCCCTAGATCTTTCTGCTACCCTTTGTTCTGGAATGATTTATTTAGGCTTAGGAGCTGAACACCCCAAAGGTTCTTCCATGATTGATCATGACCTGTGTTCCTTTTACTTCCAGTTTCTTGGAGTTCTGAACTCAAAGAAGAAGAAACTCAGAGAACTTCGGGATAAGCTCTTGAAACAAGGAACTGCTGTTGAAGAGCCAGTAGAAGAGGACGCACAATCTACAGACAGAACTAAGACCTTTGATGAGGGAAGTGATGAGGAAATGAGTGGGGAAGAAGTGGAGAAGGAAGATGTTGGCACTTCATCAAAAAAGGATGATGTTGGCACTTCAAAAGATGTTCCAGCGGGAAGGGGTCGTGGTCGTGGTCGAAAGAGAAAGTAAATATCTAAGGATCACCATTTACAGCATCTTTAATCATCCTTGTTTTTTTGCTTCTTTATCTAACTGCTTCTAATTATACTTTCCTTCTAATGGAGAATGACTGAATGAGGATATGTATATACACTGTTTGAACTAGTGAATACTTCAATCATTTGGCTTTTGTGTTGTATTATCTCAACTCCTCCCTATCTTCCAAGGTATTTGTACTAAATTCTGTGTATAGTTGAAGTCCAGAGCAATTTTTCTGGAATTGAGTTGCATGTTTGGAAATTGTAATGTCATTCTCACTTTTGAAGGTAAGAAAATCAAAACAAATTCAAACAAGAGGTTCATCTGAACTTCGAAAAGGTTATACTTGTTATAAAAGATATTGTATAATTTGTCTTCGTTGCGTGTTTACTTTTGTTATTTTTTTAAATCTTCTTAAGAAGAAATTTTGTCCCTATCACCGACCTAACTTTAGTTTTATTAGAATGTCTTTACATTACCATGAGTAGGCTTTTCAAGTCTAGGTGATTAGTATGTGACATTAGATGGTGGTTATTTTGGTGACTCAGATTCTTGTAATATCTTGCAGTTAGATATAATTTTATATGAATAGCTACTAAGACTCCCTCCATTCATATTATATGGTATATTTAGCTTGAGAATACAGATTGCCCCTTGCTTCAAAGCTTGTCGAAGAGTATAGATAGGTTGAGGCTCAAAGACGAATATTGGAGTATCATGAAGCAACAATATTATCATTTACGACATTTGTTTGACTCCAATTTTAAAAAAATAAGAACCAGTTATATTTTTATTTTTTCCGAATATAATTGGAGTGTACTTGCACACTAACACCTTGTTTGGATGGTTGTTATACGTTGTATTGTATTATATTGTATTGTTTGTTTAAATACAATGTTTGTTTTGATTGTTTCTTAAATTTTATTATATCGTATTGTTTAAATTCATCGTTAGATAACGATGAAAATACTCATTTTGTGTAATGACCCATTTGGTGTGATCGCGTCGTTACCTTAATATTTTCTTCTCATTTTATCCTCACTTATTATTTAATAATTTTATTTATCATTTACCCTACCTTTTCATAGAAGCTCTACCACACCCTACAATTTCCTGTAGATTTATCATTCAAATTATGGTATGTGACATTATGTAACAACGGAGGACGACACGATCTATCCAAACATTATATTCATTAAAACAATACCGTACGATACAACACAACACATTACAATACAATACATAACAACCATCCAAACAAAGTGTAACATAATATGTTAATGTAAATCCTTTCGACAAAGTTTTGTATTTAACATCGACCAAACTTTATTTTGATGATCAAATTTATTTCTTCACTCATCTTCTTGTAAAATTTATCATTGATGTCCTATTTTTTCATTGATACACAAATAAAGAACAATATAACCGCAAAAAATGGTCTTAAATTGTTTCTTACATTTTTTTTTCTTTTCCCATTTACACTTATTTTTATTTCTCATATTTTCACACTAAAAATGAAACAATAACAAGAAACTCAATAATGATAAACCTAACTCAAATTAGTTATTCAATCAAAGAAGTGAAAAAATTCACGTGTGAGAAGATCAAATATATTCGTAACTTTACTAGAAGGATCAAATATACCCTTGACTTAACTAGAAAGATCTAATGTACCCTTGCATGAATATTATTTAATTAAAAAAAAAGAATTTGTTTTCACTTTTACTAGTCGAAAATGGTATATTTAGGCTATTTGTATAACAATAAGGTTAATCCGGGTCATTTATGTAACAATAAAGTAAGTATATATGTGAGTCACTTTAATAAGACGTGATATATAAATTCTATACCGCAAAATTAAAAGGTATATCAAACCTTTTTTTTTTCTCGATATTATCTTTCCACATTCTTCAAACAACTTCTTTCGCAAGGACTATGCATTTCGACATGAGGAGAACGTTTAATAAGGAAAAATATAGATAATTAGTTGTACAATAAATAGATAGAGTGGTAAATTTTAAATTTTTAATAGAACTCAATTATTATTTTTTTGTTCAAAACCGACTTCTTTTGAGATTTTAGTTTTTTTGTATAAAAAATAATAAAAATTCTAAACTAGATAAATCTTATGGCTTCCAAAAAAAGTGATTGCAATATGTATGACCAAATGGATACAACATATGAGGATCCAAGAAACCTTATTTTATTCAAAACAAAATATAGCCGTTACACAAAAGATCCTCCAACGGCTATCTTTCTCCTTAATCTCACCCCATGCCTCAATCTTCCTCTTTATAGCCTATTGATTGTCCATAACCATTTTCAATCACTGTAAAATTCACTCTGTTTTGTCCAAATTCCCTTCCTTTACTTCATTTTTCTGCATATTTCTCTAAAAAAAAAAACAATTCAAGATGAATGATTTGATGACAAAATCTTTCACAAGCTACATTGATCTGAAGAAAGCCGCCATGAAAGATGTTGAAGCTAGTCCAGATTTGGAAATGGGTATGACCCAAATGGATCAAAATCTCACTGCTTTCTTAGAAGAAGCAGAAAAGGTGAAATTGGAGATGAATTCAATCAAGGAGATTCTTCGTCGGTTACAGGACACTAATGAAGAAAGCAAGTCCCTGCACAAACCTGAAGCTTTGAAATCGATCCGTGATGGCATAAATTCAGATATTGTAGCTGTGTTGAAGAAGGCTAGAGCTATTAGATCTCAGCTGGAAGAGATGGACCGATCCAATGCGATTAACAGGCGGCTTTCTGGGTGTAAAGAAGGGACGCTGGTCGATAGGACTCGATCTGCTGTGACTAATGGGCTTAGGAAGAAGCTTAAGGAACTGATGATGGATTTTCAGGGACTGAGGCAGAGGATGATGACTGAGTATAAGGAAACTGTTGGAAGAAGATATTTTACTGTGACTGGTGAACACCCAGATGAAGAAGTTATTGACAAGATCATTTCTAGTGGAAATGGTCAAGGTGGTGAAGAATTTCTTTCTAGAGCAATTCAGGTATGCATAAACAAAACCAAAAATTATGTCTTTTTTTTCACCCCCAATTTGTCTCTGTTTTTTCCCTAATTTTTCTATCTGCAGAAGAACAATGCTCTGTTTTTTGTTGAACTGTTTCTTGGTAGCTTAGTTTTTAAGTGTTATAATTCAAGATTTAAGGGATTAACAACTTAGTTTGTGGATTGTTGTTAGTCCAAATCTATAGTGAGTATTTATATAGCTGACACCAAATTATAGAATTGTGGAGTTCCAAATCAATAGTGAGAATTCATGTAGCCCACACTAGATTATTGAATTTTGGAGTATAACTAGTCCAAATTTCTACCCTGTCCTTGGATTTGTTGCCCTTGAGCCGAAGGTCGTGTTTTGGAAACAACACTCATAGTTGTAAGGTCTGTCTACACTCTATCTCACCCCACACCCCACTCGTTGGATTTCACCGGGTATATTATTGTTGCTGTTGTACTAGTCCAAATCCAATAGTGAGAATTCATATAGCTGACACCAAATCAATAGTTAGAATTTATATGGCAACTCCTAATTATAGAGTTTTTGGGAGCTTACACCTCAAATTGTTGCTAGTTCAAATTTCATGATTAAAAGTAAAAGCCATGATTTTTAGTTGGCTGACAAACATTGATTGGTGCAGGAGCATGGGAGGGGGAAGGTGTTGGAAACAGTGGTGGAGATACAGGACCGTCATGACGCGGCAAAGGAGATAGAAAGGAGCTTGCTTGAGCTGCACCAGATATTCTTGGACATGGCAGTGATGGTTGAGGCACAAGGAGAGAAAATGGATGATATTGAACACCATGTGGTGAATGCAGCCCAGTATGTTAATGATGGAGCCAAGAACCTCAAGACTGCAAAGAAGTATCAAAAGAGCAGCAGGAAATGTATGTTCATTGGAGTTATAGTTCTCCTAATTCTGATCCTGATAGTCATCATCCCCATTGCCACCAGTTTCACCAAATCTTGAATTGCCAGCCCCATTGGGGCTTGGTTTCATTCTTTATATTCTTTTTAGCAGTTACTTTGATCACTCTCGTGAGAAATTCATGTATGTTTGTTATTCTATTTGTCACTAGTTAGTCCTTTTGATAGGACTATGAACCTTAATGGATGTGTTGTTACAAAATTTGTGAGATTTACTGGCATAATATATAGAATTAATGTTCAAAAGGCTGATTTTACCATTATGTCAACAACAACAAATAATGATAAACTCATAGACAAGTAAATGAGGTTGTAATGGTTTGGCCATATGAAGAGAGGAGGTGCAAAGGTTGACTGTAATGAGCTTAAAGAGGGGTAGAGGTAACTAAGAAGTATCACGGAGAGATGATTAGACAGGACATGATATAACTTCAGCTCACCGAGGACATGACCCTTGATAGGAGGGTGTGGAGGTCGAGAATTAAGATAGAATGTTAAATAGGTAGTCAGGTGTATTGCTTTCCCATTCCCGGAGTATTAGATCTTAAGCTCAAAGAAAGATGTAAAAGAAGACAATGGCAACAAGCAGAAACAACAACAAGATAATATAATAGTCGAGCTAAAGACTCAACATATATGTAAGGCTCCTACTCGTGAGATTACACTGGTTTGTTATTGTTAAGTGAGAAAAATACAACTTGGTGACCAAGATAAAAAAAACCGTTCTTTCTCCCAAATTTAAACATTAACGTTCGTACTCACATATCTAGACAATAATAATCTTGACCTCAATAAACAAGCTATTAGATAGATGTTAATTCACATCATAATCAATCGCAACAAATTATTTTTTAATTTTCAAGTGTCTTATTTTCTCAAAACTTTATTTTAAGATAAGGGATTGCATTTTTCTACTATCAATTATTGATACTGCCAGTTTACATATCAAAGTATTCCCAATGAAAAGTCCTACCATAACAAAAAATGAGGAATAAAAAATGAAAAAAAAAGGAAGTGATTTTGGGCACGTAAAAAAAGTTAAAGAGTTTCTATATTACAAGCAATTCCCTTGAATTTTATCTTTTTATTTTTGTTAAAGAAAATTTTCTAAGGAGACTTTGAAGCCTATTCTACAAAATCCATTTACTAAAAACCGTTTGGTGACAGAAAATGTTGTTATTAATGGATCAATGATGTTGTTAGATGTGATTGAGTTCGTGTTTTTTGTTGACACAAACAACAGCGTTGTAGCTCACAAAATTTTAATACCTCAATTGGTTGGTTATCTAATTTTCACGTTGTTGGTGCGAGTTTGATTTCCAACCCCATTTCTCTTTCCCCTACCCCTAATTTTTTTAAAAGGCTCACTCACTCATTATATAAATATTTGTATGTACTAAGATGTTATATTCTATAAATAAGAGCGGTTTAATTAATAATTAAAGTTACTATCTACGTACACCCTGTCATACCCGATTCAATTTGTTGCTAATGATTCTTTCAATTATGTGATCTATTCCCCTTCTATAAACTGATTTGTTTCATCGATTGAATGGACAAGACAAGGTCCAAGCCAGACCCCTAACATGTTAACACCAAAAAAAAATTCATGTTTTTTAAATTTGGTGTTTTCATAATAATTGTAGTTAATAATTAAGGACTATGGAGCTACTAATTCTTGATTGTCATCTGACTTTGTTCTTTAAATTGAATACGCAAGTAAACTTTTGTGTTGCATGCTTAGTCATCTTCCACAAAAAAACAAAGACTCATTAAATCAATGTTATCCAATAAGTAATACTCCATATTAATTGTATCTACTGTTTTAATATTCTTAAGAACCTTAATTTAGAATTAATGCTAGTTAGGTATAAGAGTTTGAATTTGTCAATTTTGTTGCTTCTACATTCGCAGATTAATTAATTTGCGTGTAACACGAAAAAACTTGGTGAGATCTCTATGTTTTAAATTTTCAAAGTCATGCCCCGATTTAAACTCTTTGAAGTTGCGCATAATATTTCATTTGTATATATCATCAACGTGTAAATATCTTTTATACGATCAGATGTATTTTTATAGAAAAGTTATTTATTTTACATATGTGTATGATCAAATTAAGTTAATTAATTATATGCATTTTGTATGTCACCGTCAACTAAATTGTAGACCGTAATTACCACATTTGGAGAAGATCCAAGAAATATAAAGAAGAATTTTTATACTATTAATTAACAAATTGGTAAATATTTATTTATTAACTATATAGATACAAACATTATCAAATGAATATCTCTCTGTACATAATTTACTAACAAATGAATACATTGGAAATCCTCCCAAAAGACAATCCAAAAAGGAGTTATTCCCACAAAATGCAAAGTAAATAATATAAAAATAAAAAAATAAAACAAATAAGACACCATCTTGCTAATATGTCCACTACTTAATTTTACGTCTGCGATATAAATCCTTATTGCCTGCTTACCAGCCACAATTTCTTTTTTTAACATATATGAGACAAATAATGTGAACAAGCTCACACAACGATAACCGTACTAGGTCTTAACATATGACCAACAAAGTGCATTTCATTAATGGGTGGGCAATTACCCGACCCGGAGCCACTATTACCCGGGATATTTGTGCAACCAGATGGTCCAGATGAAGGAACTGGACCTCTTTGAAGAGATTGTAAATTCATCAAATTTTTTTCATGTAACAACCTAGTACCTTTACCTGGTTGGAAAAACATAATTAGGACAATAAGGGTTAAGAATACCAATAAATTGGTTTTTTTAAGATTCTTCATCTTACAATTAAAGAAGAATTAATGTTGTTTTTTTAAAAAAATTAAGGAGAGAGGGAACATATATTTATAGGCAAGGTTTCTTATGGTTTTTGACTATTGACTAGGAAATTCAAGGTTTATTTGTTGGTATTTCGTATTATAAATATATTAGTACGAGATAAAGCTAAGTGGGATTATGTATGTACCACGTAGTTGATGATGATAAAGTTTAGTGCTATGGGTCACGTGAACTTGGTAAATTTTGCTTGGGCTTTGTATGTATGGAAATTTTCGTTGAATAATTATAAAAGTTCGATAGAAAAAACATACTTGCTTTTATCAGGCAATGTATTAATAATTTGAGGTTGTTATTATAAGAATGAATAAATTTTAAATCCTGAGTCCGTGTCGTCATGGTGTCTTCCTACTAGCTTCCGGGAAACATTAATTAGGCTGGCTGCGGCAATTCCTGTTGGGGAAGTTTCTTGGTAATGAACTAGTGGTTTTTGGTAAGATTCAGGCTAGTCTAACCTTTGGACTTTTACACCAAAGTTGAATTTCTGAAGTCGTTATTTAGGCGGCGAAATCAGAAATTATATTAAGGGTGTTTTCGATAAAAAATGTTTGTTCTTGCATATCTCTATTTTTTTTTCAAATTAATCCCGCGGATACATATAATTCAGAAGAATATGTGAGTGATTCATACACAACATCTCTTTCCTTAATCAAGGGTTCGACCAATTGATATGTTTCCACAAATAATTGAAATTCTATTTCTTGATATGTATCCGTCAAACCTTGATCAATGAACCTACAAAATCCTTCAAATTGTATATGATTAAATCCAGGTATTGTAGATATTCCCTCATTTCCATCCCCGAGAATTTTAAATTTCCCATTTAGCAAAAAATCCCACTATTGGTTCATTGCATCTAATTAGATAGATTAGATATTCAAAATTTAATATATATATATGCATATACATGATTTTAATTTATATACAAAACAATGTCTTTATATATACAATATAACTTTTTAATGAAAGATGTTCAACTGACCACTCTTCACTCTATGTAGCTACGCCACTAGACATTCCTAAGGTTAGGTTCACAATAAACCTCCTTTCGAGTTCAATTACACTTTCAAGATATAAATCGTATATTCTATGAGATTATGACTAAACTTCACTCAATTCTCTACCTAAAACAAATCACCGTACGCGATACTTGTGTTTATCACTAGTTACTAATTCCAAATATATAGTTTACTTATCTTAAACCAATTTAACTACAAAAAAACATTTCTAATCCAATCAATTTTGTAATCCCGTCAAAAACAATGTGCACCTGAACCTAATTGATTATTATTGTTGCTCTTTTGTTTACGAGTGCTTAATTCCCACTATAAGTAGCTTATTAAATATTTGGAAAAGGGGCAAAAATTACCCCTGAACTATGCAAAATAGACCATTTATACCCTTTGTTACATTTTAGGAGCAAAAATACCCCGCCGTTATTTCAAGAGATCATAAATACCCCTCAAGAGTTAACACCCAAAATTTTTAATGATGTGGCAAGCCACGTGGACTCATCTCTCCAACTAAGCTACCAACTAGGATTTTCCCTTTCGTTCTTGACCAAATCCTAATTCATCCTCCCAAATTAAACCCTAGTTTTGAGAGAAAAAAATGAATCTTCTCCATCAAAATTTCAAGTAATGTCCGAAGGCTCCATTAATTGAATTGAGAAAGTGAACACTCTTCTTACGTTGGCCTTTGTTGTTGCCGTAATCATATTTTTAGTACCAATAACTGGTCGCTCCACCATTTGTTCCTTCAACATTTTATTTGACAAGAAAATTAGAAGCTAAACGGTAGAAGAAGAAAAATTATATAGAAATGATTATTTTTTCTTGTGTTTTTAGAGTCAAATTTTAACAGTAATCCATAATTTTTCTTGTGTTCACAATGGGTTGTGTTTAAAACGGAAAATCGGTAGTGTTGGCTGAGCAACGATTGGAAAAGTTAATGATTTAATAAAATTGAACCAAAATGGAAGCAGGGATTGTTGATTCCAACAGAGGTATGGTAGGAACTAGAAACAAAGCGCAATGATTAATTCGATGAGTTACGTCGTTAATCGAAAAGAGGTGGCAGACATTCAATTTGATCCGACGGCTATGGTACCGGAGCCAATGCCGGTGCCAACAGTGGTGGAATCAGGAGGTGTAGATGCGGTGGTCTACACATGGAAATCCTAGTTGGCAGCTTAAGTGGAGGGATAAGTCCACATGGCTTGCCACATCATTAAATTTTTTGGGTGTTAACTCTTGAAGGATATTTGTGATCTCTTGGGATAACGGCAGGGGTGTTTTTGATCCTAAAATGTAACGAAGGGTATAAGTAATCTATTTCGCATAGTTCAGGGGCAATTTTGATCCTTTTCTGTTAAATATTTCATGGTCAAAAGACTAAAAGGAGAAAAAGACATAATAACACAGACGAATGGGACCAGAAATTCCAACGATGATGGAAAGAAATGAAGGAGGGAGATGTAAGTTGATTCTTCCAGAGTCGGAGTAGTTGGTTGGTAATTCTCTCAGTGAAAAAGAATGAAGCATCATCCACTTCAGATGCTCTCTACCACAATGGAACCTGCTTCAATCCTCACATTGACAACATCATAAAAACTTGAGATTATACAACTATATATATTATATGTCAAGACCTTACCGATAATGTGCTTATATATATATATATATATATATATTTGACGTCAGGCACCAACTTTTAAAACATCAAAAAGCCAATACGGGTTTTCAAAAGCTAAAAAATATGAGGGCAGAATCACTCTTTACAGAAGGGCAACAACCTCGCCTCCAAACCTAAAGACACATTACGGCAGAGAACAGTCAAATGTTTCGGGACTAAGCTCCCTCATTAAATAGCTAGCTTTCAAAACCCATTTGAAGGCCTAAATACTCTATACCTATTTACACCACACGCCATATTTGAATAATCAGGGGTGTGGTACAGGTAACCAGTATCAGTATGACCATTTCTCATTCCAAGAAAAGATGGATCAGAATGCATCAATTGCCACTGGTCATGAACTAACTGATCAATCTGCCCATTTACAAATTGTGGATTAGGCTGCGGAATCATATTCCTAATACTATTATAAAGGCCTCCAGAATAGTAATGCTGTAGCTCATCGTGATAGCTTCTTGTTCGCTCAAACCTACAAGAGCGTGCTGAGGGACCTAGATCAGTTGCCATGCCAATATCACCCGGATAACTGAACTGATGATTTAGATGGTTGCTATATCTTTGCCAGCCTGAGTTTGGTTCAGAAGCCCTTCCAATTCCATTCTCATCGTTCAGCAAGTCATTGATTATATCAAGATGTGGAAATTCATCTGCCAATACACTCTGGGACTGACAACCAGAAGTGCAGGCAGGAAGCTCAGACGGAAGATGATCATGGGTCCTGCTGTTAACAGGCTTTAACATATCAGATTCCTGGATGTCATTTAAGACGAAAGGATGTGATACTGACCTACTATAACTTGCAGAACTCTCCCATTTCTGTCCATTCCATGAGGTATCCTCATTCGCCATTCCATAAGAAAAGCTTGGTCCAGCAGATCTATGTTCTGTTCTTTCCGGGTCCTCAGGCGACAACATTAGACCAGAAGTCAGTGAAGGTGATTGAGAGTATGGATGTGGTGAATTAACGGCTGAACTTGGAGAATGTGGCTGGCTAAAACCAACCGGGCTTCCAGAAACAAGACTGCCCATAATTGCATTTCTATAGGACTGAGGAACATAACTATGTGTTGCTGGTGAAGGATCAGGACCCAATCGACCAGCTGCACTAACTGAACGAGGCAATAATTGTGTTACCTGAACCATGGAAACAACAGGGGAAGCAGGCCTAGGATCAGTAACTAGAGGAGCACTCAAGGGTCTCGACTGGGCAGGCACTTGTCTAGAGATCGACCTTTCAGCTGTGGCAGAAGTAGTCACTTGTTTAGACAGGGACTTCTCAGTTGAAATTGAAGCAGGCTGTAGCAAGGGCTTCTTCAAGGGTTTTACCTCTACAGCTTTATGAGGATCAGCCTTCAACATCACGGAAGTTTCAGCTGAGACAACCACCGGACCTGATTTATCAGTCAGCTTAGGACTATCTGAAAATGAACTTTTGACCAAGATAGGATCACTAGGGACTGAGATTTTCAAATTTTCCTTTGACTGAACATCAGATACTGTACTTTTTTGAGGGGTTCTAGAAGGAAACTGGACACTGGGCTTCAATATGGAAGATCTCTCTCTATCATCAATTAGATTTCTCTGCTGCAAAACTGCTACTTTCTGCATACAGCAAGAAAACAACGTTGCATGATAATTGTAATTCAAATGTGCACATAATCAAAGCACCTACAGAGTAATCACCCTTGAAGTAGTCAATCAATTGGAAAGGCCGGCATCTCACCATATGCATATAACAAAAAGATGAATATAGTTAACAAGTAACATTCAAAAGCCTATGCAATTAACCAATATTTCAGAAATACATTTTTCTAGATAAATAATATTCCAGAAGAACATCCTTAAAAGACGGGATAGTTTCCACAAGTTTCTTTTTTCCATTTCTTTGTTCATAGTTCTATAAAGAAACATTCGTGGAAGGCAGTGTTTCGGACGACGAAAGGCGACAAGGGTTTGCCTTGCCACAAGGCGAGGCGAGCGGCAAGGCGCTCACCTTTTTGAAGTTCGGCCCAATTAATACCAAAAATATAATAATTTAATTGCATATATAAATAATTGTTAAGAATTCCCACATCGGAAAAGGGATGGGAATTTAGTCTCCTTATATGGACTTGGACAATCCTCCCCTCATAAGCTAGCTTTTGAGGTTGAGTTAGGCTCAAGATCCATCTTCACAAGGTATCAACGCTTTCTTTAGTGAGAAAACAAGAATAATAAGAGAACAAAATTGTTGAATTTTTTTTTCCAGCAAAACCTTCACTGTTCTGCGATTCCGACACTCTCCAGGGGTATTGTGCATATACCAGTACCACCATTACGATTGGAATCCTCACAGGTCGTGTTTTTCAGCCACTTTTCTGGCAGTTCTTTTTTTTCCAGCAACTTTTTCAGGCAAGATGGTAAGCAGTTCTCCAGATCGTCTCCAGTTGTTTTCCAGATTTGTTCTTCAGTTTTTTCCCCAGAATTTACTTTATTTTTGAACACTAATAGATCTGTTTTTTATGTCTCTCAGATCTGATATGTTTAGCACTAAATCTGTGAGTTCCACCAGCCCAAACCATGGCATCACCACAGAACCTTTGACAGGTAGTGCAAACTATTTATCTTGGTCTTCCTCCGTTCAATTATGGTGCAAGGGACAAGGAACACTTGGATACACAAGCCAAGGATAATACTGAAAAAGATAGGGACAAATGGGAGAAGATTGATGCTCCATTGTGTAGTCTTTACGGAAATCCATTGATTCAAAGTTGATGCCATTGTTTCAACCAACCAAACTTGCTTCTTAGTTTGGGAAAAGGCTCCTGGGCTATACACAAATGACACATCCCGTTTTTATAATGTGATTTCTCAGTTGACTAACCTTAAAAAGTAGGACTTGGATATGTCAACTTATCTTGGATAGGTTCAGGTGGTTATGGAGGAATTTAATGAGTTAATGCCCGCTACTCCAAATGTTGAAAAGCAATTAGAGCAGCGTCAAAAGATGTTTCTAATTGTTACATTTGCTGGACTTCCATCTGATCTTGATTCAGTGCGACATCAAATTTTGGCTAGCTCTACCGATCCTGTTGTGGATGACCTGTTTGCTCGATTGTTATGACTAGTTGCACCACCTATGTCGTCTAGTTTCACCTGCATATTCTTCTGTCCTAGCATCTCAGACCGGAAATCGGCATGGGAAACAACGACCAAGATGCTCATTGTAACAAATTGGGTCATACCCGTGAGGTGTGCTACTCTCTACATGGTAAACCAAAGAATGCTCAAACTGAATACACATGTAATCCCACCAATCAATTGTTCTCTTTGTCTGAGGTAGAATACACTGACTTTCTTCAGTATCAAGCGAGTAAGCAGGCATCTTCATCACTAGCTTTTGTTGCCCAAGTTGGTTTTCCTGTTGCTTGTATCTCACAGTCCACCACACTTGGCACTTTGGTTATGGACTCACGTGCTTCTAAACACATTTCTGGTGACAAATCTTTATTGTCTAATATTACACTCTTAGTCCCTTCCCACTGTTACATTAGCTAATGGTTCTAAGACCATGGCAGCTGGAGTCGGTCAAGCCAATCCCTTACGTTCCTTGACTCTAAATAATGTTCTTTTTGTCCCTTTAGCCTCTTGTCAATAAGCCGTTTGGCCAAGACTTTAAATTGTTTCGTCTCATTTTATAGTGACTTCTTTGTCATACAGGACCTCAGTACGGGAAGGATGATTGACGAAGGGCATGAGTCAAATGGACTTTATTATCTCAATTCTCACAAATCCACTACAATTTGTTCAATCTCAGACTCTCCAGATTTAATCCACAGACAATTGGGACACCCTAGTTTATCAAAACTTCAAAAGATGGTACCTAGCTTGTCCATTATCACTACGAAAAATGCGAATAGAAACACCAAACTGATTTTTTATTTCAGCACAGAAAGTTTGAAATATGGAAAATAATTCAGAACGATCTTTCATTAAGAACATCCAAGTGCACCTTGAGTAATCATCAATGAAAGAAACAAAATACTTAAAACCCAATGTAGAACTGACTCTACTAGGGCCCCAAATATCAGAATGAACTAAATGAAAAAGAGACTATGCACGATTAATAGGACTACGTGGAAAAGTAGCTCGGGTGTGCTTCCCCAATTGACATGACTCACAATCTAACTTAGACAATTTGGACAAGCTAGGTACCATCTTTTGAAGTTTGGATAAACTAGGGTGTTCCAATCGTTTGTGGATTAAATCTGGAGAGTCTAAGATTGAACAAACTGTAGTGGATTTGTGAGAATTGAGATAATAAAGTCCATCTGACTCATGCCCTTCGCCAATCATCCTTCCCGTACTGAGGTCCTGTATGACAAATAATTCACTATAAAATGAGATGAAACAATTTAAAGCCTTAGCCAAACGACTTATTGACAAGAGGCTAAAGGGACAACTAGGGACAAAAAGAACATTATTTAGAGTCAAGAAAGGTAAGGGATTGGCTTGACGGACCCTGGCTGCCATGGTCTGAGAACCATTAGCTAATGTAATGAGTGGGAAGGGAATGAGAGTAAGTAATATTATACAATAAAGATTTGTTACCAGAAATGTGGTCAGAAGCACCTTAGTCCATAACCCAAGGGCCAAGCCCGGTGGAGTGTGAGATACAAGCAACAGGATTACCAACTTGGGCAACAGAAGCTATTGATGAAGATGTCTGCCTTACACTAGTGGTATTTGGGAGCTTGTTCCTCTACCTCTAGATAAATCTACAATCGGTTGTTGGTGGGTATATACAGTGAAGGTTGGGCCTGATGGACAGATTGATGCACTTTATGGATATGGCCTGAAGCAGTTTCCTCAAGCATCGCTTGGGAAGTTTAGCATGGTTATTCAGGAGTTTGGCATGGTACGAAGTGAAGCTGATCATTCTGTGTTTAATTGTCACTCTGCTCCAGGTTTGTGCATGTATTTGGTAGTGTATGTTGATGACATAGTTATCCCAAGCAATGATGATGAAGGAATTACCAAAATTGAAACATCACATTTTCCAACACTTTCAGACTAAGGATCTTGGTCGATTGAGGTACTTCTTAGGCATTGAGGTTGCTCAATTCAAATCAAGAATTGCCATTTCACAATGGAAGTATGCACTTGATATTCTTGAAGAGACAGGGATGATAGATTGTAGGCCTATTGATTCTTCAATGGATTCAAATGTTAAGCTCCTACCAGGTTGGGGGAACCTCTTAGCGATCCAGAAAGATATTGAAGGCTGGTAGGAAAGTTGAATTATCTCGCAGTGACTCAACCTGATATTACCTTCTCGATAAGTGTCGTAAGTTAGTTTTTGATCTCTCCTTGTGATAGTCATTGGAATGTAGTTATTTGCATTCTTCGTTACATAAAATCTGCTCCAGGGAAAGGACTTCTTTACGAAGACCGAGGACATGAGAAAATTGTTGGATATTCAGATGCAGATTGGGCAGGGTCACCAGCTGACAGACGATCCACTTCTGGATATTGTGTTCTAGTTGGGGGAAATTTGGTGTCTTGGAAAAGTAAGAAACAAAATGTGGTTGCTAGATCTAGTGCAAAAGCAGAATATCGGGCTATGGCAGTGGCAACATGTGAACTCATATGGATCAAGCAACTACTGAAGGAGTTGAAATTTGGAGATACTAAAGGAATGAAACTTGTGTGCGATAATCAAGCTGCACTTCACATTGCATCGAATCTAGTATTTCACGAGAGGACCAAACACATAGAGATTGATTGTCATTTTGTTAGAGAAAAGGTACTTTGAGGAGACATAGTCACAAGGTTCGTGCGGTCAAGTGATCAGTTTGCAGACATATTCACCATGTCCCTAGCTGGTCCCAAAACAAGTTATATATGTAACAAGCTTGGAACATATAATTTGTATGCACCAGCTTGAGGGGGAATGTTAGAATCCTAGGAATATTCTAATTTCTATAGCATATGTAAATATAGTAGGTAGCTTGATCTCCTCCTAGATATATTCTAGCTTGATTTGTAGTGATTAGGTATTGATTTCCTTTCCTTTTTAGGACATGTATACTTAGCTATTTAAACCCCAATAGCTTGTGGGAATAATCAAGCTAAGTTCTCTCTCAAACTCTTCTCACAATAATCAAAATCTCAATAGCAATAACATATAAGAAAATATTTCAATTCAAAAGCTGAAAATAGATAATACATACTTGGAACTTGAATGAGAAAAAAACAGAACAAAAGTCAAAACAGTGAGAAAAAAAACAGAGGTAGAAGTGACTATGAAGAAGAAGGAGAACGAAATAGAGGAAGAAGAAATCTGAAGAATAAAAGAAGAAATACATATTGGTTGGACTTTGGAGTCGTCGAAAAAAGTCTAGCTAGTCGCTTGAGGAGTCTAGACGAAAATCTCAAAATTACCTTTTAACATTTAATACCCTAAATTGGTCGCCTTTTTTTAAAGAAAATACAAAAGGCAGCCCCTTTCTCGCCTCTTGCATCTCACCTTTGTCGCCATGGCGTCGCCTTTTGACGATCGCCTCGCTACAATGCTAAAATGCGATGAAGGGTTGCCTCGCCTCGCCTCTCGCCATTGGCGATGAGGCGACCGCCTTTCACAACACTGGTGGAAGGAGATGAGCATCTAATGTTCACCACAATGTGCAAAGGAGAGGGTCGTCAAAAAAACTTAGAGGAAACTATCAAAAGAAGGCAGTTTAGAACTAAGAGAAACACATGATTTAGGTGCTTCAACTTGCTGAGTGTTCAGCAACCACACTTACAGGATTATATCCACTCTGTCTGGAGGGGCAAACAAGGAATGGGTACAGGGAGAAGATGAAAACCTTGTTAGTTGCTTGCTGTTCGCACGAAGGAAGTGCAGTAGCCTGACACTCAGATCCTGTTGCCCCACAGCTTACAGATGTATCACTTATCTGACCATCATCTGAAACAACATCCGACGTCTGACCAAGTGTTTCACTAGCCCAATCAGCTGCCTTACAAGTTGACCTTCTTCGTTCATTTCTCCCTCTAAAAGGTTGAAGTACTAGGAATTATAAGTAAAGACAAACATTTTAAAAGATATTTAAACGGAAGCAGAAAACCTTACCTGCTAGGTAATTTCTGGTTTTTCTGGATCAAAGGAAAACCTCTGTGGGTTCCATTAATAACTACTGAAACAATTGAGTCAGTGGAACACGTTGATGAACTATCATCCATCATGGAAGGACTTATCCTTCCTGCTATCACATTCTGCGAAGCTGAAAGGCCAATTAACCTGCTGCAACCAGCTTCCACAGATGGATGCACCTCTGAGCTATCAGTATCCCAGTTGACAGGACTTGCATTTCTGTCTTCTGAATCAGGATGAATTATGGAGTCTATAGAATCAGAAATATCAGAAACCTCTTCCAGTACATCTGATTTACCAAGTACTTGTCCTGGCACCTCAGCCATGTACTCATTTCCTTCACCAATGGGACCATCAACTTCAGTCTTATCATGCACCATAACATCAGGTTTTTCATCCCTCTCCTTATCCTTTGCTTTCCGGATATTCCGCTTCTGTTTAGACTGAAGTACAAAGTAAGCAACTAAACGCGATAAAATTTTACTGTACTCAATGTGTTGTTAAATGAAAATAAGTGATTTTCAACATTAAGTTTGCTTGTATGTAGCATGCATTTGAGTATTTTCTAGCAAATAATCACTTTTCTGCATAATCAGTTTCTGACTGGTCAAGCAACAAATGAAATCTCTAAATAACACAAAAGGCGAAGCAATAAGACAGTGATGTGAGCAATTACATTGTATAGCACCAGAACCTACAAATGATCTTGCTAATCAAAATTAAAAAAATAAATTTGCACCAAGGATAAATACCCAGGGTCATACATGAAAGAGCTCCTTAGTACAGCATTCCATATACACTTTCTAAAAAAATTCCAATTGAAGCATTTTGCTTATCCTTTTCTGGATAAGTTATGGATCATCTTTCTTAACCTCAATGACATCAAGGGGCTTGTGTGCTACATTGTGCAAGAGCGCTATATATGTATATATATATATATATATAACAATTGTCCTTCCTTCAGAAGGTAGGGTTAAGGCTGCACACACCACCCTCCTTAGA
Organism: Solanum verrucosum; assembly: GCF_900185275.1. Classification (NCBI taxonomy): domain Eukaryota; kingdom Viridiplantae; phylum Streptophyta; class Magnoliopsida; order Solanales; family Solanaceae; genus Solanum; species Solanum verrucosum. Next base: position 3,985,420 of record NW_026020368.1, read on the forward strand.
CCCAACTTGTAGGATTACACTGAGTATGTTGTTGTAATTCTTGACCTACTCAGTTGGCGAGAGTGATTTTATCGCATGCTAAACTCAACATAGGGATTCTATCCATTTGTGACAGGTCATTAATGCAAACTAATGATAGAATACTTAGTTTTGTATACTAAACCTCCCATTAAAAAACAGCCAACAAAATCCAGGGGAACTTTTTTTTCCTGTGTGTGTGTATGGGGGGAGGGGGGTAACTCTTGCTTTTCTCTCTATTGGGTATGTTAGTCTCACTCTCTGCTCAGTAAGTACGTCTGCTATGAACCTAGTAGCATCTGAGCCACCAGCAACAGAAACTGACCTAGTATCATCACTTTCAGATGTGCCGATTAATTGTATAATTAATGAATCTGATTCTTCATGCAATTTTTGTAATGAAACTCAATGCAAATCAATACCTGTTTTTTCTTTGACTTCTTTTCCTTCTCAGATGCTCGTTTAGCTTTCTTCTCAATTTCAGCCAGCCAAGCAGCCTCTTCACGGATGAGTTCCTCTTGCCTCTTTAATGCAACAGCTTCCTTATATGCAACCTCTATTTTACTGCAGAATGTAAGCAATTAAGTGACTGTTAACTATTAAAAGCTGTAGTCAATAACAAAATACCACTAGCCAAAGGAAGCAGCAAAACTCATAACTTGTAACTAGAAGAAACAAACAACATCTCCCCTCTCTGATGCAGAAAATGCAGTTAATAATGCAAGGGGCGCCAACCTATTCTGCTGGTAAAACTAATAATCCACCACAACAATCTATTAATGTAATATGAAGATCAAGCTCACTCAGAGAGAGATATGCAGAGTCAAATTCAATGCAATCTCAGTTATGTCATATAACATGAGCACTCGCTCTCCTTTCCTTGCAGATCCATAAAGACCTGGAAATAGTTTCTTCATTGCCTCGCAGTTAAATGACAAAGAAAAGGCAAATAAGTCATTTAAAAATTTACCTGAAAATATGCGCAAGGACAAATATTTCAATAGTTCGCCGACCTAGTTCAGTTAAGCGCCTCTCATCACGCTGAATGGGATCTCTGTTCGTGTCCTCTCCAGAAGCGGCATCCTAAAATGAAAAAGTAATGGTAAAAGTAACTTAAAAGCTAGTGATGCAATTAACACTAGAATTGTTAGACATTTTTTGAAAGGGCTATAATTGTTGGACATATTTGCATAGAGTTTCAAGAATGCAATTATGCAACTCACCTTTGTACGGTTCTGAGGACCTTTCTCATCCTTCGGAGGCAACGGCTCCAAAACAGCCCTCTCAAGCAAAAGCAAGACATCATCCACCAAGACAAACATGTCTTTCTCCAGGTAAACAATAGGAACTGTTTGTTCCACTGCATCTAAATGTTTCCCTTTACCTGTCTGTCCATTACTCTGGTCTACCAGAGCTTTAAGCCCACTGTACAACGAATCCATCACAAGAGTAGACGTAACCTCTTTTTCTATGAAGAAGTTCTTGACCACCATTTTCAAAATCCGATCTGATTTCTCTCTGGACATGCGGCGTCTAGAATTTTGGTCTATTCCCAGCCAAAAAGCACAGAAACTGAAACACCATCATACATAAGCAGTCAGTAAGTTTAGCACGGAGATTTAAGAATTAACACAATTCAGACCATAAATGACATTAGGCAGTGACCAACAGAAGGCAAGAGGAACAAAACCTTATCAACATATATCTTATATATGAGTATGAGTCAGTAGCCACCAATAATATAGCTAAAATATTACAGAGCAAAAACATAGAAAAAGAAGCTAGAAGCTATCACACCAATAATCTCCAAAACATGGAAAACAGCTAAGAAAATTTGCATCCTACCTCGACCATCTAGCTTTATCCCCTATTAGTTTCCCAAGCTTTCCTCGTCGCTCTTCCACAAAACGACGGCAAGTTTGCTCAACATTCGTTAAATACACCCTAACAAGTTCTCGCCGATATTGACAATCAAGGCTATGGAAAGGACGCTCTGCTTTCTCCCTACAAATAAAAAACATAGGTCAAAATGGTTAGCATCACAAATATCTCCGTAGAATCTGATAATCACTGTTTAAGATCCATAAAAACATGTAACAACTCATGAGCTCAAGACTAGATACATAAGAAGACAGCAATTTTTTTTTATATGAAATGGAATTTTATGCTCAAAGAGAAGAATACAGAGGAGGATTGGACATCCACAAGCTGATTAGAAAAGTTAAACCGAAAAATTAAAATAAATAGAGGCCTCCAACTAAAGATATTATTTCCTTGGTCTACATTCATTTAAGTTACTATTTGGTTCATACTTAATACTAGGCAATAAGGGTACTTCTAAAAATTCATCCTGTCCATGTTGAAACCAATGTCTAAGTTGACACTCATTAGATATACATCAGAAAAAGGTGTTATAGACTAAACAGTGTAAAACTACCTATATGAATAGACCCCCATTTATTCATTAAATGGGAAAACCAAACTATATAGAGGAAAGAGTCGAGATAAACCTGATGACTTGAACTTGAGCTTTGATAATGAGGGTATCAGAATCAAGAAATCCATCTACAACTTTGGAAAGGTCCATAAATTTTTTCCATCCCCAATCATGTTCTTTCTTCCAGAAACGATGCAATGTATCTGCAGAAAAATTTGCAACTGCATATTAATGTGATAGGAGGGAACCAAGAAGTCCATCACACAAGCAATGTCTAATAAATTCACCTGAATACTTGGACTTCTTCGGATCTTTGTTAACCACAGCTATAGTAAATTGTGCAAAATGACTCCAGCCTGTTATTATGAAGATAGAATGGAAAAACATCAGCTTAGCTAAAGCATCATTTTCAAAATTTCTGTGACAGACACTATCAGCATTATCATACCTGGAAGAAGCATGTCATGATTAGCCACACAAAGAAACAAAGAGAGATGATTGCAGACATCACATCCCTGAGGATAAATCAAAACGTACCTGCATCCAACAGTTGGATAAGAGAACTTTATTAGTAACTTCTTAATTTATAAAATGATAACTGTCATTCGATGAGAGGAGAAACAAGCATATAAGAATACAGAAGATGCTACTGTTATTCCTGCCAATTGGCAATGTCGACTAAAAGTTACAAAAGTAGCAAAATGGATCACAGAACTAAACTCTTAAGTCAATTCTCACAAAGACAAAACTACACATATTACTTTATATTAGTATAACAAGAGCATGGTAGTCAGCACTTAAAGAGTATTTTTGTGTCAACAAAGAGAAGGAGAGGGGGCACGTCATATATGAATCATTCAATTGTGTCCGTACAGGTCAAGGGGAAATAAAAGGGTTTACTTCATTGTTTTTATCCATTTACAACTTGAAAAAGATGAAGTGGAGGAGTTACACAGCTTTCCTCTCCAATTTCTAGACTAAAAAAGAAACACAACCCTTACATCTCCCCTTTGTGTAAAGGAATAAAGAGGAATGCACATAAAGCTTTTCAGCAACTCTCTGCTCTTTACCTCTTAAAAGAGAAAGCCAAATAGGAAAGATAGAAAAGACTAAGTGGTCCTATGACCATGTAGAATATCTTCAACATAATAAAAACATAAGTAAAAGAGTTTAGTCAATTAACAGTTGAATGCCACAAACATAGATCAGCAGCTGATGCATGATTTTTCCAAATCAATACAACTGCATGGGAAGTGGGAAACACATCTGGCTATACCTTCTAAGCATTTAAAAGACGAGATCATAGAGTCAATTCCACGTGTATATTTCACAAGACAATTCTTCCCAAAGAAATAATACCATTTGTAGCCGCCAACCTCAAAAGTATTACTCCGAAGTTCTCTCTTGTTAATTTGTGAAAACTTATCAATCTTCCAGGTATATTTTCCAAATAGCTCAACCGGTTTAGGTCCTGAGAGACAATAGAAAAGGTTAAGAAAATAAATAAAGCGAAGGGTTTTAAATAAGGCACATAAAATAGGGAACAAGTAGTAAACTGGTGAAGTAAATGGAAGAAACTTCATCTTAGAAACAGGTAGTTGTCTCTCTGAAAGTTAGCGCAGAGGCTAACACTACCAAAATCAACATATGTTCCACATATCCAATTGAGATAATACATAATGACCCCCTCAAACTATAACATTATTTCAAAGAGACATTGAAACATTGCTAAGGTTTAGTACCCCCTTATTCTTGTTTGATCTGTATTTATCACCACCTTATGAGCCCAGGCGGGGCATAGAGTGTATTTCACTCTCCAACAGTGAGTGAGATAAGCAAAAAAAAACAACTATTTGTTAAAAAAATTCCAGCATTTTTTTTATATATTTTTTATTAGAAATATCCTTTTTTAACTTTATCTATTTCATTTAACTTTTTCAATTCTTTCTTTTTCTTTTTCGATACAGAAGACCCAATTTGGTTTCGGAATTGTGCATCTCATTATCTTCTTGTTGACTTGAGTGAATATGGTTCTCGCCCATCCTCTTATCATTTTTTTCCTAATCTTCTTGCTTCTCTTTTTTTTTTTTTTACCTTTTCTACCTTCTGCTCTGTTTCTTCGAGGTTTTTTTTTCGTGAACCTATTCTCTAATCCATCATTTCTCTTTGTTTTTTCCTATGGTTTTTGTTATGGAGTTCTGTAGTGAGTTAATTAAGGAACTTCAATTCATCATATTGCAGTAAAAGTGTACTATTAAACTTCATCCTGATGGAGTTACGATGCATCATTTTGTAATGGGGTAAGGAGCTGGAGATGGTGGTGATTTTTAATTTTCAAAGTATAATTTGGCAGTGATTTTGATTTTCGATGTTAATTTTGATTTGGTGGTAGAACCAGTGGGGAGGTGGTATTATGGCAGTGGTGGTGATGGTAGCTACGCCGGAGGATGGCCAGCGATGAGCAACAAAGGGTTGGGATTACAAGCATACGATGAAGATTGAAGAAGGAAAGAGAAAAGAAGATATAAGGAAAATAAAACAAGAAAAAACATTAATTAAAATACAGATTAGATAATTAAATAAATTTGACACGTGGCAAGCAATAATTGGTGCATAATTTGCACTTCTTTTCTTATATGTAAGGTTGACTGGAAAATGGGGTATTTATACCACTTTTAAATAGCTCAAGGGGTACTAGGACCCTCGCAAAGTTCCAATGTCTCTTTGAAAAAAGTGTTATAACTGGAGGGGATAATTATGTACTAATGTACTATCTCTATACCAATTAATGATGATATCTTTCCCACAGGGAATTATCCAAGTATACTTTAAGCATATCTAATAGGTAAAAATACCACATGCTATTTGCAATTTACTTCTTATGTAGAAACTAAGAGAACAGAAGAGATATACTGATACTTTATGGTATAATGAATGAATACAATATCCATATATTATAGGTGTCAACACAATACATATAATATTAGTCCATTGCGGGACAATCTTATCTCAAAACATGAAACTTGAAGCACTTAACACCTATATTGCTAAGACTCTTCAAGAATATCGTCGGGTGCATGTCAATCCTCCAAAAGTAGTGCATTTATGGAGGATCCTACACGGATGTAGCAACACTTTTGGCGAGTCCGAACAACATAGCTTAACACTTCACCATATCAGTTAACACTCATATTCAAGAAACTAATTCAGTTTTTTTTTTTTTTGAAAATACCGAGAGTAAATAGTCCCCAAAATGATAGCCAAAGAGCTTACCATGAAAACAATCGCGCGCTTCAATCCCAAATAAATGGGTTATATGAATCATCTACATCCATCTTGCTTTATTTACACCCATTTCATTCCAATACTAAATAATTTGTCTTATAACTTAAGAGTTGGCCTAGACATGCCCATTTTTATTATAACCATGGTGTCCAGCAAAATTTCGCACCTCGACTAACTCTACGGGATACCTGTCCACCTCCCACCGGCAACAGGTACCAAACAACTCTATCCACAAGGCTAGAAAAGATGGGAAGAATCACCTAGTGTTTTTTGTCTCTGCTAGGATTTGAACCTGAGACCTCATGACTCTAAATCACTTCATTGACCACTAGGTCACACCCTTGGGTGCCATTGCCATTGTTTAAAAAACGAGAAAAAAGAAAAATTAGGAGCTCTAAATGAAGAGATTTCTAAGGCCTCATTTTGTTTTTATTAAGATTAAGATATTTAAATCTGAATACACATCTGAAATATTAAGATGTTCATTAAGCATTAGATGTGTCTAAACCCAAATACATATCTGAATATTAAGATGTGCATTAAGATTAAGATTTGTGAATCTAATTACACATTTGGATATTAAGATGTTGTATTAAGGATTAAATACTAATTAATTAAGATTTGTTTGTTTTTTTAACACTAAAATGTATAAACGGTCGTTATTCAAAGATTACCAATTATAAAATTCAATAAACACTAAATTAATCTAATACTATATGTCAATTGGGGATGATGTTAGCTAATAGTAAGTTATGGGTAGTAGCTAATGGCGATGGTGGTGGGGAGTAGAGTTTGATGCTAGTAGCTGGTGATAGTGGATGATGTAATAGTTGTGGTTGTGGTGAATAATGACGGTGGTTGTCATAAATAACGTGGTGATTGATGGTTGTGATTGTCCGTGGCGACGGGTGGTTGGTGACTTGGTGGTGATGATAGTAAATGATAGCTAGTGGCAGTGACAGTTGATTGTAGTGATTGACAACGATGGTAATTGTGGATGAGGGTGGCAGTACATAGGGCTGGGCATGATATTGTTAAAATCGAAAAAACCGACCAAACCGATTTTTTTTAAATTTCGGTTTCGGTTTCGATTTTCAATATTTCAGTTTTTCGGTTCGGTTTTCGGTTTTTAGCTTAAAAAAATCGGTTAACCGAAATAACCGAAATTATATATATCTATTCTTTACCCCCTTCATTTAATCTTTGCCCATGCCCATTGCCCAGCCGGCCCATAGCTGATAGCCCACAACCTTAATTAAAATACTGATCTCTCCCCATGCCCAGCCCAAATTCCAATCAGAATTCAGAAATCCCTAAATTGATTTCCCTAACACAGACCAAACTCTCATCTCTCAACTCTCGTCTCAGTTACGACTTACGTACGCAGCAGCTCCGAGCTCGTCTCTCAACTCTCATCAGTCATCTCTCATCTCTTGTGCTCGCGACTCAAAAGTCGAAGGTCAGTGCTCACTGTCCATGAGAAGTTATTTTGAAAAAGAAATGTAAGAACCTAAAATAGATGTATCCGGAATATAAAATTTTCAGTGTAATGCTTCTTTTGCTAATGACATTGATGTAATGTTGGAGTTTTTGGAATCCCTGCAGTTTTAAGAGACTCATACGATCATACCCAGCAAACTGTCTTTTACTAGTGCAGTAGTGGCCAAGGAGAAGTATTTGACTATGTTCAAGGAGAAGCCTCTGTTTTGACCTCTCCAACAGTTCTCTGACCCTCATAACCACATTATCCATGTCATGAAAGAAGGTTATCGTGCTCTCCAGCATGTTTTAACGGCCAAGAAACAACTTGAATGGTTGAGAGTTGAGACTTGGTGAAACAGATTAAGGCTAAGAAAGTCAGATTTTGATCAGTTTATAATCAAGCCAGCAGAAAATTGTCCAGATGCCACAGCCCACAGGCCACGTTAATTAAATTTGGTTAAGCCGAAAATCAAACCGAAATTGTAATAACCGAACTGAACCGAACCGAATTTATTTCAGTTTGGTTTGGTTTCATATTTTTGCCAAACCAAAAGTTACAAACCGAACTGAACGCCCAGCCCTAGCAGTACATAGTTGATAATGATGGGCGGCAACAACGATACTTGATGATGGTGGACGGTGGTGGTAGCAGTAAATTGATGGAATTCGTGAACGATCATTTTTATAGAAATTTTAAAATAGAAATCTTGATGATACTAAAACTTTGTTACATATCTTATCATTCGGATCTATTCAAACCAATTAAGTGATTGAAACATTTAAAAAAAACACTTAATGATTAAGATTTGAATGACTAAGATTCAAACCTAAAAAACAAATAAACTTAATGACAGAGACCTAAATAATTAAGATTAAGACCTTCATTAAGTGCAAACAAATGAGACATAAATCTCACACTTATCCATATGTTGCCATACACGCAACGTAATAATTTTAAATATTAGTCCCAACTAGTTGGTCTCATTTATATGGAACTTTTTGCTTCCACAAATCTTGTTTTTAGGGAATCTGAATCAAATCTCGAGAATCTGTCAAAGAGTTGCCGAAAAATTTAGATCACCACATTCTTGCCAGATAAGTTTGATAACCAGAATCTGTAAGCAAAAGCTCCCATATTGGAACCTAGTCGCAAGCAAAGACTGAAGTAGCAGTCGAAAAGAGATGTGTGCTACAAAGGTTACCAAAAAGAGTCAGGTTGCCACTGCACAATCACCAGAAAAGGTGTTTGTCAACAACAAAATTCAATCCTAATGGTCCAGCTTATCATAATCAAGTTCAAATCTCCCGCAGCCTATGAGCTCTCAGCATAAAAAAATCTCATTTCCCACAAATGCATCTTAATGGAAACAATATAGCAATACTTCAAGAGCGAAACAAATAGTACCAAATCAAACAACATAAAACTACTCCCTCATCTGTCAAGGATCAAAAAGAATTTCTAAGGATAGTTGGCAAAAAAACAAAAACGAGAAACATCATACCACCATCATCGTCGTCATCACTGTCCCAGTATGGAGGTGATGTTGACGGAGTTCCATTTTCCATCTGCTCACAGTACCTCCATTCCGCCAATGTTTCACTAGATTGGCACCGCTGCTGCCCCTTTGACACTTCCTCCAGAGACTTCCCTATTCCTGCCTCCTCACTTGCACTTGAAGCCATTTCTCACTCCACCAACTTCACCTGTTTTCATTAAAACAAGTTAAACTCCACTACAAATTAACTAATCTTTACACAAAAATTCTAAAGCTTCCGCTTACATTTACGCAAAATTCAATTCATAAGCAAAAAGAGCAATGCAATATACAGACCACGATAAATGATCTTATTATCTAATAAAATCAGTCACCCTCATTGTATTAGCACTAAAAATGCTAACATCTAGCAAATGCTGAGTTCAATTTTCAAACCCCTACGGAAATTCATATTCATCAATGACTGAACATCACCTAAAATTCCTCAAACTGAACATCCACATTAAAAACACCTTCTGAGTTCTGATAACCCTACTCACATTAATCTATCCATAAAATTATAGACATTCCAAACTCAATCAATAGAATAACCAAACCCCATAAGTTAAAACACAATTAACGAGTAAGGAAAGAAACCCCTCATTCCAAAAAGGATCAGAAATTAAAAAACCTAATTATCCACATCAAGCAGAAGACTAAACCTAAACCTAAACCTAAATCTAAACCGAAAGCAAGCAAAACAAAGCCGAAAGATAAAACAAAGATGAGCAAATTGGGAATTACTGAAAACAACAAAATCAGAAGCGTACATCGAAGGGAAAAAAGGACCTGAATTAAAAAAAGAGAGGTGTGTCAATGGCGGAATGGCAGCTAAGGAGAAAGTGAGGAGGGATTGCAGAGGTTGAAGAAGCAGCAGGACAGAGGCGGAAATATATATATATATAAATATATATATGACAATGTGAATTTATTTGTGTCTTTTATAAATATGTGCATATTTGGTCAAGAGTTACAGGGCTGGTACGATGTATAAAAATAATATTGAATATGACTTGGTAAAATTTTGTTATATTTGTATAAATTATGTCAAGATTATTTTTGATGCAGTATTTGATTTAGTGTATTAAAGTAATATGCATTACATAATTTGAATAAAAATATTATTTATAAAATATCTTTCATAAATATGGTAAAAACTAAAAAGGATGTTAGAACAATTTTGAAGGACAATTATGTTTTTAATCATGCTAATGCATACATTAAAATCTCTTATATTGCTAATACCATGAGTTTCTCATGTATTAGTTAGTTATATACATAGCATAATTAAATAAAATATATAATTAATAGGTGCATTAATTATATATAGGTTACAAAAGTATATAATAGGTGCATTAAGCTAGTAGCCGACATATGAATTCGGTCAAATCCACTAGATATTACTTAAATATTATTAATAAATTTATTAAATATGCATTAATATTAAATTAGTATTCAATTATTATTATTAAAATAGTTATAATAAAATTCAGAACTCATAAAGTTAAATTTCTAAAATAACCTCTGTTAATAATATACGCATAGTTAATATATACATTATTTTTTAACACATCCTACTAACAAACCCTTAATTACATAGCAATAATCAATTGTAAACATGGTATATTTTTAATTATTTATTAATTTTAGCATATTATCAATAATAATTTATTATGCCAATAGTGTAAAAAAAGGGTTTCTTAATATATATATATATATATATATATATATAGTAACTGGTATTAAAAAAAATGACTACATTAAATTGAGAGATCGGAGTTAATTATATATTATTCTAATTGTAATCTCTTAATTTTGATAAACAAAAAAGTTATCGAATTTGGAATTAAGGTATAATAGTAATTATTGTTACTATTCTTGGCTTGACATAGTCAATTTATAAAATTTTATATGTATAGATTTTGATTTATTTTTAAAAAAGGAAGAGATAGATATATAACATTTCTAAAATCGAATTGCATTACCTGCTCTACTCTAAAACTATGTCATCTTTTAATGGAATAAATAATATTTGATTGTTTTTCTAATTTCTTTTAATCTAAGATATGTACATATAATATTTGTCAATAATGTTGAAGAAGAAGGAAGTTGACGATTGGAACATGTCAAAGGAACAGGTCCAACGAAGCTGACTGACGAGTTTCCAGCACTGCTCTAGAATTAGAGTCGCACTAGGATTAAACTACTTATATTAATTAGGATTATATTATGACTAGAATTATATTATGATTAGGATTATATTATGACTAGGATTAGATTATTTATAATTACATTATTATTATTATTATTATTATAGTAGTAATAGGTATTGTAGTAGGACTCTAAGTATAGTTAACTTAAGACTCTACAATTCTCTCCCTATATAAGGAGGTTGTAACTCAACATTATTTTCATCAATACAATCCTTGATTTCTCTAATCCTAGACGTGAGATTTCTACATGGAATTAGAGCATAAAAGCTCTTCCGCTCTCTGAGTATTGATCACAAAAAAAAAAAGCACCACACGTTCTTAAAATTGTTATGACCCATTCTACCAATACTATGTCGACCTCCTCACTTCACCAGCTTATTGTCGCTTGCTCCATTAAATCTAACCCAACAAACTACACACAAATATCCCAATTGATTCACGTGATGAAACAAACATATCTCATCACAGAGAGTGAACCAAGTAAAAACAGTTGTTCCACTGGACAAACTGTTGGGAAAGTTGTAGAGGTCGAGAAGGATTCAAAAGATAGTGACACCATTGTTGATTGGAAGGAGAAAGATGTGTTACTAAGGAGTTGGATTTCAAGCACTTTGACCGAAAAAAGCATGCACCTAATTGTGGGCTGCTCAACTACCAAGGAGATGTGGGAATGCTTGAAAAAAGCTTATATTCAAGCAACAAAAGTAATTTATTTTGCTAGAGGTTTAGATCTAAAATACAAGACCTTTGTCATATTAGGTAAGGTACCATATTCCACTCTTAATCAATTTGTTTATGCTCTCACGAGTTTTGATATAAGGGAAGATGAAGAAGAGGTGCCACAACAAAACCACAACATGGTATTATCTGCTAAAAAAGGCAGGGGAAGAGGAAACAACAAAATTAACTCCAGTGAAACAGGTTTCAAGCCTGCTAGATAGGGAATAGGTTCGAAGAACAATCAATATGGACTAGGTTCTCTGAACAATAAAAGCTCTCAAAGTGAAAATAAGGAGAGGAATAATATTGAGTCATGTCAAATTTGTGGTAAGAATAATCATACTGCTCTTAAGTGTTTTTACTGGTGGAACTACTCGTATCAATATGCAGATGAACTATCACAAGCAACGACTAGACATCACATTCATACCGAAGCATTGACAAAACAAGTTTTTGCTGGGTTTTCAAAGTTTTTTTTGCTGTGTATTCGAATCAAGCTAGGAGTAACTGTTCCCTCTACTCACTAGCTTGAGGGGAAGTGTTGAAGAAGAAGGAAGCTGACGATTGGAACATGTCAAAGGAACAGGTCCAACGAAACTTATTGACGAGTTTCCAGCACTGCTCTAGAATTAGAGTCGCACTAGGATTAGACTATTTATATTAATTAGGATTATATTATGACTATAATTATATTATGATTAGGATTATATTACGACTAGGATTAGATTATTTATAATAACATTATTATTATTATTATAGTAGTAGTAATAGGTATTGCAGGAGGACTCTAAGTATAGTTAACTTAGGACTCTACAATTCTCTCCCTATATAAGGAGATTGTAACTCAACATTATTTTCATCAATACAATCCTTGATTTCTCTAATACTAGACGTGAGATTTCGACAAATAAAACTCTTTAAGCAATGATCTTATCTATATCATTTCGCTTGACGCGATATAAAAATGACTTTCGAAAGTAACTAATTAGCCCTTTGACCTCTTTTCTTTAAAAAAAAGAAAGAATTATAAGGGAACATTTAATATTTATAGGTATTGGTGGTAATTCATGAACTATTTTCGGCTAATCAATTTTCAATTTTAGTTTGTTTTTATTCTTTTTTTGTGGTCCCTAAGTTTAGTTAGCTAATGTCTACACTTTTAGTTTGGCTCATCTAATCTGGTTGACTTTTTCTATCAAAACAATACTAGTACTATAATATAACTCTAAATTATAGGAGTATTTACTTTGGAGGAATCAATCCAGAGTTAATTGGTTTAATCAAGAAATTAATGTATTAAAATGGAAGAATAGTCATAAGTCATTTATTATCTTCTCTAGAGTGTAAAAGTTGCCCCAAAGTTTACGTAACATGACAAGCATGTCCAAAGATTGACAATTTGGTGAGCTAATTAAGTACTCAATATATAACAAAAGATTAATACTCAATATAACTAAAGATTAGTCATTTAGGTTGACTCTAAATTGACCTATCAAGGATATAATAAAGTAGTAATGGTAAAAAAAAGTGTAGAAAATAAATTGACGTTCAACACATTAGTTAAAGGTCTAATTTAATATGTATATTCAGTTAATTTTTTCTTTTAACTCTTAATAAAATTTATTTGCTCTGCCAGCTTGATTGTTTTAACTTAATTAGTCAAGACACATTTTTACATAACACGAAAACATATTAGAAGAACTCTCACATGCTTTGTGTCAATCCATTAATTTAGCTCATCTCAATGTAGGGTGAAACTAGTTTGGAAAGTACAATAGCAATTTAGGGTGAAATTAGCTTTAAAAGAGTATTATAAGCATATCTTCGTGTTGATCCTATCTTGGAAGGAAGTATTAAAAGTGGGGTGCCAATGGAACGGTTTAGTCGGTTATTTTTAAAAATTTATATCATCTCAATTTTTTGGGTATTTTAGAATATATAACCAAAATTAGAATTTTTCAAACCATCCCAATCACATTGGTTTCTCTTCGGTATCGGTATGGTTTGGTTAATTTTTGATTTTTTTAATTTTAAAATATCACCTCAAAATATATTATTATTAAAAGGGAAAAGGGTTTGATATACCCTTCAACTTTGTCATTTAGAGCTGATATACCCCTTGTTATGAAAGTGGCTCATATATACCCCTACTTATATACAAATGACTCACATATACCCTTTTTCCTCTAATGGAAATGAAAAAAAAAATTAATTTTAGTTTAATTTTCTATTATTTTAAAAAAAGATATATAATCCCATATGAGTATATTTAATCCCCCTAAAATATATTTTTTTTGACTTTTTTTTGTTTCAATGACTAATTTAGATTTATTATTTTGACGGTCAAATTTATTTATGTTTCACTAATGTTCTTGTAAAACTTATTATAGATGACCAATTTTTTTTCTTCAAATACGTACAAAAATTAAATTACAATATAGACAAAAAAAATAGTTTTAAATTATAATAGAGCCACAAAAAAATAGTTTTAAATTTTTTTCTCTACACTAAGGAATGAAAGAAAAAATAAAATAAGAATAAGAAACTCAAATAATTATAATCAAAGAAGTCAAAAAATAATTTATGTATGAAAAAGATTAAAATATACCTTGAACTTTGCTAGAAGAATCATATATACCCCAAAATAATTTTTAAGAAAATTAAAAGTCAAAAATATAAATTAAAACTAATTTCTTCACTTCCGTTAAATGAAGGGTATATGTGAGCTCATTTTGTAACGGTAGGGGTATATGTGAGCCGTTTGTATAACGGTAAGAGGATATATGAGCCACTTTAATAACAAGGGGCATATCAGCTCCAAATGACAAAGTTGAGGGGTATATCAGGCCTTTTCCCCTTATTAAAATATTTCTTTCGCATATATGTTCTTTGAAAAAACACTTCAATTCTTCATCAAGAAGTCAAGAATGTAAAACTTTGTTTCCATATTGTTTGATCTTTAAACATTTAATAGAAGTGCTTGCATAAAATTTGCTATATTGTTTGATATATTGTCTATTATAGTATCTGATAAGTCTTAATGTTTCCAGGTCCTCTGCAGAGTGTCCTCGTCTAGGTCAATGTGCTATACAACTGGAAAGTTGTCGTGTCAGAGATTGCTGAAGCCGTCAGCGTACAAAACTAATTAGAATGGACGAGGTTGTTTGTCCAACGGTTAATAATTCTTTTTGGTTGATATAATCAACATGATAAACAACAAATCATTCATTCATTCAAAGAGAGAAAAATTCAAGCTTCAACAAAATAACAAGGGACCTCATAGACTGAAGATTTGCTTCCTGAACCTGTTGTTATTTTGATTGCTTGTATTTGTGCTTAACTTGTAGGATTCGTTTCGCTCTTGTTAGAAATGTTTCAAAACCTTGTGTGAATCATTGTAAGAACATAGTTGAGGTCAACTTTGTGTCTTACGGTCAAAAGTCTATATTAATCAGTGAGGGTTAGTATAGTGGGCAATGACTGCATTGCTTAGGCTTGTTAAGTAATAGGTGATATTACTTAGTGTTGAGATTAGGAGGTTAATCGCATTGTGTGGTTGTAAACTGTGTTTCGCTTTTGCTTGTAAAGATTAGTGAAAACATTTTGAAAATTCTGTGAGACAAGTCGTGGTTTTACTCCCTTGAGTAAGGAGGTTTCCACGTAAAGTTCTGTGTGTTTTCTTTACTTTCTGTACTTACTTTTGTGCATCATAATTGTCTAAAGGATCCGGTCCTGTCGTAGTTAGTGGACGCATACATTCTAACAGTATCTTTTAATTTTAAATCTAATTAATGAAAGACTAATTAAAGAGCGAAAATCCAAAGTCGTCCAGTCAATAGATGCCTAAGACCTAGGTTATATTTATATTTGAAAAATGTTATAAACTATATTTTTATATTAAATTTAACATATAAAATATATTTAAATACACATAAGATTATTCGGTTTGGTTCGGAAAATTTTCAGATTTTTTCATAAATTAAAAAGACCATCTCAATTGTTTGAAGCGGTTATACACTTAAATAAAAGTCTACATAAATCAGTTCGATTCAATAAGATTTAGTCGATTTTCATATTCTTTTGACACCCCTATATCTTCATTTCATATTCTTTTGACATCCCAATCTTCATATCAATGCTAACCAAACTCAATAATTTGGTAATCCATTAGAAAATGAAAAAAACTTAAAGCTTAATAAGATAGTTCAAATTTTGATTGAGAATTGTAGGGCTTAACCCCGAAAGGAGCCCTTCCAAAAATTCTCAACGGTCAAGGCAGAACCTAGGCCGAAGAGGGGGTTTGGAAATAGTTTTCAACCAGCAATAGACGCGCCTCAGTTAGAACCTCACTAGCTGCGTCATTGCCCCAAGCGCAAAGATACCTCTCAAAGCTTTTGCAATCGAATTTTGTAGCAATCGTTTCTGGACTCTATGCCTCCACATGATCGATGTGGGATGACCACTAGTTGGATTAGTATAATCAAATCTAACTTCTGAAATAATGAAAGTGGAAACCATACAACTTTACATTAGTTTTAAATTATTTCACTTAATTAACTTAACATTAGTTACTTATTAAGTACTTAAGGGCTTGATGGTTGGTTAGGAAAGATAAACTACTATAATGGAGTATCATGTTTGATAGCTATATGGTTGTTTTTTATAAAATCCACCATATCAAGTATATATGGTGTATGGTGATTAGTTTACATATCACAATTATATACAAGTTACGAGTCGATTCATATATATTTTATGCATGGTATAGAAGATCGAATAACTAATACATGATAACTTGTCAGGATATTCTACTTAGACACTCAAACTAAGTCATAAAGTAACTCAACTCTCGTACTCATTTCAGTAAATACTTATAACAAGGTCAGGTCACGATCGAGCATATTCTACTATCAAGGCAAGAAAACGCCGCACTTGCAACTTCCTTTTTTCAACTCCTAAAAAATTATATCTCTATTGATTGTTTTAACTTGATTAGTCAATAATCATTTGCATACTATTTATTGGTGTAGAAATTCTTTCATATAGTACTAAATAATATTACATATACGATATTGATTTAAACCCGCCCCATTATATTGTCATCTCTATGCTCAGTATGTCTGCTATGAATCTAGTAGCATCTGAGCCTCCCGCCACAGAAACTGACCTAGTAGCATCACTTTCAGATTTATCGATTAATAATTGTATAATTAATGAAAATCTGATTCTTCATGCAATTTTTGAAATCAAACTCAATAACTGTTTT
Organism: Solanum verrucosum; assembly: GCF_900185275.1. Lineage (NCBI taxonomy): Eukaryota > Viridiplantae > Streptophyta > Magnoliopsida > Solanales > Solanaceae > Solanum > Solanum verrucosum. The sequence goes on from NW_026020368.1 coordinate 4,002,376, forward strand.
TTCCTTATCAGATGCTAGTTTAGGTTTCTGCTCAGTTTCAGCCAGCTAAACAGCCTCTTCAGTGCTGAGTTCCTCTAGCTTCTTTAATGCAACAGCTTCCTCATATGCAACCTCTATTTTACTGCATAATGTAAGCAATAAAGTGACCGTTAACTATTAAAAGCTGTAGCAGTAACAACATACCACTAGTTAAATGACAAAATAACACATTAAAAACTTTACCTGAAAATATGTGCAAAGACAAATATTTCAATAGTTTGCCAACCTAGTTCAGTTAAGTGCCTCTCATCACGCTGAATGGAATCTCTGTTCGTGTCCTCTCCAGAAGTGTCATCCTGAAATGAAAAGGTAATGGTAAAAGTAACTTAACAGTAATTGTTGGACATGTTTGCATAGGGTTTCAAGAATGCAATTATGCAACTCACATTTGTATGGTTCTGAGGACCTTTCTCATCCTTCGGAGGCAACGGCTCCAAAACAGCCCTCTCAAGCAAAAGCAAGACATCATCCACCAAGACAAACATGTCGTTCTCCATGGAAACAATAGGAACTGTCTGTTCCTCTGCATCTAAATGTTTCCCTATACCTGACTTTCCATTAGTCTGGCCTACCAGACCTTTAAGCCCACTGTACAACGAATCCATCACAAGAGTAGACGTAACCTCTTTTTCTATGAAGAAGTTCTTGATCACCAATTTCAAAATCTGATCTGATTTCTCCCTGGACATGCGGCGTCTAGAATTTTGGTCTATTCCCAGCCAAAAAGCACAGAAACTGAAACTCCATCATACAAAAACAGTCAGTAAGTTTAGCCTGGAGAGTTAAGAATTAACACAAATCAGAACATAAATGATATTAGGCAGTGACCAACAGAAGGCAAGGGGAACAAAAACCTTGTTCAACATATATCTTATATATGAGTATGAGACAGTAGCCACCATTAATATAGCTAAATATTACAGAGCAAAAACATAGAAATAGAAGCTAGAAGCTAGAAACTATCACACCAATAATCTCCAAAACATGGAAAACAGCTAAGAAAATTCACATCCTACCTTGGCCATCTAGCTTTATCCCCTATAAATTTCCCAAGCTTTCCTCGTTGCTCTTCCACAAAATGACGGCAAATTTTCTCAACGTTCGTTAAATACACCCTAACAAGTTCTCTCCGATATTGAAAGTCAAGGCAATGGAAAGGACGGTCTGCTCTCTCCCTACAAATAAAAAACATAGGTCAAAATGGTTCGCATCACAAAGATCTCCGTAGAATCTGATAATCACTGTTTGGGATCCACTAAAACACGAAAGAGACAGCTTATGAGCTCAAGACTAGATACATAAGGAGACAGCAAATTTTTTATATGAAATGGAATTTTATGCTCAAAGAGTAGAATACAGAGAAGAGGACTGGACGCCCACAAGCTGATTAGAAAAGTTAAACTGGAAAATTAAAATAAATAAAGGCTTCCAACAAAAGATATTATCTTCTTGGTCTACATTCATCTAAGTTACTATTTGGTTCATAATTAATACTAGGCAGTAAGGGTACTTCTAAAAAGTCATCCTGTCCACGTTGAAACCGATGTCTAAGATTGACACTCATTAGATATAATACATCAAAAAAGATGCTATAGACTAAACAAAGTACCTATATGAGTAGATCCCCCATTATTCATTAAATGGGAAACAAAACTATATAAAGGAAAGAGTCGTGATAAACCTGATAACTTGAACTTGAGCTTTGATAATGAGGGTATCAGAATCAACAAATCCATCTACAACTTTGGAAAGGTCCATAAATTTTTTCCATCCCCAATCATGTTCTTTCTTCCAGAAACGATGCAATGTATCTGCAGAAAAAATTGCAACTGCATATTAATGTGATAGGAGGGAACCAAGAAGTCCATCACACAAGCAATGTCTAATAAATTCACCTGAATACATGGACTTCTTCGGATCTTTGTTAACCACAGCTATAGTAAATTGTGCAAAATGACTCCAGCCTGTTATTATGAAGATAGAATGGAAAAACATCAGGTTAGCTAAAGTATCATTTTCAAAATAGCTGTGACAGACACTATCAGCATTATCATACCTGGAAGAAGCATGTCATGATTAGCCACACAAAGAAACAAAGAGAGATGACTGCTGACATCACATCCCTGAGGATAAATCAAAATATACCTGCATCCAACAGTTGGATAAGAGAACTTTTATTAGTAAATTCTTAATTTATAAATTGATAATTGTCATTCGATGAGAGGAGAAACAAGCATATAAGAATACAGAAGATGCTACTGTTATTCCTGCCAATTGGCAATGTCGACTAAAAGTTACAAAAGTAGCAAAATGGATCACAGATCTAAACTCTTTAAGTTTATTCTCACAAAAGACAAAACTACACATATTACTTTATATTAGTATAACAAGAGCATGGTAGTCAGCACTTAAAGAGTATTTTTGTGTCAACAAAGAGAAGGAGAGGGGGCACGTCATATATGAATCATTCAATTGTGTCCGTACAGGTCAAGGGGAAATTAAAGGATTTACTTCATTGTTTTTATCCATTTACAAATTGAAAAAGATGAAGTGGAGGAGTTACACAGCTTTCCTCTCCAACTTCTAGACTAAAAAAGAAACACAACCCTTACATCTCCCCTTTGTCTAAAGGAATAAAGAGGAATGCACATAAAGCTTTTCCGCAACTCTCTGCTCTTTACCTCTTAAAAGAGAAAGCCAAATAGGAAAGATAGAAAAGACTAAGTGGTCCTATGACCATGTAGAATATCTTCAACATAATAAAAACATAAGTAAAAGAGTTTAGTCAATTAGCAGTTGAATGCCACAAACATAGATCAGCAGCTGATGCATGATTTTTCCAAATCAATACAACTGCATGGGAAGTGGGAAACACATCTGGCTATACCTTCTAAGCATTTAAAAGACGAGATCATAGAGTCAATTCCACGTGTATATTTCACAAGACAATTCTTCCCAAAGAAATAATACCATTTGTAGCCGCCAACCTCAAAAGTATTACTCCGAAGTTCTCTCTTGTTAATTTGTGAAAACTTATCAATCTTCCAGGTATATTTTCCATATAGCTCAACTGGTTTAGGTCCTGAGAGGCAATAGAAAAGGTTAAGAAAATAAATAACGTGGAGGGCTTTAAATAAGGCACATAAAATAGGAAACAAATAGAGAACTGGTGAAGTATAAGGAAGAAACTTCATCTTAGAAACAGGTAGTTGTCTCTCTGAAATTTAGAGGGCAGAAATTTGACACCTGACAAGCAATAATTAGTGCATGATTTGCACTTCTTTTCTTATATCTAAGGTTGACTGGGAAATGGGGTATTTATATTACTTTTAAATAGCTCAAGGGGTACTAGGACCCTTGCAAAGTTCCAATGTCTCTTTGAAAAAAGTTTTAAAGTCGGAGGGGGTAATCATGTACTATCTCTATTCCGATTTGGCAAATGCATGCATGATGATATCTTTCCTACAGGGGATTATCAAGTATACTTCAAGCATATCTAATAGGTTAGAAACAGCATGCTATTTTGCAATTTATTTCTTGTGTTGAAAATATGAGAACATAAGAGATGTACTGATGACTTTATGATATAATGAATGAATACAATATCCATCTATTATAGTTGTCAACACAATACATATAAATTAGTCCATTGCGGGATAATCTCATTTCAAAACTTGAAACTTGTAATATCCTATTCCAACAGAAGCACTTAAGACCTATGCTGCTCAAACTCCTCAAGAATATCGTCGGGTGCATGCCAAATCCTCCAAAGTAGTGCATTTTTGGAGGATCCTACACCAATGTGGCAACGTTTTTGGAGAGTCTGAGCAACATAGCCTAAAGCATCACCCTATCCGTTAAAACTCAAAATCGAGAAACTACTTCAGTTTGCTTTTTTGAAAATATTGAAAGTAAATAGTCCCCAAAATGATAGCCAAAGAGCCTACCGTAAAAAATCAATTGTGCTTCAATCCCAAATTAAATGGGTTTACCTATATGAATTATCTACATCCAACTTACTTTATTTAGACCCATTTCATATCAATACTAAATAATTTGTCTTATAATTTAAGAGTTGGCTTAGACATGGTTGCTTTTATTATGACCATGGTGTCCGGCAAACTTTCGCACACCCGACTAATGCCACGAGCTACCATTCACCTCCCACCAGCACCAAGAATCAAGTAACTCTGTCCACAAGTCTAGGACAGATGAGAAGAATCACCTAATGTTTTTTTTGTCTTTGCTAGGAGTTGAACCTGAGACCTCATAACTCTATCATTGACCACTAGGCCAGACCCTTGGGTGCCATTGTCATTATTTAAAAAACAAGAAAAAAAAAAGAAAAATTAGAAGCTCTAAATGAAGAGATTTTCTAAGTCCTCATTTGTTTTTATTAAGATTAAGTGATCTGAATATGAATATACATCTGAATATTAAGATGTGCATTAAGCATTAGATGTCTAAATTCAAATACATGTTTGAATATTAAGATGTGCATTACGATTAAGATTTTTGAATCTTAAACTGTTTTTTTTTTTTAAACACTAAAATGTATAAAATGTCTTTATTCAAAGATTAATAATTATACAATTCAACAAAACACTAAATTAATCTAATACTATACATCAATTAGGTATGGTGTTAGCTAATAGTAGGTTGTGTGTCGTAGCTAATGGTGATGGTGGTTGGGAGTAGAGGTTGATGGTGATAGTTGGTGATGATGGTTGATAGTTATGGTGGATGACAATAATAGCTAATGGTTGTGCTGAATAGTGACGGTGGTTGACAATATATAACATGGTGATTAATGGTAGTGATTGTCCGTGGCAATTGGTGGTTGTTATAGTAATGGTGGTTGATGATGATGATAGTAAATGATAGCTAGTGGTAGTGACAACTGATTGTAGTGATTGACAACGATGGTGATTGTGGCAGAAGGTGGCGGTACGTAGTTGATAACGGTGGGCGGCAACAACAGTAGTTGATAATGGTGGACAGTGGCGGTAGCAGTAAATAGATGGAATTGGTGAACTATTTGTTACATATTTTAATGATACTTAGACTTTTGTTGCATATCTTAATAATTCAGATTTATTCAAACCAATAAGTGGTTGAAACAATTTTAAAAAAAAATACTTGCTGATTAAGATTTGAATGAGTAACATTCAGACCTAAAAAACAAACGGACTTAATGACTGAGACCTAAATAATTAAGATTAAGACCTTCACTAACTGCAAGCAAATGAGGTATAAATCTCACACTTATCTCTATGTTACCATATACACCAGTAATAATTCTAAATATTAGTCCCAACTAGTTGAAATAATTTCTATGGAATTTTTTGCTTCCACAAAACTTGTTTTTAGTGAGTGAGGTTGTCACCGCACAATCACCAGAAAAGGTGCTTGTCAACAACAATTCAATCCTAATGGTCCAGCTTATCCTATGAGATCTCAGGATAAAAAGGAAGCATTCGCAAAACAGACGACAATCTCATTTCCCACAAATGCATCTTAATGGAAACAATATAGCAATACTTCAAGAGAGAGAAACAAATAGTACCGAATCAAACAACATAAAACTCTTCCCTCATCTGTCAAGAATGAAAAAGAATTTATAAGGATAGTTGGCAAAAAATCAAAAAAGAGAGGCACCATACCACCATCGTCATCACTGTCCCAGTATGGAGGTGATGTTAATGGAGTTCCATTTTCCATCTGCTGCCCCTTTGACACTCCCTCCAGAGACTTTCCTATTCCTGCCTCCTCACTTGCGCTTGAAGCCATTTCTCACTCCACCAATTTCACCTGTTTTCAATTCAAACAAGTTAAACCCCACTACAAATAGACTAATCTTTACACAAAAACGCTAAAGCTTCTGCTTACATTTATGCAGAATTCAATTCAAAAGCGAAAAGCAATGCAATATACAGATCATGCTAAATGATCTTATTATCTAATAAAAGCAGTCACCGTCATGTATTATCACTAAAAATGCTAACATCTAGCAAATTCTCAAACCCCTATGGAAATTCGTATTCATCAATGACTGAACATCACCTAAAACTCCTCAAACTGAACAACATGCACATCAAAAACATCATATATTATAAAACCCAATTAGCGAGTAAGGAAAGAAACACCTCATTCCAATAAAGGATCAGAAATTGAAATTCCTAAATTATCCACATCAAGAAGAAGCCTAAACTAAACCTAAACCAAAAACAAGCACATAATAAAAAAAATAGAATAGCAAAAAAAATACTAACCTGACGTGGAGATTTGAGATGCCGAATAACAATGATTGATGAACAAGAATGAAAAGAAAATTGAGCAAACTCACAACTAAGAAATATACAAATACAATGATTTAATGAGTCAACACTATTTTTATGTAACAGTAATTCTAATTGATTAAGGAGATTTTGAGTTTTATATTAATTCTAAAAATAAAATAAAAAAGTTGTTAGATTTTGAATGAATTAAAGTGGAACTATAATTCTAATTGATGAAGGAGATTTTGAGTTTTATATTTTAAAAAATAAAAAAAAGTTGGAGGATTTTGATAAAAGAGATTTTGAGTTTTATATTTCTAAAAATAAAAAAAAGGGACCTATTGTTTTGAATTTAAAACAAACATTTAATAATTTTAAGAAAAGAGAAAACTAAAACGTGAATAACAAACAGAAGAAACAAAACCTCTCCTGGGAGTCGAACCCGTGACGACGTTGCGCAAAAAATGTGGCGCGGCTGCCATTTGAGCTAGGCAAATTCTGTTACATGGGCTGTCCTTACAATTCTTTTATCCTTTAGTTTTTTTTTTTTTTTTTTATATAGGTATATTCATTTTTTATATAGGTATATTCAGTAAAAATTTCGACGAATCCGTGTCACGTGACACACCTTAGATATGCCTAAATCCTCCCCTGCATATCAATATGATGCAAAAATACATCGTAAATGTTAGTCAAACTCTAAAAAATAAATTATAACAATTAAAAGTAGATGAATATAGTATTAATTAGGAATAACTTTTACCTGGTTTTTTAAATTAAAAAAAACAAAACCCCAAACAATGCATTAAATATTTAAACTAATAATGGCCAAAAATAGTGTAACATAATAAATTGATGTTCAACATTAGCTTAAGCTATAACATAAAATATTCAATAAGTTACTCAACTCTCTATACATACATTTCAATAAATGCTTATAACAAGGTCAGTTCACGAGCATATTTTACTATCAAGGTTAGAAATTGCTGCACTTACAACTTCCTTTTTTCAACTTCTAACAAAATATATTTCCATTGATTGTTTTAACTTGATTAGTCAATAGTCATTTGCATACTATTTATTGCTATAGAAATTCTTTCACATATACTAAATATATAACAAAATTGATGGATTATAATTGTATTGATTTAAGGTTGTAAATTTAAATTTTAGTGAATAATTAGTGATATTGATGTATGAAGCATAAGAAAATATTGTTGTGCGAGCTTATTATTAAATAAGAGAATTGATGAGAGAGGAGAAAAAACTTTGAAGTCTTCGCTCAAACAGGGTGTTTTTATTGGTGGACCTTCGGACTCGACAATTAGTTTGGACTCAGGAGTTGTTTAAGTCCTACACATTGTTGAGCTATTGTATTTTGGAGGGACAAATCAATAATGTTATTAGTGGATTGGTGAAAATTCAACTAAGACATAACACAAAACACATTGAACGCTTATAATAATAATTACGCTTCCATCCCAATAACATATCGAAAGCTTAAATTATAAAAATTTCTAGGAATACAATAGATATATAAGTTCTTCTACTACTCATTGGAATAGTGCGACTTGAGAAACTCTATCTCGAGGTGCAAAGCAGAATTTTTCTTCTTCTCATTCTCCACTTCATTTCTCAACTTATCAATCACCTCAATCAAATTGTCTTTCTTATTCACTTCCACAACATGTTGTTCCCCATGAAAAATGCTTATCAAATTCATTACATTTTGTCTTTGATCATCCAAACTCTTTTTCAAAAACAATAAGCTAGCCAACATTACTTCCCTACTAACACTTTCACCTCCAATTCTTCTATCTCCACTACAATTCATAGCAACCACTTCGACCTCAGACGATTGTCGTGAACCTCCTGGTGAACTTATAGTCGATGTATCAGAAAACAATTCTGATACATCGACTTGTTTCACCACATCATCAACATAATTTGGCTTTAGGCTACTAATTTCTTGATCTTTTTCAGTTGGGAAAAGTACTGGATCTAGTTCAAACCCGTCCACGTTGAAATTCCACCCACTGATCCTTCTTTGTTTAGAAATTTCTCCATGTTCCGGATCATCATCGTCGTCTCCATCAGATTTCTTTAAGGACAAAAGTCTCTGAATATTTACTTGTTTAAACCTCTGTTCCACACTTGGCAAGCCCTGCAAAACATGCTTAACAAGAAAGTCAGGGCCTTTATTACAGCTTTTAAAGAATGGATGCTTTAATAGTTTCTCTGCTGTTGGCCTTCTGAATGGATCTTGATCAAGACATAATCCTACCATATCCTTAAAACCCTTTGAGAATTTCTTGTAATTCTTGCTGTTTTTTGTTTTCTCATAATCAGAAAATCGAAATCGTTTTGTGATTTTCATGAACAAGGATTTTGAAGGAGGGAGATGAGACAGGGGAGGCCTTCCATGTGCTAATTCAAGAGCAGTAATACCAAAAGACCAAATATCAGCCTTGAAACTGTACCCTGTATGTGAATGTATCACTTCAGGTGCCATCCAATATGGCGTTCCAGCTACATCGGTGAACATTAAACACGAAGATGAGGAAGAAGAGGACGACCCATAGCCTGAAATCGGCTCAAAAATTGATGCAGAAACTCCAAAATCCGCGAGTTTTATAGTTCCATCAGAATCTATAAGAATGTTTCCTGCTTTAATATCGCGGTGAAGGTGTCCTTGATTGTGAAGGTAGGCTAACGCGTTGAGCGTCTCTTTGAGGACAATGGCGATACAGGGCTCAGATAAACCATCAGGGAAAGCAGAGGAAATGATGGATTGAAGAGAACCTGCAGACATAAAAGGCATGATAACCCAAAGACAACGATCGACAGTAAAAGAACAATGTGCTTTAAGGATGTTTGGATGAGAAAGAAGGGACATTGTCTTGGCTTCGCGTCTAATGTTGTCGAGATCAGCTCTTGATTGATCAAGATCAATAGCTTTTATTGCTACGACAGATGAATTCATAGGAATACAAATGGCTTTGTACACAATAGCACTAACACCTCGACCAATTTCATCGAGAATTCTATAACATGTTGAGTCTAAAGGATACTGAATTTTTTTGTGCTCTTCTTCATTTTGCTCTTCTTGATTATAAGCCATGAATGTGTTTTGTTTGTTTGTAAAGAAAGAGTTGAAGTATGCCAAATTTATGAATGGAAGTTTGTTGAAGAAAGAGTAAAAAGTTGAGGATACAGAGAAGGTTGGAGTGGTTTTCCTGTGAAAGATTTTATTAGTCTTTTTAAAGTGTTTTGTGTTTGTGCATGTGAATTTTCAACTGCATTTCTAACTAGATATTCAGATGTGGATCATGAAAAATGTTAAAGGTCACAACCCAACCCTTCAGGAGAGTCACAATCCTTCATTTTCTATTCACACCTTTAAAACCCAACAAAAAATTAGCTTGGTTGTCCAGTTTTGAGACATACTTACGTGTTATGAATGTTGAGACTTTGCTACCACTCGATTGGATTCTGTGTGTCTTGTAATTTCATGGCTTGAAACTAAAGCATTTTTAGCTAAATTGCAATGTGCATGTTGTTATAAGACTTGAAGATTTGTCGAAGTTCACAATTAACTCTAGAAGTATCATTTAATTTGAAATGAATACTTTTACTTGTATAAAATGGAACAAATAGACATTTGTATTCTATACATGTATATTACGATAGGACACATATGTTTACTTATTCAACTTTATACAAATTTTAATGTCTACTTGTACATATAAAAAAATTTGGAAGGCATAAATATGAGATCAAAAGTTGGAAGGCATAATATTTAGGGAAAATACATAAAAACCCCCCTGAACTTGGCACGAAAACTTACTTTAGTACTTAAACTTTACGGGTAATTATTTACCCCCTAATCTCTTTTCAAGTAAATTTAATATAACCCTAAAATTATAATACCAGTCTCACAATGGCAAGTGCATTTCACACGCGCCACGTCATTGATATGTCAGCGCCACATCATTGCCACATCAATGCCACGTAGAACATTATTTAATTTTTTACTTTTTTAATTCATTTTTTTTGTTTCTTTTTATTTATTCATAATTAAATAAGATCCATGTTCCTCAACTCAATTACGATTGCAATTTTGACTGAAAATTTAATTTGAAATGAAGAAATTATAATTTTTCCATTAAAAAGAGCTTCAAGTTCATCACATTCAAACACTACCATAAATAATAATTTTGAAGCAAGAACAAATTGTTGGCTTTTCTATTTTTTTCCTATTCATCACACCCTTTTACGGATCCAAAGGGACTGGAGGTGGGGTGGGGGCAGTTCAAAGAAAGAGAAAGAAGATGGAAAGTTCAATGAAGAAGAAGAAGAAAAGGGTGATGCAGTGGTGGTTGAGGCGGCAGATCTGAAGAGAAAGAAAGAGGGTGAGGCTTCTAAGAGGAGAAATAGGGTCTAGATGGGGGTTTCGAAGAAGGAGAAATTAAAGAGGTGGGGGGTTCGATGAAGAAGAAAGAGGTGGTACAAGTGGTGGTGGAAGGCAAGAGGGGTGGTGGGGTGTGAGGAAGATGAAGGAAAAAAAGATTATTGGCTAAAAAGAAAAAAATGGGGCCCACGTATTATTTTTCTCTTTAACTTTTGATATTTACGCGCAGTAAATTTCTTGACTTGCCACGTCAGCTGTTTGGGGAATATTAAATTCACTTGAAAAGAGATAAGGGGGGTAAATAATTACCTGTAAAGTTTAAGTACTAAAGTAAGTTTTCGTGCCAAGTTCAGGGGGGGTTTTATGTATTTTCCCTAATATTTATTTAAAAGAAGCTACTACAAAGCAAAAGAAAATCCTAATGGTGGTTAAACATGTCTCTATCTTGCTAAAACCGGCGTGACTCTTCAACCAAAATATTAAGGGTCGAAAAAATAAAACTACAAGGGAAAAGTTAGTAGGATCAAGAGCGGAATTAGAATATTGACTATCGATTTGACAAAACTCAATAACTTTTGATTCGAGTGAACAAAGAATAATGGAATTGGACTAGGCCCATACTGTGAATCCAATACAAATTTACAACCACGATATATAGATGGGCTAGATTCAATCTCTGTCCTCAAAGGATTGGATAAGTAATTGGCAGATCGATGTCTTATCTTCCTTGCACTTTGGGTCTACTCTCATCCTCAAACGACAAAACATATACTTTAGAGTTTAGAGTTTTAATTTAAGTTCATGGGAAAATGCATAAGTACCCCCAGCCTATGCCCGAAATCTCAGAGACACACCTAACCTTTACTAAGGTCCTATTATCCCCCCGAACTTAATTTATCTATAATATTCTACCCCTTTTCGGCCTACGTGGCACTATCCTTGAAAAAAAATGTCAACATGCGCTGGGCCCACAAGATAGTGCCACGTAGGCCAAAAAGGGGTAGAATATTACATATAAAATAAGTTCGGGGGGTAATAGGACCTTAGTAGAGGTTAGGTGTGTCTCTGGGATTTCGGATATAGACTGGGGGGTACTTATGCATTTTCCCTTCATTATTTGCTAATGACGATAAAATTGGTGTAAGAACATTTTACATCATCATATTATATTTATATGTTGTTGTAGCAAATTACATCTGTCTTGTTTTAATGAAGTTTACCTAAAACATTTTCTTGGAAAATCATTCTTAATACCTATGCATTATAGCACTATACAAATATGAATGTTCAATGAAAAGCTTTTGTTATAAATGAATTTCCAAATCCTTCTTTTATAGAGAACAGCCCTCCCCACTCTCTATTTGTTTAGTAGAATTGTGCTCCAGTCTCAATATTTTAGGGTAGTTTGGCAGTGGATAGAGTTATATATGTACAATGTATTAGTATGAGTATGGGTATTAATTATGCACGTATTAGTAATGTGGTATTAGTTATATGGATATTAGTTATGTAAATATTAATTATACAAGTATTAGTTATGCGGAGTTTTGTTATGCATAAATTAATCTTTTGGATGTTGGATTTTTATATTAAAAGTTAGTAAAATTATATATATATTTTTAAAAAAATTAAAACATTTATTTACAATCCTTTCCTTCTTTAACTTTGTATTTAAATTAAAATATTTCTTTAATTATGTAGTAGAAGAAAGTAGTCAAGTGAGAGTGAAGGGTAATATTTTCATTTTAACTTTTTATTCATGTATTAGCTATACACATATTAATTATTCGACCTTCTACTCCGCATAAATAAAATACAAATTTCCTCATAACTTATACATGTATTCGTTATGCAAATTTCAAAATTATCAACCAAATGTCGTATTAATTTATTCATAAATATTTTTTTCTTATACACCTATCAAACATCATATTAATTATATACATGAATAATTTTTTCTTATCCACCTATCAGAAGATGTATTAATTATACACATGAATAACTTGTTTCTTATCCACCTACTAATAAATATTGTATAAGTTATACAAACTCTAATGCATAAATAAAACTTATTTTATACTTTGGGAAGTTGTGGAATGCTTAATCTCAAAGTTCTTCCCCTTGTTGAGTAATGAAAGTTGGCATGTAAAACGTACAATTTTCTTAGAAAAAAAAAAGATTTGTCTCCTTGCTAAAATTGTATAAGTGGAGTTCTCCTAGTACTTTTTCTGAATTTTTAGCTATTTATCTTATTTTATCTCATGAGACATAATTTTTCTTCATTGAATATTTATTCTATCTATGTATCATATTTTTTGAAGTGTTTGTAATATGCAAGAAAGTACTATAAAAGGTACATCAATTGGTAAAAAAGTATCTTAAACTTATAAACTGACAAATAATTTAAGATAATTATTATTAAAAATTTTGATAAATAATTTGAGACGATATTAGTAATACGTGTAGTTTCAACTAAATTCAATAGGAATAAATTAAATAATAAAATATGCCTTCATTTATAGATGGAATCACAAGCATATGCATATGTCCTCCTTTTTAATAAGGTCTACTAATAGGGTCTTATAGGAGAGAAGGCAGGGGTTGGAATCAGTGTGTACAGAGGATATCTTTCTTCTCCATATTTTTTTGTCACATATAAACATGCCAACTAAGTCCTATGACACATATTTTTTCAGTCAATTTAAAAAGAATGATAGATTTGTATATACAGTAATGATTAAATTTTAAAATATATATTTTATTTGTCTTATTATTAATGGACAGAGTTATTTGATATCTATTACTGGGGTGATGATAGATATTTCATGAGATTAGTTAGGATGTATGAAAGTTAGCCCATACATCACAATTATCAAATTTTTAAAAAATATTATGTCAAGTCAAACAATATAATACATAAATTATGATGACAGAGAGTATTTATTAGCACTTCACTGCAATACATGGGGATGAGTGGGTTTGTTGTGTTGTGTCCTTCAATTGACCAGCAGTTCCTCACTAAATCTAAGCTAAACATGGTACAATCTTTTGTTTTCTTTGGATAGTTCTGAAACAATGTCTCTTTCTCCATTGAAATAAAACGGAAACAAAATCTATCATTCATTATTTACTTTGGAATTTTAAATCTAAGGGTGATTTGACCTATCTTAATTACTCATCATCATTACTTGCATTCACTTCCACCTAGCAAACAACAAATAATAATAATCGTATAAAATACTACATGACTCGTTTTCAAAATACTCCTTCTGGATTTTTATTTGTTGCCACTTTAATTAAGAAAAAAAATTGAGCCAAAGTTTATATTTGTTGCTAATTTAGAATAATCCGTATGATTAGTGCTATCAAATAACTTTTTTAATTGTATATAACAAAACCTTAAGCGTCATATAAAATAATTGGATTATTCACCTTTCACTTGAGATGCTGATATAAGTTTCAACATATATACCATCAGACTTTCTCTGTATAATTATTTATACTCTGCGATAACATTTCACAATAACAATCAAATTTTTCTTTGATTAATTTTCATGTTATACTAGTATATGTTTTCTATAACAGTATTCGTTATATCAATAAAAAAATGTCTAAACAAACAATATCGATATAGAAAAAATTGAATATTACTATATTTTCTATTTATTTTTTTTGAACATGCAAGGACATACATTATAACATATACTTGTGGTGTCTAAGGTTTTGTATCTAATTAATAATAGGAGTAATAAAGTAAAGAGAGCCAAAACATCATGGCATGTATCATTAATTTCCTGATATTAGAAGAATGAATTCAGCTTTATGCTTTAGTTGCATGAAGGGTGAGTCATTTGATAAACGTTTTTTGTATCACAAAATAGAGAGTACTCAGCTTCGAGTTTCGAGAATGGAAAAATCATGAATAAAATTGCTTTTTTTAAAATGAATTTATACAAGACAAATATAAAATATATAGTTAGATCAGTGTCAAATATATTATATAATCATAAATAAAAAAATGAGAAGATCAAGAGAAAGTTGCATGATCTTGGAGAACAAAGCTTCCATATTAAGTAATTTGTGAGCAACTATATAGTTTTTCTCCTAATATAAATACTCTCTAATGTTTTATTCTTCTAACTTAGTATTTTTATGGCCATATTGTATAACACCCCCCCCCCCCCCCCAAACTCAACATGACCTTCCCACTATCCTAATTCCTACCCCAACTATCATCTTTTCCTCTAAAAACACACACATCCCAAGTCTAATTAAGCTCTTTCTCTCTCTCTCTCTCTATATATATATATATATATATATCATCATCATCATCATCATCATAACCTAATACTAATTAAGGACTTGAAACATCAAAGCTGCTTCATGGAAAGACAGATGAAAATATTGAGTAACAACAACAATGTTAAAGCGTCTTATAATTATGGAAATGAAGATGATGGATTACTAATGTGTACTTGGCCTCCAAGTTGTTACACATGTAGTTTTTGTAAAAGGGGATTCAAATCAGCTCAAGCACTTGGTGGACATATGAATGTTCATAGAAGAGATAGAGCCAAGTTCCTCATGATGAGACACCACTCACCACCACCAACAACAAATGATAAACATACGTATTCTCTTCTAAGTCTCAACCCTAACCCTAACCCTAATATTTCATCATCGTCAACGCCACCACCACCTTCTTCTTCAAGAAAATTCTCTCATTATAGTAATGGTGGTGCTTCTCATGAAATCATGAGGAAATGTGTTGTAATTCCAAACTTGAAAAGTAGTAGTACTACTACCAAAGACTTTTTATGCATGCAAGACAAAGAATTTGTGAGATTGGACTTGCAAATTGGCTTGTTTACTGAATCCAAGCAAGAATTGGATCTGGAACTTCGACTCGGATACACTTAATTAGACCATATTAGAATCAAACGCTTACCGGTCATCATTGCCAAAAGTTACCGCTGATAGGAAGAGTGTAACTTTATTTCTTAACTTATAAGCCCATTTTCCGATCTGTATCACTTCAACCCCTTTGTGGGGTTTGCTATAGGCAGGTTTTTGGCGTTACCCAACAAACCAAATTTTTACAGCTTTAAAGTTTGTAACATGGAGCAAAGGTTGTTCAAATTATTCCATGAAGATCACCTCGATCAACTTATATATGTACTCGCTAATTTATAATTTTTGTAGGATTACACTGAATATGTTATTATTGTTGCAGGTTAAAACAATACTCCCTCCATTCCATATTAAGTTAATTTTTGAGGCATTTTCCATTTTTCAAATTAACTTAATTGATCAGTTTTCAAAACTACTTTTATAGTGTTCTTCCAATTTAGCCCTTCATTAGTTAGTATTGGAATTAGTGATTAATTAATATTTAGTTATTTTAATCATAAATTTGACAATAATTAATAAGGGTAAAAATGGAAAATTAGGTTCAATTTATGTCTTAATCTACTTTTCTTAAAGGGTGCATGTGAAACACCTCAAAAATTAACTTAATATGGAATGGAGGGGTATATATCTACAAATTTTGACCAACAGGCAACAAGTGGATCCACACTGCTACTTTAATTTATGCCAATGTTTTATTATAAGTAGAATATTGTTGGAAAAGACATAATTTTCATTTTCATGACCTTGCAAGCATTTACAATTGCATGGGGTGCACATGGGAAAATGTTGCATTTATGAGGAAAGTGAATTCACATGAAGTACCACTACTTTTGTTTGAATATATCATGCATCACCAGAAGAAAAAAAAGTTGTTCACTTTGATGGAAACAAAAGTGCCACACAAATGTTCATTAAAATAGAATTGATTCTCCACCTTATGAAAGTCTCTAATTTTCAATCATATAATGGATACTTTTATACTTGTTGAACCTTTAACAATCAAACTAACTAGTTGATATTTTGTGAAATATGTCTTTTGACGAAGATGTTACACTAAAACAAATAAAAAATTTAGTGGCAATAATATATGCAATTTTTGTTATATTATATTTAGCTACAATAGTAAATATAAGTTTTTATAACCAACACTTTATATAAGTGCTGCTAAAGACGATTCTAGATATAATTGCATTAACTCAATTGCACTACTAAATTATTGCCACTAAATGTCCCTTTCGTTGTAGTGATAGTTGTAGATACTGAAATTTGACTAGCTAGCTATACACTCTCATGATCATTTTATCGCAACACAAGTACTTCCTTTGTCTCGATTTATATGATTCATTTTTTTTTTTCCAATTTGACCGATGCATGCTTGAAATAAAAAGATAATTTACACAATGGAAAATAAGGAACCAAGAAGTTTTTCCTCTAGCTAGGGTGTTATTGCTTTGTTTCTTGTAGGAGACTGACATTGTGACACAGTGATGGCAAGTGGATTATTACAAGTTTTCCTGAAGTATGAACAAATTGATACCTTTATTTCATGTCTCTCTCTCTCTGCCATTTCAAAATTTCATGTAGCTTCTATGAAGACCAAACAATAATAGATGGTATTGTACTTTAAAATTTCCTTAAAAGTTAAGAGTTTAAAATTGAAGAATGACAATTCCATTTGTCCAGAAGCTATACCCGTATTTTATTTGAATGGCCCACATACAATATAATCGAAGTCTTTTTTTTTTGTTTCTCACTCCGTATCCAAGGGACTCAAACTCGAGGATTGAATCCAAGTGGTATTAAATTGTGGGGAAAAAATTACTTTTGATGTTCGATGAAATGGTCATAGAAAAATCATGTGAACTGCTTCAAAAAGAATTTGTCGGTTATGCTGCAAAAGTGTATCTTAGTAAGGTATGACTTCTTTGGATTTGAAGAAGGAAAAAAATTGACCCTTCCATTTCAAGAATCAAACGTGGTCGTTGAACTTTTGTTACCTTTAAGTTTTACAATAAGTTTTTTTCCCGACTTTATGGTGCGTAATTGATGGATTATAATTTTATTCGTTACTTATTTATTCATAATATTACTCCTTATTTGAAGAGACATATGTGTTCTTACCTGATAGTTTTCAAATTTCTTAATTATTTATGTCGTGACATTTGATTTTGATAACCACATTGGAGGTTTGATTAGGAACATGAAAGGATGGTGGAGCATATTGTCTACGTCAAGTGTAAAGGCATCAGATTATGATAATTTTTTAGGTGTTCTTAGTACATGTTTTAGTAGGTCATTTTATCGGTGGTGCAACTGCTACTTATTTGTGAATATTTGGTGCAGGAAGTTCTAGCTTTTTTCAGAGTGGACGCAATTCATCTGCTTACGCAATAAAATAAGAATGACAATATTCAATAGATTTACATATTTCACTTATTTGTTATTGTTTTGTTTTATTGTACCATAAATTTTTACCTGTGAGGGTATGTAATAACTTATACTCCTTCGTTTTAATTTGTTTGTCTTATATTTTTTTTAAATCTATTTCAAAAAAAAAACATCTCTTTCCCTTTTTGATACATATATATCTTTAATTTAAGATTATAAAATTCAAAAAAATTTGACTTTCTTAAATTTCTTATTGAGTCAAAATGAGACAATCAATTTGAAATGGAGGGCGTAGAAAAAATGAAAATATGAAAAGGAGATGCCTTTACATATTAACCTAAAGACATTTCCAAGTCTAATTTTGTGATTAGTTGATGAGAGATACATTTGAGTAAAGTTTTGTTTAGGTTATGGATTTTTCGAGGAAGCAGATGACGGTGGAGTTGAAAAAAGTAGAAAAACAATACTCTTACACAAATGAGCTTAAATTATCTACCCTACGAAAATTTGCTATGAGATATCATAATTATATATCCTTAACGCCTTAGGTTTGATGTATTATAATTTTGCAGCTTTTTAAGTCAAGTCTGATTGTTTATTAATACTTTTTAAGTTTTACTTAATAGTAGATTTGATTAGTTTTTTGAGATTACAACACCTACAAGTTTATTTTGTGGTTTTGATCTTTTATAGACAAGCTTGCTTTGTGAACATGTTAAAAACTTGTGTTGGCAAAGATCATGTTATGGATGTTCCGTTGTCAAAGAAAATACTTGCTTCACTTACAACTGATGAACTTTATAAAAACTTTACATTTATTATCACTTTGCTCAATATTGTCAATAGACAGTGGATTTGTTATTTCCATTTAGAAAACATTTGGACACAGATTACAAAAGTTCAATGCTTGAATTATCAATCTTAATTACCACGATATCATTTTATTTTTTTTGTAGGAACTTCTTGAAGGTCATAACTCATAAATAACTTTTAATTATGAAAGTACTTCTCCATGATCCTTATGTTGTTATTAACTACAATTAATGGCGACTTTCATGTCTTTTGTGGCAATATCAATCTATCTAATTTCTTGTAGTGACATTCGTATCTTTATAACCCCTAAATGTCATTTCAAGTTTATAATACCAAATAATATTTTACTTGTAATTTTTACCCCTTATCAGAATTTCCTCATCATAAATTTTTCATTTGGTCACAACTCATAAGTGAAAAACATATACATATTAGAATAAGGAAAACAGGTTCTTACCTAACCGGGGAGAAGGTGACAAATTTGAATGAATTTTTAACTATTTACTTGATGATTCTAACATCATTATTTGCTAAGAAGGTAAAAGAAAAATTGATCAATTAATTTTTATCCTTATATTTATTTTTATTTTTTTTATTTTGAAAATATTTTCCTTTCTGATTTTAATTTTCATTCTACTAACATGTGTATTCTCATTTTTCAATAAAAAGATTTTGTGTTCTTACCTAATCGGGGAGAAGGTAAAAGGCTTGGGATTTTTTTAAAACTATTTATTGGATGATTTCGACGTCGATTATTATTAAGAAGGTGAAATAAAATAAATTGTTGTTACAAAATATATAATTTACTGTGATAAAGAATATACCATCCTTATTTTAAAAATATTAAATTTATTAAGTGTTATTTTCTCTCATCATTTTAAAATACTCTCCATAATATAATTTAAATATGTGATAATTTAATTAAAATTGATTGGAGTGGAAATATTGATTCCTTAATGATCGCGCGTAGCACGACCAAGTTTCCTAGTTATACATAAAGTAAAACAATTGTTCCAAATAAAATACAAATAATACACAAAATCAATACATGCCTGCATTATTTTTTTCAAATGAATTCCACCAAAGGACCCAAACCTCATTCATTTATGTTCTTTTGCTCAACTCAGCCAAGCACTTCTCTATAAAGTGCGTGTTTGAATAGTATCTTATTAATTATACTACCAATATATTGATTGTCCTTTCATTTTTGTGAAGCCTAGACAGACTTGGATCAGTAAAAACTTTGAATATTTATCATTTTTCACATTGAAAAAAAAAGTTATTTTTTTCAATTATTCACAATTTTCATAGTCAGACGCCTTTTTAAGTCCAAGAATTAATACTCTATTTTCCAGTCTATCTTTCAAGATATAAGCCTAGTAAAAAAAAAAAATTAAAAATTTCATATTCAGTCAAATATTATTATATATATTGGGATAAAAGAAGTATGCAAATGCAAATTACATATTTATACAATTAGGGATGTCAAAAATGAGCCCAATTATAGGTAACCCGCCCAGGATTTTAAGGGTTGGGTTCAAGATGAATTGGGTTCAATCTCAACCCATTCAAGCATCAACCCATTTTTAGAGAATCATCAATTGAACCTAATTTAATATCTAATACCCGTTTTAAGACTTTTTATTTGCATTGATATAATGTATGCTCCTGTATTAAATGTATGAATTATTATCTATTTTGTATTTTTTAAGATTTATCTATTCATTTGTAGCTTCTTTTTTAAAATTTTGTTGAGTTAAAATTCAAATTGTGGTTATAAAATTTAAATAACAATTATTGAGATTTAAGCGGGTCAAATTGGACGGGTCAAGATCCAACCCGTTTTTCAGCCCATTTGAGCCCAAAGTAAACTTGGGCAGGTTAGGATCCAACTCAATTCCTATTTCAACCCATTTTAATATCTCCAATTTCAACTCAACCCGCCCATTTGACACCCCTACATACCGAGGAAATGACACATATATACAACTGATAGTTATAATTAGCAATAAATAGCCCAACATTAATTAGCATTTAATAGACAAAAATAAGCACAAAATGGCCCAAATTAATAAATGACATTTTAATAGTTTTTTTTTCCTCGTATAACCAATCATCACTAAACAACAAAAATAACGGAAACATAAAAAATTATATATACAATATGTAACCGCCTAAAAACGTAAATTATGTTTTTTTTGTTCGTTACTTGATAAAAAAAATTCAATTGTATACTTGATGATTGTATATAGGTAAAATAATGGTGTATTCACTCACTTAGTATTAGTATACATTTATAGCTATGTTATCCCCTCCAGTGTATGCATATTAAAAAATCAGTGTCTGCATATTAAAAAATCAAACACTTTATGTCACGTCCCGATCCTACACCCTGGGATGGACTGGCACTCGAGAACCATTGCTAGCCCCAAGCGAACCCTTGGCCTGGCTTACTTACTCAGCGGAAGACTTTTAAGCATAAAGAAGAGAATCCAAATGCAAGATAACTCAACAGTCTCAAAACTAAACTCATAATGTTTCAGAAATAAACATTTAACTTAGCCAAAGTGGCAACTCAAATATGAACATAAGCCAATAACAAGACAATGACGAATGAACTAACATCTGACTGTCTATGAAGCCTCTAAACAACTGAGATGAATGTTGAGACAAGACCCACGACATCCTAATGAACTAAAACTGCTAAAAGCAATAAAAGGGGATCCTCCGAAAAGTAAGGAGGCTCACCACAAACTTTGAATGCTCAACTGGATCAATGAAGCGTTGGATGCTGATCCTGATTACCTATATTTGCATCATTAAAAGATGCAGGCCAAATGGCATCAGTACATTGAATGTACGAGTATGCGAGAAAAATTCTAAAACAAGACATAAGCTTGAAAGGAACTGAAGAACTTACCTGGCTCAACTCAACTTAACTGAACTCATTTCAATATAAAGCAGTATAAAACAAGTGCAATATAAAGAAAAGTTTTTTAAAACATGGATGTCAACTCTATGTATTTGGAAATACAATAATTCTCTGTGTGTAAGCAAATATACAATATAACTCTGAAATGTATGTAAAAATACAATCAAACTGTGTATATAAGAATACAAATACTTATGTGGGAGTTTCTATAACCGACAACCATCACGTAAGAGTTATTGTGATGATACAATGTTTTGCCTCACGCTGTCAGGGTCGTCTTAAACCTTGCTAAGGGTATACAACCTGACTACTAAGTGGATCCACTAGTCTATGCTAAAAATCATTAAGGAATCATCAAAAAAGTATGACCCTTTTCTACCCATGATGGCTACATGGTTTATGGGGGCTGGGAGTTGTCTGAACTCTCCCCCATATCGGTGCTCAATACTACTCCCAAAATAGGATACTAGCTCTTTTGTTTAAAAACATACTTCTTTCTGTGATTTGAGATAATTGCTCAAAAACTTAGCTCAAAGGCTATCTTGGAAATCAAAGTTCCTCTTTTGCTTAATTATGAAAGCGTTTACTCTTTTCTAAAATCTATCTCAAAGGCTCTTTGGAAATCAAGGTTTCCTTAGTTGTTTAAATGTGAAAACATTTTAAACTCTTTGGGAATACATAGTCCCCATATACTTTTGAAGAAATGAACTTCAATCTTTACTCTTTACTCTTTACTAAACTTGAACTTTAAGTCTTAAAACAAAGTTAAAACATTTGGAAAACTCTAAGAAACTTCTCTTGACTTGACTCTTACTTCTCTTGACTTTGATCTTAACTTTCCTTGAATTGGATTATGGATTCAAGGTTGATGATCTCATATTATCGATGACTTCATGATGTTTAGACGTACCTTAGAGTGTTGAAGTCAACTAGAAAACATAGGTACGTTGTTAAGGAACTAGTACGGAAAGATGGGGAAGAAATGGGAATGACTGGCGTCCTTGGCGCTCTGAGAGGCGCGGGGTGCCAGAGCACAAACTTCAGAGCTGAAGTTGTGGCGCTATGGCTGGCGCGTCGCCCCAGAGCCCAAACTTCAGACATTGAAGTGGGGCGCTCTGGCTGGTGCGGCGCCCCAGACCCTTACCCAGAAAACTTCGATTTTTCTCCTTCGTTTTTCAACTCTAAACCCCCTATTTCAACTTAGTTCTTTCCCCAAACACTTAGAATCAATTATACCCTTAATATAAACAAGATTCAACTCGAAATCACACCAAAAACATGAATCAAACTCAAGAACTTCAACAACACTCAACCCACAAGAATTCAAACGAAATTTCATCAAGAACTCGTAGGATTTACTTTCAAATCAATATAACTTTGCTGAATGGAATCATGATTGGCGTGTGGGTGAACTAACCCACCGCTATGTGATCTCACATACCTCGTAGGATTGAATCCTTGGCGAAATCCACAACCAAACTTGAACGTTCTTGATGAATCTTGACTTTTCTTTCTCCTTTCTCCTCTTTTCTCTTTTCTCCAAGCCCTAGCGTGAACTTCAACTTTTCTAAACTGATCTAATTCAGATTATACCCCAAATAAACTCCTAAAAATGAATTAAAATAATTGGGTAAGGAAAAGACTAAATTACCCTTTCAAAATCAGGTTTAGACTTTTCTTATTTGAACAACCCAACTTCAAATGGGCATATCTCACTCATACGAACTCAGAATCATGCAAACTCGGCGGCGTTGAAAAGATTATTCCAAGATATTTCCTACAATATCTGGAAGAACACCTAAATCATTCTGAGCTAGGAGTTATGGTTGTTTGAAGTTGACCAAAAACCCAAACTTAACATTACTTAACCAAAATTTCCAAATTTTCATTCTTTCCAAAAATAGCTCTTTCTAATTCTAGTTCTTTCTAGTTACGGGGTGTTACACTTTATGTATTCATTCACTTATAATATGTATACACTGCATTGACGATTTTTTAATCATGAACATCAAGTCTGCATTGTATTCATGTATACATATCCGTGTATTCATTCACTCAAAATTTGTATACATTCCAGATTCTTTCTTCAGTGTGTAAATGAGGATTGCACATGAAATTTAAAATGCTCAATAACAGACACACAAGTCGAATCAGATAACGTGAAGAACTTACATGGCTAAAATTTAGAGTTATGGATGGAGAATACACAAAATTAGAATCAGAATCCTTTTTTTTTTTTATGAATAATCCTAGGGATGACTTACTTAATTGACAATTTATACCTACAATCAATTACTACTCCATTATGTAGTTTTTTTTTCTAAATTAGATATAACCTTCAATTTCAAAAATTAAAACCCTTAAAAAAATTGAACGACAATAGAAGAGGGGGGGGGATCAAACATAGGCTAACAATTAGAGAAATTGACAAATATACATCAACAAACCATAAAAAATTTAAAAGCAAAAGAGAAAAAATACACTATGGATGAATATTTTTATAAAACTCAAATATGTAAAACTAATAAACAGAAAGTAAATCATCTTTTCTTCAAAGTAATGAAGAAGAAGAAAGAATTGAATATGTATTTACATGATCAATAAAAAAAATACAATTCAAATGAATCGTGTGTGTATGGAAAAGAAGAGGAAAAAAAAGGAAGAAAAAAACCACTTCCCAATAAAAAAGGACACCATGCTCCACCTCCTAAAATTATTTAATTTAATTAAAAACGAACTTCCCAATAGTGGGCTACTAATTGCAAAATTAAATTTTTTAAAATCCCTTTTTGTCAGAAAATAAAAAAGGGTTAAATGTTGCCAATTAGTAAAATGGGATGTCATGTTGTGCCATTTTTTCCTATATACCATCATCAAACCATGCTCTTTTGGAATTATATTTCCTTTCCAAATTAAAGCATATTCGCCCGTGAAAATAATTTAGTTTTTGAAGATGTATATATTGTAGTATAGCACATTTGTTCATAAAATGCAACAAAAGATAAAAGGAATCATGAATAGATTTACTTGAGTTTATAATTTATTTACATCTAAAAGAATTGGTGTCACGACAAACCTAATAAATTTCTTACATAGAAGATTTTATGCGTATTCACATTGAACTCTATTGGAATCACATGATAAAACGTATCAAATAAGTAGCTATGGTAGTTAGAAGTCTGCTAGAAGTCAGAAAAGT
The DNA here is from genome assembly GCF_900185275.1 of Solanum verrucosum. Lineage (NCBI taxonomy): Eukaryota > Viridiplantae > Streptophyta > Magnoliopsida > Solanales > Solanaceae > Solanum > Solanum verrucosum. The sequence goes on from NW_026020368.1 coordinate 4,027,347, forward strand.
AGTTAGTCTACTTGGTAGTTAGATATAACTAATTACAACTTCTAAAGTGTGACTCTGATGTGTGGTGAGATTCCTATAAATAGGAAGTGTAAATGTAATCTGTGGTACTATCAATAATATCTTCTTTCTCTTCTTCTTCTAGATTCTTCTATCACTGATTCTCTTTAAGTAGAGTTGCAGAGATCTGCAACAATAGAGCTTAGCACCATGATTCTATGAAACTTAATATGGTATCAGAGCAGGCGAGACTAGGACTGGATTGATTTCATTTCATTTCTTCTTTTCGGCAAAGTAATTTCTAAATTCAGATCGCAGCCATGGTAGAGCTCACTGTAGCAACAGTTGGACACAATCATCCACTTTATTTGCAGCCTTCAGACACGCCTGGAGTAGCATTGATTGCAACCAAACTCACAGGACCTGAGAATTATGGTCTTTGGAGCAGATCAATGAGATTGACACTGTTGGTGAAGAACAAAATAGGTTTCATAGATGGAACTTGTTTGAAGAACATGCACAAGGATGAATTAGTTGTTCAATGGGAAAGGTGCAATGCAGTAGTTCTCTCATGGATTTGTAGCACAGTAGCAAGCAATTTGTTGACGACAATAATGTATGCATCTAATGCAAAACGTGTATGGGAAAATTTCAAGGAGAGATTCGACAAGTCTACTCTCACTAGGATCAATCAACTCTGGACAGAAGTGGCCACATTAAAGCAAGGTATAGATTCTGTGACAAATTACTATTCTAAATTGAGGGATTTATGGTATGAGTTTGATGTATTGGTGCCCTTACCCTCATGTGAATGTGATGATGCTAAGCCCTATATTGAGCATTTGCATCAACAAAGGTTGATGATGTTCCTAATGGGGTTAAATGAGTCTTTCAGCCATGTGAGAAGTGATTTGTTACTGAAAAGTGAGGTACCTAGCATCAACCAAGCTTATGCAACTGTAATTCAAGAGGGAAGTCAAAGGCTATTAGGTGTAGTGGATTCAAATAAGGAACTACTTACCATGATGACAGGAAGGGGAGAAGGATTAAAAAGGAAGGTGCTCTCATGCAATGCTGGATGTGAGATTTGTGGTTTCAAAAATCATGTGACAGAAAAATGCTACAAACTGGTAGGTTATCCCTCCGACTTTAAGAGCAAGAGAAATCAATCAGGATTTAGTGGATCATATCAGAACAATACTGAGGTTTCAGGTCAACTGGTTCTTACAACAATAATGACAATATCAAGCCCTATGCCAACAATGCTTCAGCTGATAGACAAAAGCAGGACTATGAATTCACAGAGGAAGAGCACAATCAAATGAGAAACCTATTACACAACAAGAAACCAAGTGATTGCATGGCTAATTTGACAGGTAATGTTTCTTTACAGACTGAATCTTTTGCATATGACTAGATAATTGATTCAGGAGCCACTCATCATGTTGTTTCATATGAGGAGCTTATGCATGGGTTGAAAGACACAAGGAATGAAAACACCAGTATAGTTCAGTTACCAACAGGAAGCAGGGCTCAAGTGAAACAAACAGGCAATTCAGTCATTTTTGGAAATCTGACAGTGAAAGATGTCCTTCATGTACCTGACTTTAAGTTTAATTTGCTCTCAGTGGCAAAACTCACCAAGGAATTATCTTGTAGTGTGAGTTTCTTTCCTCACTTTTGTGTACTGCAGGAACTCTACATTGGCAAAGTGATTGGGATTGGTAAGAAGATCAATGGCCTATGTTTACTACATAGTGCTATTAGAGCTGCAGTTAATTCAACATCAACATCAATAAGGGATACAATTTTGACTGAATTGTGGCACTTCAAACTTGGACATCCATCTATCAAGACGTTGGAGCAAATACCCTATCTCAGGAATAATCTAAACATCACAACACATAATGGCTGTCAAATATGTCCAGTAGCAAAACAAAGTAGATTAAATTTTCCTACTAGTACTTTTAAGTCATCTCATATTTTTCAACTTCTGCATATTGATCTTTGGGGACATTATAAGGTTCCCACCTATGATAGGAAGCAATATTTTGTAACAATAGTTGATGACTTGAGTATATTAACTTGGCTTTGTCTAATTCAACACAAAACAGATGTGCACATTATATTGAAAGATTTCATGTTGTTGGTTAATACACAATTTGGTGTCAAAGTACAGATTGTAAGAACTGATAATGGGACTGAGTTCTTTAACTCTAAGTGCAATTCTTTGTTTTGTTTCCTTGGTATAGTTCATCAAAGTTCTTGTGCTTATACTCCTTAACAAAACAGTGTTGTAGAAAGGAAGCACATGCATATATTAAATGTAACCAGAGCACTAAGGTTTCATAGTGGAATGCCTATTAGATTTTAGGGAAATTGTGTTAAGACTGCAACTTATCTGATAAACAAAATGCCTACAATTGTTTTACAAGGGAAATTACCATATGAACTTCTATATAAAAGGGCCCCTAATATAGAGCATGTGAGAGTATTTGGATGTCTTTGTTTTGTAGCAGACTTGCCAAGGAAAGATAAGTTTGCTCCAAGGGCAAACAGGTCAGTCTTCATAGGGTACTCAGAGACACAAAAAGGATACAAAGTCATGCATTTGGAGACTCATATTATCTCTGTAAGCAGGGAAGTTACTTTCATGAAAACCACATTCCCTTTCAAGGATGCAAGCACATAAGAGATATCATCACCCACAGATTATAATGTCACTATGCAAATGGACATGTTTGATCATGAGGACACTAATATATCTCCAAATCATGTGGATTCTATTGAAGAATCTGTCAGTCATGTACGTCCCGCGGATGATGAGACTCCAGCCAGTCCTATACAGCCAGCAGTTGAGCATGATCCTGTTATTGAGAGTAATGCTTTGGATCCACAACCTGCCAGTGACACTAGTGAGAGTGACCCTCCACCATCTAGAAGGACTGCCAGAGCTTTCAAGCCTCCTCTTTGGCATAAGGACTACTTAGTTCCAACTAAGTCTAACATGACTTATTTGTATCCTATTGCGAACAATTTGTCCTATGAGCCTTTGACACTCTCTTATCACAACTATAGCGAGGCCTTATCAGTTGTTGTGGAACCCACCAGTTTCCAGGAATCCCACTACTAAAAAACTGCTAAAAAACAATGGAAGAAAAAGCGACGGACAACGTCGCTCCTAAAAAGTGACGGACTAAGAGATGCCGTCCCTCGCTTTTTAATTAAAATAATTATTTTAAAATTATTTTACAAAAAGCGACGGACTGCATCTGTTAATCCGTCGCTTTTTATTAAAAATAATTATTTATAAATTAAACAATAACCACGTTGTCCGTCGTTTTAATTTATGTTATTTTATTAATTAATTTTAAAAAAAGCGACGGACGGTATCTCTTAGTCCGTCGCTTTTTGGTCAAAATATCTAGTCAAACATTTTTAAAAAGCGACGGACAACGTCTCTTAGTCCGTCACTTTTTGATTAATTTTTTTTAAATTTTTTGTTAAAAGCGACGGACGGCATCGCTTAGTCCGTCGCTTTTTTCGCGTATTTTTGCTAATTAATTATTTTATATAGATAGTGACGTAGTCCGTCGGTCTTTATTAAAAATAATTACTTATTATTTTAAAAAAAGTCACGCCGTCCGTCGCTTTTTATTAATTTTAGTTGTTTAATTATTTTTTAAATTAGCGACAGACAATATCTTTATGTCCTTTGCTTCTTGGTCAAAATATCTGGTCAAATATTTGAAGAAAGCGACGGACAATGTCTCTTAGTCTGTCGCTTTTTGGTCAAAATGTTGGCCAAACATTTTTTTTTAAAAAGCGACGGACATAGAGACGTTGTCCGTCGCTTTTTAAAAAATATATGCACTAGCAGACGCGATTTTTCCAATTTCTCCATATAAAAAAAATAAAATTGAGAAATATTTTGATTTAATTTTATTTAAATCGTCTTTCGGATAATGGTTTTGTGTAAAATAAAAAACAAAAAAATTATAATACCGACTTTCAGATGTCGGTAAAATTAAATAGTATGTAATAAATTAATATTTTCAATTAACTTTAAATAAATCGTTCTCCGAATGACGGTTTTATATAAGTTAAAAAATAATTTAATATAAAATACCGACCTCCTGATGTCAATAATATTTAATTAATATGATTACTTTTTATTTATCTTAAAATTTAATGTGATACCGACCTCATGAGGTCGGTATTTTTTATTATATCTAATTATTTTTAATAAAAGTGACATCCGGAGGTCGGTATGTTTAAAATATTTCTATTAATCATAATTTTGCTATTGTGCATAATATTAAAATTTCATTTTACACCTACGATTAATTGTTCAAAAAGTGTAATAATTTTGTATACTTTTACAAATAAAATGTTAGAATTCGTGAAATAAATAAAAAAATATCTATAATCCATATTTAGAGTATGAAACTATGTTGATATGAATTAGGAGATAATTATACTTATATTTATAGAGTAATGTACAATTCCTATCAGTTCGTCGTCTAATCATAAACTTAATATCTCATGTCATGATGTAGTAGAGGTGAAGAGCTAACATATAATTCATTCCAGTATGAAATGCGAGATAGTATTATTATATACGTTCGATCTTGAATGAATGTCAAGTGTAGTGATCACCTCCTAATTATGATGACATGTAAAGGATACTTCATCGGAGTATGAAATACGTTGATTAATTATATATATATATTCCTCGAGTAGTTAAACAAATCAAGTCTTATATACTAGTGGTTCAGATATGAAATACATTATCAATTAAAGAAATATCGATGATCAATTAAAGGAGATTTATATATTAAATTTGATATTGATAAACTTTTGTTGATCAATAAAATTAAATTTATACATTTAGAACGTATATAATTTAAATTTATAAAATTAACTTGATCGATATATATATATAATTTAACTACACATCAACAAAAGTTTAATTTAATAAATTTAATTTATCGATCAAGTTAATTTTAAAAATTTAAATCATATACCTTCTAATTATATATATGACCAAACACATATACAACCCCTCTAACTTGTCAACATTTTTCATTTTGGCACTTTATCTTAGCCTTGTTCCATTTTAACCCTTGAACTCCAATTTTTATGTTCCATTTTAACACCAAATACTATTTTTATGATTTGTTTATTTTTATATATATTCTTCAATTGCAACTTCTTATGTTAAATCGACATGTGTCATTTAATTTTAGTTAAAAAATTAAAAATTAACAAAAAATAATTCTTTTTAAAAAATAATAATTCCTTTTTAAGAGTGTTATGTATTTTTGTGTGAAAAATAACCGACGAAATTGTGTTGGTTTTCTTTCTTTAAAATCACTGACAACCTTATAACAAAGTCAGTCGAGTTGTAACATTGTTTAGTAGTGTTATTAGCAATGAACAAGAGTCTTTTTTTAGTAGTGTTATTAACTAAGTCAGTCGAGTCTTTTTGAAGATGGATTTTTTTATTCGTATTGATTTATATTAAAAATTAAAAGTGAGTATTTGCGTTAAATTTAGATAGCCTAGATGATAAGAAAAATAAATAAGTAGTGTTATTTAATTTGATTGAATGTTTAAGAAAGAAAATCAAAGAACTTTCGTCAATTTATTTTCATGCAAAAATACAGAGAAATATCAAAAAATAATATTATTGTTTGAAAATTTTTATGTTCGTTCGCGAATGTTTAATATTTTTAATTAACAGGCACACGTCTATATGTGTTTGGCATATATATATATATGTGTGTGTGTGTGTGTGTGTATATGTATATATGTGTATATGTATGTATGTATGTATGTATATGTATATGTATATGTAATTTTAATTAATAAAATCAACCTCAAAAGGTGAGTTTATATTAAAATAAATTAATAAATACCGACCTAAAGAGGTCGGTATATTTAAATAATTATTTTATTTAGATAATATCGACTTCACTATGTCGGTATGTTGACACCCAATTTTGACAGACCTATAACCCTTTCAGAAGTGCTATTTGGTTAAATACGTGTTTTTTTTAAAAATATTCCGAGTTTAAATTTTTAATCGATTTTGTCTAAAAATTATATATTTTAGTTTGCATGCTTTATAAAATTATCGTAAATTTTTTTAAAATTATAAGTAAAACTCGGAATAATTATTTTATTCAAATGTTTTAAAATTTAAGTGATTTTTATTATATAAAATGTTATAATATTTGTAGTATTTTAATTGGATAGCATTTCTTTAATTTTTCTCGAAATCATTTAATTTTTAGCCCATTCTAATCTAATTCCTTTCAATTCTAGCTTTTCCCTTATTCAATTCATTGCAATTCTAGCCACCTCAATCCAATTTCGTTTTTCAATTATAGCCTCTTATATCAATTTTAGTTGCAATTTTAGTCATTCATTCATTGAAATTATAACCCTTTCATCCAAATTTTGAAACATTAGTTTAAATCTTAACCATCCATCCTTTAAGTGAATCCTTGATCAAATCCTAGCCGTTCATCTTAACTAATCCAATGGCTCAAATTAAATCTACATAACCTTCCTATTTTTGACCTAAAAAAAGATCAAACCCTCTAATCCCTCTAATCTCTTCTCTCAAGCTGCCCTAGCTCCTCCTCCCGTCGCCCTCCCCTCGCCGCCCTCCTCTTCTCATCTCTTCTCTCCTTGCTCCCTCCCGTCTCTTCTCACCGGCGAGACAAATCGCCGCCTATCTCTTGTCTCTCCAATCAACATCAACAACCGGCAATGAGAGCAACATCTCCGGCCAACTGACCCCGACACCGATCCACTGCCCTTCTCCTTTAATTGAAGGTTAGGGTTTCATAATATTATTTTAATTTCTGTCAATGTGAGTATTGAATTTGTTAATTAGTGTATTGAATTAGTTTTTTTATTGATTGTTAGTTTGAGTGATTGTTAGTTAGTAAGTTAAACTTAGGGGTTTTTGATGGGTAGTTTGAATTAGGGATTATTTGATTGTTAGTTTGTGTTTGTTGATTGTGAAATGAAAAATTTAATGTTGGGGTTTGTTTGAATTAGGGTGTCTTAGGATTTGTTTGAAATTTGGTATTTCTTGAGTTAATTAGTTCGATTTTGGAATTGTAAGATTAGATTGAATTAGGGTATTTAAGGAGTTGTTTGAATTTAGGATTTTAGCACTAGTTAGATTTTGGGATTTTAGGACTAGTTTGAATTTGTGATTTCAAGACTAGTTTGAATTTTGAATTTAGGACTAGTTTGAATTATTATTGAAGTTGAACTTAGAATTTGAACATGAACTTGAACTTGAACTTAGAATTTGAAGTTAAACTTAGAACTTGAACTTGAAATTTGAACTTGAACTTAGAACTTGAACTTGAACTTAGAATTTGAACGTGAAATTAGAACTTGATCTTGAACTAGAACTTGAACTTAGAACTTGAACTTAAACTTAGAACTTGAACTTGAACTTAAACTTAGAACTTGAACTTAGAATTTGAACTTGAACTTGAAATTAGAACTTAAACTTAGTTATTGAAGTTGAACTTAGAATTTGAACATGAACTTGAACTTGAAATTAGAACTTGAACTTGAACTTAGAATTTGAAGTTAAACTTAGAACTTGATGTTGAAATTAGAACTTGAACTTGAACTTAGAATTAGAACTTGAACTTGAACTTGAACTTAGAAATTGAACTTGAACTTAGAATTTGAAATTTGAGTATTGAATTTGTTAATTAGTGTATTGAATTAGAACTTGAACTTGAACTTAGAATTTTGAAGTTAAACTTAGAACTTGAACTTGAACTAGAACTTGAACTTAGAACTTGAACTTAAACTTAGTTATTGAAGTTGAACTTAGAATTTGAACATGAACTTGAAATTAGAACTTGAACTTAGAATTAGAACTTGAACTTGAAATTATAAATTGAACTTGAACTTAGAACTTGAACTTGAAATTAGAATTAGAACTTGAACCTAGCTTTTGACTTGAACTTGAACTTGAAATTAGAATTAGAACTTGAACCTAGATTTTGACTTGAACTTGAAATTAGAACTTGAACTTGAACTTGAACTTAGAATTTGAAGTTAAACTTAGAACTTGATGTTGAAATTTGAACTTGAACTTGAACTTAGAATTCGAACTTGAACTTGAACTTAGAATTAGAACTTGAACTTGAACTTAGAAATTGAACTTGAACTTAGAACTTGAAATTTGAATATTGAATTTGTTAATTAGTGTATTGAATTAGAACTTGAACTTGAACTTAGAATTTGAAGTTAAACTTAGAACTTGAACTTGAACTAGAACTAGAACTTGAACTTGAACTTAGAACTTGAACTTAAACTTAGTTATTGAAGTTGAACTTAGAATTTGAACATGAACTTGAACTTATAATTAAAACTTGAACTTGAAATTATAAATTGAACTTGAACTTAGAACTTGAAATTAGAACTTGAACTTGAAATTAGAATTTGAACTTGAACTTGAACTTAGAATTTGAAGTTAAACTTAGAACTTGATGTTGAAATTAGAACTTGAACTTGAACTTAGAATTAGAACTTGAACTTGAACTTAGAAATTGAACTTGAACTTGAACTTAGAACTTGAAATTTGAGTATTGAATTTGTTAATTAGTGTATTGAATTAGAACTTGAAGTTACAGAAGCTTCACCTTCTAGACTTCCTGGATATGGTGTTGAACATAATTGGACCAAACAAAGCATATTTTGGGAGTTGCTGTATTGGAAGGACAATCTGCTACGACATAATCTAGATGTGATGCACATTGAAAAAAATTACTTTGACAATTTGTTTAACACAGTGATGGATGTTAAGGGTAAGACAAAAGACAATCCAAAAGCTAGAATGGACATAAAGGAATATTGTAGGAGAAAAGAGTTATGGCTGCAGGAATTACAGAATGGTAAAATAGTTATGCCCAAAGCTAGCTTTTCATTCACATTGGATGAGAAACGTGAAATTATTGAGTGGGTTAAAAATTTGAGGATGCCAGAGGGCTATGCTTCGAATTTAGGAAAGCGGGCAAATATGAATGAAGGAAAATTGATAGGTATGAAAAGTCATGTGTTCATGGAAACTTTAATTCCTATCGCTTTTAGCCATCTACCTGAAAGGATATGGAAACCAATCACAGAGATAAGTCTATTTTTTAAAGATTTGTGTTCTGGAAAGTTGTTGGAGAGTAGTTTAGATAGGATGGAGGAAAATATTTTTGTCACTACTACTAAGTTGGAGAAGATATTTCCATGTGATTTTTTTGATGTGATGGAGCATCTTTCAATTCACCTTGTACAAGAGGCCCGCCTAGGAAGGTCCGGTTCAAACAAGATGGATGTATCCATTTGAGAGGTATCCATTTGAAATATTCACTAAGTTATATATATTCGCCAAGTCTTTTATATATTAACATATATATACATATATGCATGCAGAAAAATTGGTAGTTCGAAGCAAACGATTAAGCAAAGGGGAAGGATCGAAGGATCATTTGTTCAAGGTCATATTGGGAGAGAAACATGTGATTTTTATTCTTATTACTTTGGTCATGATGTGTCATGTAGGAGAAACAGGCCCAATCGCAATGATGAAGGCGATATTGATCCTTTATTTCCACCGATATCATTTTTTAATCAAAATGGTCGATGATCTAAAAAGCGTAGAAAGCGAGGCTTCACTGATATGGAAATGCAATCAGCTGTGACACATATTTTGCTTAATTGTCCAGAGATTCAATCATATGTCAAGTAAGTGTTAAAAATATGTTATTAAATTACATACTAATAAGTGATCATTAACTAATGAAATACTTGAATGTAAAATGATCAGCTTGTTCGTAAACACATGAGGTAATGAAGCCATCTATATATAATTTTTCAAATGGCTGAGGAACTATGTAAGTGTGCAATCACTAAGTATTTAATAATATATTCATGTTATACTAAATTATATTACTTGAAATAACAATTACATAGGTTTACGATGAATACTCAAGTGTCCAACATTTGCAATTAGTGAAAGAAGTAGCCCTTGGACCTCAATCTCAAGTACTGGCAATGAATAAGTATTGTGTCAATGGTTTTAAGTTTCAAACTGAAGAAGTATCTAGGAACAAGAAAACAAATAATAGTTGTGTCTATATACAATGTGATGTTAATGGTACTGGTCAAACTATTGAATATTATGGTGTCATTCAAGAGATTATTGAAGTGAGGTATTCAGGTTGGCCTAATAAGAAGATTGTATTGTTTCGGTGTGAGTGGTTTGACCCATCACATAGAGGCACAAAGGTGGACCATCAACGTAATATAATTGAAGTTAAGCACACCAAGAAATACAGAAGTTATGATCCTTTTATTATTGCACAACATGCTAAACAAATGTATTATGCTTCATATCCATTGCGTAGAGACAAAGCTCATTGGTGGGTTGTTATAAAAAGTAAGTCTGTGGGAAGAATTGAAATTGACAATGTCTTAGATGTAGTGTATCAAAATTATGTTACAATTGTTCAACAACAAGTTGATGTTGAATTGGAAAGCACACTACAACATCCTCAACACATATTAGAAGAAGTATCTGATGATGAGATATTGAATGTTGAGGAAGAAATATCCGAGAATGAGGAACATGAATCATTTGATGACGAAGAATAGGACGATAATGAAAATAAAACAACTGAGGAGGAAGAATGGGAGAATGATGGAATTAAAACAAGCGAGGAGGAATAGTGTAGAATGAAAGCTAGCTAGTACATATGTAAGTGTATTTTACTAATTTTATTTAATTTATGATTTTTATATATATTATACATGTAAATTTCCATACAGATGTCATCAGGCGGTAACGGTGATAGACATCGCGAGCATCTTGGAGTTATCTAGACTAAACATGCTAAGAAGAAGAAGTCTAGGAGACCGATAGATCCTGAGGATATTGCAGGATCTATTTCTTCTGCGCCAGAGCGCATCAGCCATGATACTCATTTATTTGCTGTTCCATTTGGTACGGCGGATCCTCGGCAATATTATCCTAATTATCGTCGACCAGTCGGTGCTTCATCTACTTCACAGGCATTGCCTTCACGACGCCACGAGGACCTACCTTTATTCGTCGAGCACGACCCTTATTGGCAGGTACTCCATCTCCCACAGGTACATCTCCTCAGTTATCTGCCATGAGGCTTGGAGATTCTAGCAGCGAGCAGTCAGATGCTATGGCCAGTACGCCTCCATTGACTCAGCGTTTTGTGCATCCTGATGTATCACCCTCGTCTACAGCTGCACCTAGTGCTACACCACATGATACGATGTTTGCTCTAGCTCCTGGACAGAAGGACATACTTGGTAGAGTCATGATTGAGCCGGATAGATCATCGTAAGTTTGTTTTATTATCTATTTGTTAGTTTATTTTATTTATTTCTTATACTTTAATATATTATTCATGAACTAACATATTTATTATGTGTTTTGCAGGTGGCATCCTGCAAAGGATGCTGCCCGGGCTTTAAAAGAGTGTGTTAGAAGACTCTATACAGAAGCTTATCACTCTTGGAGCGAGATTCCAAACAGTATACGCCAGGCGATGTTTAATAACTTTAAGGTATATATTTTCTAGTTAAGTTTAGTATACTTTACTTTATTTTTACTATCAATTTAATTAACGTTGTTCAATTTTTTTTCAAACTATGTGTACTTGGGAGTCGAGGTACAATTTGGTCATTGGGACCATATTTGAGAGGAAGACATCCACCAAACTGTCTAGCTGGCTAAAGAGCGTTCAGGATAGTGGTGAACGTCCCGGTTGGATGTTGCCTCATGTTTTTTGATGAATTGGGTCAGTATTCGAACACAGACAAGTTTAAAGCAATATCAAATCAAGCCAAAATGGCTAGAGACAGTCTTAAAGGTGGCTCGTTGCACACCAAAAGTGCAAAGATGGTTGGAACAATTGCACGAGAGATGGTAAGTTCTAATTCAAACTTTTAAATAAATAATTAGTTGATACATATATATCGTTATAAATTTCAGTTTTTATTTATAGGAAAAAGAATTGGGACGCACTCCCATTGAACCAGAGGTTTTCAAAAAGACTCATGTCAGGAAAAAAGAAAATGAGTCGGATCCGGATGTGTGGGTGGAGGAAAGGGCCGAACGAACTTTTGTAAGTTATTTACTATGAATAATATATATCAATAGTGAATATATTTATGATATGTATATATATTGATGTCAATATTTATATTTAATATGCAGAATGACTTTCATAGGTACGTCGCTGAGAATCTAGATAGTTCGGTTCAATTGACACCTGAACTGTCCACTTAGATTTGGAAAGAAAAAGTGGTAGGGGGACACGCAAGGGTAGATGCTATGGTCTAGGCTCTCGCAACGATGTTAGACGCCTTCAGTCAGGCTTAGAAGGTATTGGATCGTCACATCAAACTGAGGCACTTGACGGTGTTCAGATTGCTGCTATGTCGGATCAAATAACTAAACTTACAGCAGCACTAGCAGAGTCGGAACGGAAAAGAGTAGCTGAACAACAAAGCATTAGTGAGACCGTTCAGCAAATCAAAGAACAAGTGATGAACCTCGCTCGTCGACCTACTACTTCGGCTCCCGATGACACTGACAACGAGAGTGATGAGGATAATTATGTAGATCTCACTCCCTAGTTTAGATCTCTGGACATTTATGAACTTTTTGAAATTTTAAAACAAATTTTAAAAGACTTTATAAGTCTTTAATTATGATTTAGATACTTTTGAATGTTATTTTAAGTTTGTTATTTTATGTTTTGTTTAGACTGTTTATAATTGTGTGTGTTTGATTGGGCTAAATAGTGTAAAATTGAATTGAATTGAATTTGCAGGTGGGCAGCAGAAGTTGCGAGCTGCTACTATCAAAAATATTGCAGAAAAAACAACGGACAGCCTGGTTTAGTCCGTCGCTTTTTTGGGTTTTAATTTTTTTTAAAACTCAGAAAAGCGACGGACAACGTGGTTTTGTCCGTCGCTTTTTTGGGTTTTTAAAAATAAAATTTCCAGAAAAGCGACGGACGGTGTCCTTTTATCCGTTGCTTTTCTGGGATTTTCAAAAAATAAATTTCCAGAAAAGCGACGGACTGCGTCGCCCTTTAGAAATTAAAAAAAAATGAAAATTAAAATAAAGCGACAGACTCCGTCGCTTTTTAAAAAAAATTCAAAATAAAATATAGTTGAAAAGCGACTCCGTCTGTCGCTAAAAGAGACGCAGTTCGTCTCTAAAAGTGACGCAGTCCATTGCTTTTTTAAAAACGACATTGTCCGTCACTCTTTGAAAAGCGTCGAGCTAAAAAGCGACGAAAGTGACTGCGTCATTTTTCCGTCGATTTTGACCAAAAAAGCGACGCAGTCCGTCGCTTTTGGCCGTTGCTTTTTTGACAATTTTTAAGTAGTGGCCTCCAAACACCAACAATGGATTTATGCAATGCAGTCTAAGGTAGCTGCTTTAGAGCGGAATCATACATGAGCAATAATGGATTTTCCATCTGGTAAACATCCTATTGGTTCAAAATAGGTTTATAAGGTTAAACTTAAGGTCAATGGAGAGGTGGAGAGGTACAAAGCTAGATTGGTTGCCAAAGGATACAACCAATAAGAAGGGTTGGACTATCATGAAACATTCTCCCTACTACCCAAAATGGTCATTGTGAGGACTGTGATTAGTGTTGCAGCATCCCATGGTTGGCCCCTTTTTCAAATGGATGTCCACAATGCATTCTTTCAGGGTGATCTTACTGAAGAAGTTTACATGGATTTGCCTCAGGGATTTCAGAGGCGGGGGAGAACAAAGTCTGTAAACTATTGAAGTCTCTTTATGGATTGAAGCAAGTTTCTAGGCAGTGGAACCTTAAGCTAACTGAGGCTCTACTTATTGTTGGCTACTCTCAAAGTCCATATGATCATTCCTTCTTTACAAAAAGAGTTGACAGTGATATTGCAGCAATATTGATCTATGTAGATGATCTTCTCATAACAGGAAATAGCAGTGTTTTAATCCAAGATCTAAAGGCCACACTGAATAGCAACTTCAAAATGAAAGACCTTGGCGATCTAAAGTATTTTCTTGGCATTGAATAATTAAGGTCTAAAAGGGGTATTGTCCTCAATCAAATGAAGTATGCACTAGAGTTAATTTCAGACTGTGGTCTTGGAGGTTCAAAGCCAGCAAACACACCCCTAGAGTCAGGTGTCAAGTTGACTACTATTGACTATGATGAAGCTATTGGCAAGACAGATGGTCCTTTATACTCAAATATTACTGCATATCACAGACTGATTGGTAGGTTGTTATACTTGACAACTACTAGACCAGATATATGTTTTGCAGTACAAGTTTTGTCTCAGTTCATGCAAAGACCTAAGGTGTCTCACTGGGAAGCTGCACTAAGATTGGTTAGATACATTAAAGGATGTCCAGGGCAAGGAGTACTACTCAGCAGTGAATCTAGTGGTCAAATTGAGGCATTTTGTGATTCAGACTGGGCAGCATGTCCAAACACAAAAAGATCAGTGACAGGGTATGTGATCAAGCTAGGGGACTCACTAATTTCTTGGAAATCCAAGAAGCAACATACAGTCAATAAGAGTTCAGCTGAAGCTGAGTATAGAAGCATGGCAGCAGCAGTATCAGAAGTATCATGGCTACTTGGAGTGCTAAAGGAACTTAATGTGAATGTGATAACCCCTGTGAGATTGCACTGTGACAGTAAGGCAACAATTCAAATTGGAGCTAATCCTATCTTTCATGAAAGGACCAAACATATTGAAATTGATTGCCATTTTGTGACGAAAAGAATCAAAAGTGGAATGATACAGACATAGTACATCAACACAAAGGAACAATTAGCAGATCTTCTCACCAAGGGACTGGGAACTGCTCAACGTCATGTGTTGCTGGACAAGCTTGGAGTCTTCAATGTTTATAGAGATTCCAACTTGAGGGGGAGTATTGGAATCACATGATAAAACGTGTCAAATAAGTAGCTATGGTAGTTAGAAGTCTGTTAGAAGTCAGAAAAGTAGTTAGGCTACTTGGTAGTTAGATATAACTAATTACAGCTTCTAAAGTATGACTCTGATTGTGGTGAGATTCCTATAAATAGGAAGTGTAAATGTAATCAGTGGTACTATCAATAATATCTTCTTTCTCTTCTTCTTCTAGATTCTTCTATCACTGATTCTCTTCAAGTAGAGTTGGAGAGATCTGCAACAATGGAGCTTAGCTCCATGATTCTATGAAACTTAATAAAATCGATCTTTGCTATCAACTTCTTGATCAACAGGCGAACAAATTAGATCAATAATTTTGTGTTGAAATTTTCTCACAATCAACAGAATTACAAGGAAACATTTTTTGTCAATGATTTTTCTCTTTTGATTTAGTGTAGTACTCACGCACTTACAATAAAGTATTTTTCTCATGATGACAATTTTAATGCATTTCATAATTTTTTTACGGGACATAAGTTTATATCTTTACATTATAATTTCCACATACAAATTATGCTTACATGCACCCTTAAAGAACTTATGCTCTGCTAAACATAAATTCAATTTTCAAGGACAAAATTAAAGATCAATCAATTGAAGTGTAAACCATGGAATTAAATGGCCTTATATGGATCATTTGAAAACAAACTATTGCATCAACCAAGCCACAAAAAGAATAGAAAAGCTGCGCATTTGACCACTCGTAAAAAAACATACACTAGTTATACATAAAATATGCGTGGTATATATGATTAACGATAATTATTTTGATGAACTGCTATACACCATAAATCTCAAAAATGTATGATTCATATATGGCTTATACCTTACTACCATGCCTAACTGCTCTGAGTAATTTGAAAAACATGTCAAATATCATTACATTTTTCTCAGCATATAAAATGTATATGATTCTGTGGCATGCTCTATCATGTAATATATTGGCATATATGTCTTATATATTTGCAAAAAGTTCTTTTCTATTTTCCTTAACATTCTTAATTAAGAAAGTATCCACTTGAAGTTTTTAAATATTATAAAGAAAATTATTTGAACACATAAATGAATCTCAATTTCTAGTGTTTATTCTTTATTTCTTTTGGGATGGGGATCAAAGGGCAGATCCACCACTTTAGTTACCGGTTCACGTGATCCTATTAATTTTTCACTAAAGAAAAATAAGGAATAATAAGTGGCTGACAAAACTTCAAAGTTAAATAAAAAAAAATTATGCTAATCTCATTTATACGGATTAGCGATAAATTATAAGAAAATTTAATTAGCTAAAAGCTTTTTAGTAAAAAACGTTACTTAGCTAGGAGTTTTTTGGCAACAGGTTAACTATAAATTATCGATAAATACATACTAAATAGTGGTGTCAAAACAACTTGTCCTGTCAAGTTTTAGTCAACTACTAGTATGACCACTTTGCATGACTATTAGAGGTTGTTAGGAGACTATTTGGACTATCGTTGTAACACATGCTAGTAACATAATTAGGCCTTTTTAGAAAGAAAAAAGCACTTTGTAAAATTGGTCAATAAAGGCAAATGCTACTTCAAGCCTTTAACCAACAATTTTGGGCTTATGAAAGATAATTATGATTGGTACAATTTTTCCCTTTTATTTATAACTAGGAAACTTTTTATAAATTACCTATTCATGAAATATAAGTTGCAATACTTCAAGTTCATATGATTTTTTTTTTTGCCGAAACCCTTAGATTCATAAGTTATAATAGTTAATCAATAATAAGAACTAAATTAATATTTTAATATATTATGTTAGCAAAATAGAAAATTAATGAATCAGAAATAATTTAACAATCTAAAAGTGATTACCTTTAAATCTATAATACAATATGAATAAAGCTTGAATTTTGTAGGTCATCAATTTTTATTGAAAAATAAAAATAAAACTAAAAGTATAATAATACTATGAATGACCTAGTATCGACTAAAAGCAACATTGATATTAATTTGCTCAGATCAAATAATAAGAAATAATCTATGAATGACCCATTATCAATGTTGTTCTTAGTCGATACTGGGCTATTCCTATTATACTTTTATTTTTATTTTTATATTTCAATAGACATTTAAGAACAACATTGATAGACTTATAACACATAGATATCGATCTTTAGTAGAAGAAATAATCTAAGAATTCAAAATAAAACGACAAATCAAATTCTATATATATATATATATATATTAAAAAAATACATTTTTTATGCAGTTTATGAAAATTAATTTTTGAAATAAATAAAGAAATAAAAAAGTAAAAAGAAAAAAGATAGGAAAAGAAATGATTTAAGGAAATGATACACATAACATTATTGATGAATTTAAGGAAAGAAATTTAAAAAATTAATAGCACCAATGATGAAATGATTTAAATATGGGCGTATTTGATAATTCAATAAGGTTTTGAGGTAGAATTTTTATTCTTTTCAAAATTTGGAAAAGTATAAAAAAATAGAAAAATAATAAATAAACTTCCACATAATTTTTAACAATTAGTAAGGAAAATATAAGAGAAAATGTAAAAAAAAAAAAATTGATTAAAATAAACAAATATCTGAAATAAGAAGTTTGTCATCTTTTTCTAATTTTAATTTTATTATTACGCATATATATGAATCTTTAGCCGAAGAAGTGATATAAATTAAAAAAGTTAAATTTCATAAAAAAAATATATATGTGATTCTTACCATGTTATAATAACTAATTTCTTGTAAACAAATAATTTAAATAAGGTAAAAAAAAATTATAAAAAAAAAGAGCATTAAGGAAATGGTATAAATGAAAGTAATAATCAAGATGAAGTAAGAAAAAATAATATGATTGATGATGAATGGAATTAAATGTAGTCACTTTGATATTCACTAAAATTTGAAAGTAAAATTTTCAGTTTTTTTAAAATTTAAAAATTTAAAAATTTAAAAAACGAAAAAAAAACAATAAAGAAAGTAAATAAATTTTAGGCCTTAATATATATATATATATATATATATATATATATATATAGACCTTAATCAAAGATATATTAAAGAAAATAAAACAAACTTCAATCAAAGTTATATTAAAGAAAATAAAACAAACTTCAATTAAATTTATATAAAAGAAAAAAAACTATAATTAAAGATAGATAAGAAAAAAAACAAAAAAAAATGGAAATTAGAAATAAATGACAAATTAAAGTCTATTTCTGTATAAAAATGCATTTTTTTTTATAAAGTTATAACAATTAATTTTTAAAATAAATAAATAAAAAGAACAAAGAAAGGAAAAAAATAATTTAAGGAAATGATATAAATTACATTAATGATGAGTTTAAGGAAAGAAAATTTTAAAAATTAATAGCATCTATGATGAAAGGATTTAAATATGGTCATATTTGATATTCTGCAAAATTTCAAGGTAAAATTATCATTATTTTAAAAAATAGGAAAAATGCACAAAATAAGAACTAGAAAAATAAATAAATAAACTTCTAGACACAATTTTTAGCAATTATTTTAAGAAAATATAAGAGAAAATGTCATAAAAATATGATAAAATAAATAAATATAGGTTGTCATCCTTTTCTAACTTTAACTTTATTATTACGTATAGATATGAATCTTTTAGCAGAAGAAATGATCTATGTTTAAATAAAAATAAATTAAATTTCGTAAAATATATATGCAATTCTTACCAATTTATATTAACTATTTTCTTGTAACAAATAAATAAATAAAAAGTAAGAAAAAAAGAAAAAGGAAAGAAGCAATTTATAGAAATGATATAAATGATAATAAAGAGATCAAATTACGGCAAGGAAGTAAAAAAAGTATGATTAATGATGAATGAAGTTAAATATTCAATAAAATTTGAAAGTGAAATTTTCAGTCATTTAAAATTGAAAAAAATATTAAATTTAAAAACACAAAAATAATACAAAAATATAGACAAACTTCAGTTAAAAATATATAAAAGATAATAAAACAAACTTTAATTAAAGATAGATAAGGAAAAATAAATTAGAAAAACGTTTTAAGGAAAAAAAAAAACAAAAAAATGGAATTAAAATATTGATTGATTTCTCCTTATTCTCCTCCTATTTTAATATGAATTCCATAAATAAATTGAATCTCTCTCTAAATAATTTTTCTTGCTCTTGGACCACTTATTATTCTTTCAATAAGTTTCTCAATCAAAATAATTTTTCTCTCAATATATAAAATTATAGTGCAACATCCTTTCAAAAACTTTTTATATTTTGAAGAAATTTGAATATTACTTGATTTTTCTTCTTACATTAGTATCTTCAGAAGTATCATGAGAAATCATCTCTTTCTCTTTTCATGAAGAAATAACATTACATCATCATCAAAAGAAGAGACAAAGTAAAAGAGTCGCGATGTTTTTGTTCATTCTAAGATCTCTTCTCCTCATCTCTAAATTAGCTTTTAGTGTGTTGTGTCAATTTTGTTGTTCTTTTTATGTTGCTTGTCATCTTTCTCTTCTTTATGATTGTTGTTGTTGTTTTGGTGCATTGTTGAATTTTCCTCTCACTGATACATGCATGTATGTTCAATGAAACTTGTTTGATGTTCCTGCAAAATTTTAAAAGTAAAGAAGAGAATGAAAATAAGTAAAACAAAAAAGATGTCTGATCACAAAAATAATATATAGAGAAGAACTAACCAAACCATGAATTTTTCTATTACTCGCGACAAGAATAAACAGATAAATAAAAATTGATGGATACCTTTTACCATATTGTTTGAAATATATTGTGATTAGCTACTCTACTTTATAGATTAGTACCTTTCAAATTCCTTAATTAAGTGATAAGGAATAAACTATCAAATTAAATTTGAAAAAACTTTTCAGATTCTGTAATTAAGTGATAAGGAATAAATCCTCTTAAATTTTATAATTAAGGAAAATGTCTTTTATGGTAAAGAATTGATAACTGAAGTTTTTATGTTGATGTTTTAATGAGGAAAAAATTAAATACTAAACTTTAATATTATGTTAAAACTTCAAATAAATATTGTGTTTTTTAAAATGAAAAAGAAAAAAGCTCAAAAAACCAAAAAAAAAAAGATAAATATGATTTCAGCCCTTAGAGGCATGCCACATCAGCTATTCTATATTCATCTTTATATATATATATATATATATAGATAGATAGATAGGTAGATTGAGGTTGAACGAAAAAAGGTTATATTTATACTATTTTTAAATTGCCAAGGGAGTATTAGCACCCCGCAAATTTATATCGTCTTTTTAAAAAAAAGTGTCATAATTGAAGAGGGATAAATATGTATTATCTCTATTTAAAACCACAAATTAACTCTTTTGTAAAATGGTGAACATTAGAGTCCCACCCTCATCTAATGTAAGAGGGTTAACATTTAACAAGACCTTGTCTTGGATAAGGGGATGTATCACAATGGGCCTTTCCATTGTCTTAAAGTATTTGGAAGAGGTTAGGCATTTTACACCTTGTGCACATGTGCTTTCTTTTTAGATTTTAATTTTAATTTTAATATACAAGGTGCTGGATCAAGTCTAACTACCCACCATGAAAGTAATTTTTCTTATCAAAAAAAGTATTTTTTTTAAAAAAATATTACATTCTTAAATTTTGCACTCAACTAAAATATTAAATACATTCACATAAATCAAAATGAAAAAAAGACATTATTTTTGTTTTTTAATTCATTGATGTACTCCTTAAAACTCTGAAATATTAAGTATAATGATTAAAATAATTGATTTGAAGTTAGCTTATAGCTTCATAAAGGTGACTTCATAACAAGTGAAGTAGGCGTCATTTGTAACATAGAGAAGTGCCTCATATATTTTTATACTAGAAAATAACGATTGAGTTTGTTTCAAGAGCCGATAGATAAACTTCGGGTAATTTTTTAAGACAAAACCAATGAGTCAAGTGACACATGGAGTGTTCCAAAAGAACATGTTGTGGGAATGGCCCTTATGTGCAATTATTAGGGACCCATAACACCAAACGTCTGTTAAAACTTCATACATGTAATGGAACACATGACTTTAAAATTATTTTTGTAAACAAAGAAAAGAAAAGGGAAGGGTCTTTTATGAATCTTGACTTCTTTTTTTATTATCCCCTAAGGGGTTACTGTATAAGATACATCTTATTCATGTATAAAAAGTTGTATTAGCTTTACCATGTTTGATAGAGGTTTTGTATTAGGTATAAAAGTCAACATAACTTATACCATGTTTGGTTGGTAATAATTTAAATGTTGTATAAACGTTATTTATGTATTAATTTATACGGTGTTTGGTTGCATTTTTCGTAGTCCTACATAATTAATACCAACATAACTTATGAGGGGATCTATGTATAAAGTTATGCAGGGTAGAATGTGGAATAAGTTATGTGGATATTAGTTATACATGTATTAAAATGATAAATTACATATTTACCCTATTAATTTTATTTTTTTAAAATTGAAAACTTTACTGTTTTCCTATTTACATTTGTTGTTTTTATTTCTTTTTATACTGTTATCAATCTTTTTTATACTATGTATTTTTACCAACTCTTCAGAATTACGAATTACTCCTTCTTTGTAGAAAATTTCTTTTGCAGATTGTTTACATATAATTTTAAATTTTTAAAAAACACGTTGAAGACACTTTTTTAGTACATCTGTTAGATTTTTTATATTAAATATTTACATTTAAAAAATAAATTTTAATCAAACCAACATATGGAAAGAGAAAAAATATTTTTTTTATACCAAAAAAAAACGGACAACCTTCCACAAAGAATGAAAGAGTTATAAATAAGCTAATACTATTTCATAAATTTATCATTTCAGATATTGTAAAAAAATAAAAAAAAATTAATTGGAAACTTTAATGTTTTCCTATCTACATTTGTTGTTTTTATTTCTTTTAATACATAGACCATTTTCATTTCTTTTATATACTTACAGTTTTTATTTATTTATGCAAATATCAATATTTTTTTAATATTATAAATTTGATTCTATATTTTTTGACGGTACATATGCTAATCAAATATTAGCATTATATATTATATATTCAATATATTCCCCATTTATTAGCATGCATTATTATTTTTTAAATAATATATATTAATAATTTACAACAAGTTTAATATTCAATTGTTAATAATTCATGTATTGTAATCTCTACATAACTAAATAATACCTACATAACTAATATCCGCATAATTAAACCCAACATAACTAAACCCTGCATAACTAAACCCTGCATAACTAAACTCTGCATAATTAATACCTGCATAACTCTAACCAGTAACCAAACGGGCCCTAATAATGTTATGTGTCTACTAAAATTTGTGCAATTGTATTGCAGGCCATTGAATTTGCAACACACTATCTTTAGTCTTTACTCCACTAATATTGAAACTAACTTTTGCCTTTTGAAAAATACATATCTCATCAACTTTCTTGAAAATTCTTCCACAATTTTTCCATCATTTTGTCATGTCATAGTAATAAAATGATTCAGTTAGAAAAACAATATATTGAAGAAGTTAAGTTATAGTACTATATACTATAAACAGGCTAAAGTTTTACTTGTTTGGGGGTGTTCAATCGTTTGATTTTGATCGATTTATGATTATAGAAATAACACAGTGTCATTAGCTCTATATAATAAAACTAATAAATATATTTTCTCGTAGAGTTTCACTCAAATTTTGCTTGCGATTCGACGAAAGGTCCATTACTTCCAATTTTTCTTTCAAAATTCAATAGCATGACGAAAAGTTCTTTTGGTCTCAAATATCCTTTAAGAAAACAAAAATGAAAAAGTAGAATTCCCATAATCGTAAGATTTACCAATTTTCTTATTTCTTCTAACATAAAGAGTGATGTCAACACCTTTTCTCTCTTTTTAAGTGTGATGAATAATAAGTTATATGTTAAAGCAAAAAGTCTCACATTGTGATGGTTAATGAGATCGATGGACTCCTTATAAGGTTTGAATAATCCTCCTTCCTTTGAGCTAACTTTTGAGGGTGTGAATTAGATTCAAAAGCTGATTTTACCATATATAAAAGAACAAGAAAAATCCAAATTCGAAGTTAAATAAAAAGTCAAATTTGTTTTAATGAGGTCACTATTTCTCCTGAAATTCAATCAGGCTCAATTCCTTGAAAAAAGTATTTAACATATTCATTTAATGTAATATACTTAAGCCCATAGATTTTGTAAATTCCACCTGATTGAATTCCAGGAGAAATAGTGACCTCATTAAAACAACTATAGGATTAATTAACGCTTTCAACATCAAAGATCAAACAATTGTTGTTTCGTGTCCTTGCTTTGTCTCTAACATTAGTATATATTATGGCCAAAATAATTGACTTATGAAAGAGATGTTCTCCCACAAATTTCTAAGTGCATGAACCAGCTCATATTCATATCATTACTAGTGACGAAATAATCATGATGTGTACGATTCAATATTTACTTATTTAAATTAGCATTAATTAAATAATTTTAATTTTTTTAAATTAAAATAAATTTTATATATATTTATGTAAATTATCATATTAAGTGCAAAATGAATATCTGATAACTATTACTATTGATAATTTTTTAAATAGGGTTAATTAAATGATTTTATATTTTTGATCTAAAATAAGTTATATATATTCGTTTGGTAGTAAATCACCTCACTCTTCTTTCTCGAAAGTTTGATAAGATGTTTAAGTATACTTCTTCATCGATTGTCGATTTATCAGTTAAAGTAATTATATAATTTACATAAATACCAATAACATTTCAAATTTACATGAATTTAATTTTTGGTTGAAAATATCCCATAAGTTGTGATATGATCAAATTATTGAAAAAAAATTATTATGACATAACCACAACCAACAAAAGAGGTGTGTGGATTCCATTAGCTTTTGACACATGGATACGTGGACCATTTGTCAATTAAACCTAAAATAGAAATAACAAAAAAGTAAAATAATATTTATAATAACAAAAATAATACAAAATTGTAAAAATAAAAAACAAATTAAACATACTCCGGAGAATGATTTTAGTATTATTTTATTCAAAATTTCTAAATAGTAAAAAAGTAACAGTAATAAAAACAGAAATATATACTTTATTAAATTGTTAGGTATATTCTATATATCAAGTGAAATTATACATATCGGACTGACAAAATATTATTAGGGTAATGAGACTTTATTAAAACATTTCTTTGAGTAGTAATATTGTAACACCTAGGGGTGTGCAAAAACCGAATCGACCGATAAACCGAACCGAAAAAAGTGTTATTGATTTGTTGTTATTGGGTATTGGATTAACGGTTTTTTAATGGTTTTATAAAAAAAAATTATTGGGTTATCGGTTCGGTATTGATTTTTAATATTGGGTTATTGGGTAAACCGATAACCCATTAAGACTAGTAATTTACTACTTTTACTTGTACATAAATATTATATATTAATTTCAATATCTTACTAGTTACTATATTTGTCCTTTAGCCTTCAATTTACACTTTACAATGACTTTGAGTTCACAATTTCACATTATACAAAACGTTAAAATCTAAAGTAAGAACCTTATTATTCTTAATTTCTCTTTGTGTTACACTTGTATAGTTTTTTTCATGTTTCTTATTATTGTTTCTATTTTATGAGCATTTGTAAAGTTACATTATTGTGTTTTCGCATCAATTTTATTAGAAAAGTCATATATTTCTTTTATAAGTATTTTCTTATTGGTTAAACTGTTAAGGACCAAAGCCGATAAACCGAAAACCGATAAAAAATATCTTATTGGTTTAACATATTTAAAAACCGAAAACCGATAAACCGAACCAATAATACATAAAACCGAACCGAAGCGACCGATGCACACCGCTAGTAACACCCCGCAACTAGAAAGAGCTAGAATTAGAAAGAGTCATTTTTTGGAAAGAATGAAAATCTGGAAATTTGACAAAGTTAAGCTAAATATGAGTTTGGGTCAATTTCAAACGACCATAACTCCTAGCTCAGGGTGATTTAGTGTTCTACAAGATACCGTAGGAAAGATATTTGAATTATCTTTCCAACGCCGCTGAGTTTTCACGATTTCGAGTTTGTATGAGGGAGATATGCCCATTTGAAGTTGGGCTGTCTAGATAAGGAAAGTCAAAACCGGGTTTTAGAAGGGTATTGTGGTCTTTTCACTACCCAAGTAAATTATTTCGTTTTTTGGTAATTAGTTGGGGTCTAAACTGGTTCAGTTTACGCTTGACAATATTTAGTTAGAGTTTTAGAGAAGAGAAAGAAAGAGGAGAAAAGAAGAGAAGAAGCAAGGATTCGTCCTGTTCTTGAGGCTAAGCTTGAGGATTTCGTCAAGGGGTGATCCCTACAAGGTATGTGAGTCTTTCATAACGTTGGGTTCGTTCACCCACGCGCCAATCACGTTTGTTTCAGTGAAGTTCGTTCTAAAAAGTTGAAAGTTGATGAATTTTGAATGGTGTTCTTGAAATTGGCCTTCGTTCTTGAGTTACGTTGAGATTGAGGAGTTCCTTAAGGTTAAAATGTTGTTTCCTTGAGTTGTTTGAGTTAGATTATTGTGTATACATACTGGGTATCTGAATCTAAAGGGAATTTGAGAAAAAGAACCGAGTTTAAGTGAATTAGGGTTAGAAAACGAAAAGGAACAAGTCGGGCAAATCTGGGTACCAGGTCTGCAACGCGGACCTGTTCCTCAGGATTGATAAAATTTTCTCCAAGTCGCGGAGTGGTCACGGACCATTCTACCTCAAAAATTATTTCGCGATCAAATAATTAAATGCATCTCCGCGTCGTGGACTTGCTTCCAGACAGTGATTTCTTGATACTTTCTCATGTTTAACTATCTAAAAACATTCTTAAACATCATGAGATCTTTCGTATCACAAATCACAATCCTTGAATCCATAATTCAATTCAAGGATCAGTTAAGAGTCAAGTCAAGAGAAGTTCATAGAACCTTCCAAAAGTCTTTTACAAATGTTTTAACCTTGTTTTAAGACTTGAGTTTTGAGGTGAGTAAAGAGTAAAGTTTGAAGTTCGTTTCTTCAAAAGAGTATACCGGGACTAAGTATTCCCAAAGAGTAAAATGTTTTCACATTTAAACAAGAAAGGAAACTTTGATTTCCAAAAGAGCCTTTGAGCTAATTTTCAGTAAAGAGTAAATGCTTTTACAATTAAGCAATAGAGGAAACTTTGATTTCCAAGAGAAGCCTTTGAGCTAAGTTTTGAGCAATTATCTCAAACCACAAAAAGAAGTATGTTTTTAAACATAAGAGCTAGTATCATATTTTAGGAGTAGTATTGAGCACCGATATGGGGGAGAGTTCAAACAACTTCCAGCCCCCATAAACCATGTAGCTACCATGGGTAGAAAAGGGTCATACTTTTTAGATGACTCCTTAGTGCTTTTTAGCATAGACTAGTGGATCCACTTAATAGTCAGGTTCAATGCCATCGGCAAGGTATAAGACGGCCCTGGCAGTGTGAGGCAAAACGTTGTATCATCACAATAGCTCTTAAGTGATGGTTGTTGGTTAGAGAAACTCCCACAACAGTATTATCTTGTATTTTTATATACATTTCAGAGTCTATATTGTATCTTTACATACATACAGAGTTACTATTGTATTTCTAAATACACAGAGTTGCTATCCATGTTTTAAAAAGGTTTTCTTTATATTGCACTTGTTTATACTGCTTTATATTGAAATGAGTTCAGTTTAGTCAGTTGAGTTGAGTTAAGACTAGGTTTGTTCTTTCAGTTCCCTTCAAGCTTATGTCTTGTTTTAGTATTCCCTTCGCATGCTCATACAGTCAATGTACTAATGTCATTTGACCTGCATCTTTTTATGATGAGATACAGGTAACCAGGATCAGCATCCAGCGCATCGTTGATTCTAGTTGAGCTCCAGAGTTGTTGTTGAGCCTCCTTGCTTCCGGAGGATCCCTTTTATTGCTTTCAGTATTTTAGTTCATTAGGATGTCGTGGGTCTTGTCCCGACATCCATCTCAGTTTTAGAGGCTTCATAGATAGACAGTCAGTTAGTCATTTGTCTTTACCTTGTTATTGGCTTATGTTCAGATTTGAGTTGCCACTTTGGCTAAGTTAAATGTTTATTTCTAAAACATTATGAGTTTAGTTTGAGACAGTTGATTATCTTGCATTTGAGTTCTTTTCTTAATGCTTAAAGTCTTCCGCTGAGTAAGTAAGTCAGGCCAAGGGTTCGCTTGGGGCCAATAATGGTTCTCGAGTGCCAGTCCCACCCAGGATGTAGGCTCGGGACGTGACAGATATGTACTTTGCTTTAAATAAAAATCTCCGCAGCGATGATGATATAATCAATTTTTTGTACTTTCTTTTGAAAGTTCTAATTTTTTTTTAAAGTAATAATCAAAATTTGAGACTCACAATTGTAACCATCAAAATAGCTAGAATGACTACATTTTAGAAAATGCAACAATTCTAGAAGATATTTTTTTTACAAAAAATTAAAAAAACACAACACTAATACATGGGGAAAAATATCAATCAAAATTAATTCACTGAACTATAACATACAACTATAATTACAATAACATATCCATCCTAATCTCACAAACTAATAATAAAAAACATCAAATGCACATATTTATCTTGCATATTTTATATTTGTTCAATTTTATTTATTGTGTAAATATAATTTCTCTCTCTTGTTAGTTGTAGCAAGTTCTTACTTTAAAGCAGACAAATAAGTAATAACCAACTTATATATGTGTCAAAAATTTAACGAAGTCCCACACATCTTTAGGTGGTTGTGACTCTCTCATACTCCCTCTTTCCCATGTTATGTGACGTCATTTTCTTTTTAGTCTTTTTTTTATATAAAAAAAACGTCATCTTATTATAACTAGAAATAATTTAACTTTAAAATTTCTCTTTTACCCTTAAGTGATGAATTTTAGCCACACAAGTATCTACGAATTGTTTTAGACCACAAATTTTAAAAAAAAATCTTATTGTTAACATCGTGTCAAGTTAAAGGATATCACATAAAATGACAGATGGAGTGATACTTTTGAGACTTGTAAATTATGTGAACTTGATTGTAATTGATGATCCTTAGTTATAAGATCGGTTGATGAATTCATGTGAAATATATATTTATACATATTAATAAATTTATAATCACATATTTATTTTAAATCATAGTTAAAAAATTATAATCATATTTTGAATTTTACATCAATTCATTATCACTTAAATGAATACGTGCGAAACATTCCATCCTCGTCTTTTCTGCATGATAAAATAAATTGAAATTTCTACTTTTCCTCTCCATGTGAATAGTCAATTCAAAAATTAAATAATGTGTGATCATTTAGAGTTGAGAGGGTAAACAATCCATCATAATGTATGCTTGAAATAACTATTAAAGGAAAGAGATTGAAATATTTCCAGTTTCCAATTTTCAATTTCCAAAAATGGAAGTGTTTCTTTCTTAACTCGTCACAACCACGCGCATGCCTCTCCCACACACAGTAAATGTGGGTCATTCATCATGTGCATCACATTTTGTTTAAAAAACGTACGATCTGATAATTACGTTGATCTATTTGTTTGCCATGATATAGTTATAATATAAATATGTAATCATAAATATATTTCTTCTTTTCACTATTACTTGTCATACTTTGACTTGGCACACTCATTAAAAAATAATTATTGATATAGGTATTTTACTAAACTATTCATATTAAATAATATTTAATATTAAGAGGATGTTTGATATTGTTTTAGGGAGGCCACAAAATAAATATTTTGAGAAATTAAGTGTTTGACAAATTCTTAAAGCTATTTTTAAATGGAAGCAAAATCAATTTTTCTGATGTTGGGAAAAAACTAAAAATTTATGTTTTTTTAATAAAAGTAGAAGCATAAATAGAAAATTAATTTTTCAAGACTAAAATACCCCTTACATATATACATATTTATCAATATATCCTTATTAATTAAACAACATATCTCATAAGTTTGGTTGATTTTTATTCATGAATTTTATTTTTTTATTTTATATAATAATTTTTTTATTTTATTTATGTTATATATACATATATATATATATATATACTTTATGTATTATTTTACAGAATTATAAATAAAAGTAACAACAATATTTTTGTAGAATTAAAAAGAAAAAAAATAACAATTAAAGATTTAGACCCTCCCAAAAAAGTAACAAATAAACATTTTATTTTATTTTAATTCGATTTTTTTAAAATTATAGAGTATTATTACAAAAAAAAGAAGAAGGAGAATAGCTAAGATTGAATCCAAAAATATAGGTAATAAATAACAAAAAGATTCTTCTTTTCAATAATTTTCAACAATATTTATCTATGTACAATATTGATAGAAAAATTGAATACATACATTTTAAATAATTAAATTAAAAATGTAATTAAAATTTTTGTATTTGATGTTTAAAATAGTTTCTCTCTATAAAATAATCTTAATTTTAAAAACACATTGATACTTGCCCTTTTTCCTAATTTAACTCTCAAAAAACACTTTTAAAGAAAATTAGCCAAACACAAATGGCTTATCAAAAACACTTTTCAAATGAATTTGCCAAACACAAATTGTTTTTTTTTACAAGCACTTTTCTGAAAATCTATTTTAAAAATGTGCTTCCAAAAATAAATAGTTTTTAGCCGTAATGCCAAACAGACTCTAAGTTTTGAAAAATGATTTGACGAAAGAGTTTTTAATGCTGAGTGTAAACATGAAAAAATATTATTATCTTTTTTTGATATGTTAAAAGTGACAAGTAAAAGTGAACGGATGGAGTACTATTTAGTTGCACAATTGCAATCATAAGGTTGTATTAAATTATAAGAATAAAAAATAATTATATAAGACTAAAAAAATTATATTAAACAAATAAGAGACTTTATAGATGATATTAAATAAAATATTGAAGATATATTTTATCTTTTGAAAATATATTAATCAACAAACATATGTTCTCAACTAATATTATAAAAAATAATTGATTTATGTATTTTAAATTAGTATATATTAATTAAATTAATAATAGAAACTAAAAAAGTACAAGATTTCTATAAACATAATAAAATACACGTTTACAAAAAGATTAATATTATAAATATGATGTCATAAATTATGAAAATATTTGACAAAAAGATAATCTATCAAGTCTAACAAAAAAAAAGACTTGTAATGTGAAATATCAAGTCAATATTACCAAAACAAATGAAAATATAACATAAGTTAAATTTGAAAGAAATTCAATGTACTCTTATGTCAAATTTCAACATAACGTACATAAATGTGTTTTAAAAAAAAAGAAAAACGAAAAAATATATAACCTTATTTAACAATGAGGTTTCCTTCAATTTAAAAATTAGAATATTAACAAAATTATGCTAATGAAAAAAATAAACATAAAATAAATAAATATAGATAATACAAGAATTCACATGAAATCACAACAAGTAAAAGTTGAGAATGAGAAGGAAATAAAATATAAATAATATAAAATTAAAAAAAAATACATTTTAGAATAATAAAAATAAAAAGAATTTAAACTATAGGGTTTTCAGGTCAAGCCTCCAATTCCACCATTGAGGTCAAACTTTTGGCATTGAGGTATGATAGTTTTCATTCATGGAGCCCTTTCCTCCATGGAGTTCTTAAATTCTCCAGTTTATAAAGTTAGAATTCCCCAATTGAGTTAGGATTTTCTTCCATGTAATGAGTTCTTTTAAATATTGATTTATTTGATTGGTTTATGGATTATTATGCATGAATTGATATAATATCATGGTTTTAAGAAGAATTCTCATGAACCCGTGTTTTCTAGATATTGATGATTGAAAGTAAGTTTTGAACAGTAAAAGATGAATTATGAAATTTTGCATGTTTTTATGAAATTGATGAAATTTAATGTAGATTGCTTGAGAGTAAAAGCATATATGTTGTTATTGTGGTTAATTGTTGTGAAAGGGTTGCTCACATAACTACTTCATGCATGAAGGTGAAAGGTCTTCTCACATAGAGGATTCTAAGGTTGAAAGGTCTTTTCACCTAAAATGAATCAAAGATAAGGAGTTATTCTAAGAATGAGACAAACGGCGAATTCCCATGACTTCTAATGAAAGACAAGAGGCGATTACCCATGTCAACATGATGTAAGGACAAGATGTAAGGACAAGAGGTGATTACCCAAGTCCCTTAAAGAAAAGATGAATAAGAATAATAGATATTCCATGAGAGTTATGCTTAGCACTGAGTAGATAAGTGGCGATTACCCATGCTCCATAAACTATGTGCCAACATAGGATTGTCTAGATAGACAATAACAAGTGGATCCATGTAAGCTAGAAAGTTCATGGTCTTACCTTGGCAAGTAGGACATCCCTTTTCAGTGTGGGAGACACCGAATTCCATGTTAGTAGCTCACATGGTCTTACATGTCGGTTAAAGGTAATTGTCCCACATTAATGAATCAAGGTTACTTCAAGGAGTATGTCACATGTCTTTAAGATGATGTTTATTTGCATTCATGACCATGTTTTATGACTTATGTCTTCTAAACCTCTTTATATATCATGTTTTAGCTTGGTCATATCACCTCATGAAGATATCTTCTTTTAAGCATGTTTTTAAATGTATTATGCATGGCTATCATACTTGGTACATGTTTGTACTAATGCATACTCTTGCCAACATTACCTCAAATTCAACCTTACAGATTCACACTTTCGTGGCTAGTGATCTCATTTAGCAGATTGAAGATTGGTGAGTCCTCATCACCCGAGGATCGAGCTTTGATTTCCCTTTTGTCTTTACTTTCAGTTTTTGCACTTGATGTACAGGCTGCGTCCCGATCAATCATATGTACTAGATGGCTTTTGAGACGATGTTTAGACTTCTGCTTTACTAGATCTATAAAACTTTTTTATATTGAAACTGCCTTTTAAATCATTTTTATTCTATTATCTTGTATGACGAATAGTAAGTGGCTTGTATGGGGCCTCTCGGGATCTTATACGCCATGTTAGACCTAGGAGCTACCTTGGGTCGTGACAAACTACCCCATTATCTTCCTATTCATTGCTAGGAAGATTTTCTTAACTATAAATAGTGGTGACCTTCATTTGGTTTGGGGTACACACAAGAAAATATAAAGTGCATAAAAATTAGTCAAAAAAAAGAGTTCTTAATAGTTGAAGGGTGGTGTTTTTTAGTGGAGTTTTAGACTCAACTCTTGTCTAGAGTTTGTTGAGTTGCACTTAGTGATTAGGTTGTTGTATCTTGGATGGGACAAGAAGAGGACTACCACTAGATTAGTGAAAACATTTGTTGCAGTGAACTTGAATCTCCTTAAAGAGAGCGAGATATTTGCGCTTCAACTGGAAGCTAGATTTTTATTTCTTCATTTTATTTTCAATTGTAATCTTGTAATTTTCACTAACATGAACAATCTATAGAAGAAGGACGATTGTGCCAAGCGCGATATATATGCACGACAAGTTTCACTCATGCAAATTTCATTCATCAATGTGAGACAATTGTCACTCATGTAAATAATATTCATGCATGTATGACATGTGTCTTTGCTTACTCATCATCAACATCGATACATGTCATGTGTGCTAACATGTGTTGCTTTTACACATCAGTATACTAATACGTGTCATACAAACTAACACATATTGCGTTCTCAACCACTTTATTGTTCATGAAGACATCCTAATTATGAAAAAAACACTAAATTATTCTACAATTTCTATCAAAATGAGAAGTTATTTAATCCCCTTTAAAAATTACCCATAAATTTTAATCGACATTCATTTATTAGTCCATTAATTAATTAAATCAAACTTAATCACGTATATATCTTACACATTTTGTACATTTTTTTATAAAGAAAATGGGGAAGGAAAATGAGAAATGGAGAGAAAATTATAATGTGGGGAATCGAGGTAGTATCAACAAAGTGAAATTTAGGCAATCAACCAACTAAACTACTAACATTTCTATCTCCTGGGATGGTTTGGTTGCTGGTTAGGAAGAAAATTATCAACTAGTTAATAGGAAAAGGAACTTGATATACCCCTCAACTTTGCGATGTAGAGTTGATATACCCCTCGTTATAAGATTAACCCATATATGTTCTGCCATTACACAAATGACTCTAATATACCGTTTTAGTCTAACAGAAGTGATTTTTTTTATAATCTATTTATTTCTTTTGGGAGTTTATTATTTTGATGGTCAAAATTATTTTCACTCATTTCTCGTAAAATTTATCATAGATGCCCAACTTTATTTTATTTTTTTACATAAATTACAATATAGCCGGATAAAACTTATTTTTATTTTTTTCTTACTTTTTTCTCTTTTTTCATCTATACTTCTTTCTTTTTATTTTTCATATTTTTACACTTAAAGATAAAATAAAAAAATTGAAATAACAATAAAAACTCAAATAATTATAAGTAAATAGAAATTACAAAAGTGATATTTAAAGCTCACATTAGCAGTTGAATCAAAAGAAGTAAAAAAAAAACAAGTGTGAAAAGGATCAGATATACTCTAAACTTTGCTATAATAATCTATATCCACATGATTTTTTTTTAAAAATAAAAAATAGAAAAATTAATTTAGAGTTATTTTTTTTCACTTTCCTTAAATGAAAAAGATATGTATAAGCCATTTTTGTAACGATAGAAATAGATGAACCACTTTTATAACAATAAAAATATATATGAACTATTTTTATAATATGGTATATCAATCCATGTTTCCTAATTAATGTTATGTTTGGTAACTTTTAGCTGCTTCGTATAAAAATTAACATATCAAATAGGGTAATTGATAATGTTACATAGTTAAAAAAAAAGTTAGAATAAATTTATATTTATTTAGTTATAAAAATAAAATAAAATAATCAATGTAAAAATATTAAATGTTCTCTTACTTACAGTTACAAAGCTCTAATAAGGGGTTTCAGTGGGATGATTCGGTCGGTTATTCTTAAAAAATTATGCCATTTCATTTTTTTGGGTATTTTATAATCAACAAAAATTAATTTTTTTATAATCATCTCAATCATATTGATTTCTCTTCGATATCGATAAGGTTATGATCCCTAAATACATAAATCTTGCAAATGTGAAATTGTTATGATTGAATATTTATTATTTTATTTTATTTTTAAAAAAACCCATAACATTACATGAAGCAAATTATCTTCAAAAAAGTTTAAATCATTGAAAAGAATCCACCCATATAGCATGAAATAGCGCAAAATAGAGTAGTACGAGTGGTACCATTTAATTGTAATTAAAGTTTTTTCTTTTCTGTTTTCCCACCTGATGTTCGAAGTTCACATTGGAGTTCCGACTAAATTTGGATTATGCTCTCCAAGGCCCATTCGGGGGTGATGCTCCCAACAAGACTTTTTCCATACCCAGGGCTCGAACCCAAGACCTCTGATTAAGAGTACAACACTCTCATCAGTTCATTACAACCAATGTTGGTTGTAATTAAAGTTTTTCTCATTAGTAGGTATGTTTATTTTAGGTGAATATTTATTAGGAGTATAGAAAAGTATTTGAAAATATTCTTAAATTATTAATTTTTATTTTTGGACTATTGATAGTTTTACAATTTTATTTTATTTTATGTATTTAGCTAAAATTAGATATACTTCCAACATGACATAACAAGTCATCTCAAACTGTGGTAGAAATATAAATTCTCAATAAAAAAATGGAGAAAAGTATTGAAAAAACCACTATATTTGGTGAGAATTGGGTACATGTCATTTATGTTGTAAGATGAGAGGATAAATAAATTTAATTAGCCAACTAAGTAGGTGTTTTCAAAGCAATTAATAATTTAGAAATAAACCTAATAATTCACGCCAAATTTAAGAGTATTTTCATTTCGTTTCACAATAAAAGTAAATTTGGTGTCTCTACATTTCTAACGGCGAAATTTCAGCTTCACCTTCGCGGTTTCCATGGCCCCGTCCGGCCAACCAGTATGTTTGAGATACTGTTCCGTATGAATTTTCTTCACGCGCCTCCGGTAGCGCGTGCATTTTCCACCATTGGCACGTGGGCTATTTCACTCCACCCTTGTCAAAATATATATTATTCCCCGGTTATCTATGTAGATGGAGAGAGAAAGATAGCAATAGATTTTGAAAGAATTAAATAAAATAATAATAATGGAGTCTAATAGATGGAAAAAATGACTACTTTATTGACCAAAAGTGCGTCCAAGTTCTCTTCATGTAAACCTACCCCCACACCCTCCTTTAGATTCTTCTCCTTTGCTTCCATTTTCTTCTTTCCTACAGCAAACAACGGCGCCAACAAAACCTCTTCTTTATCTCTCTTCTTTCTCTCTCTATATATCTATATATATATTTATATGGTTTGTAATGGCAGTCTCTTTCTCTCTATTTGTACTAGTACAAGACACTTGCGTATTTAAATTCCTTCAGAATAATATTAGAAGTTTCATTTGTTAGCCAGTAAGAATATTGAGAGCTTCTTCTCTATATTTCTGTTTTTTTTTTTGTTTCAGTTTGGGGTTTGCATAAGGGAAGTGATGAAGTGAAAACCCGGTTTTGCCCCTTAATCACCTCTAGTTTTGTGGTGGTCGGGGTGGGGTTGGTGCCGGAGATCGGAAAAACTGAAAACGGGTTGTAATGTGGTACCGGTTTATGTAGTGGGTGCATTGGGTTTTTGGTTAGTTTGGGTTTGTTGATGATACCAATGCATGTGAGGGGAAATGGAGTTTCGGAT
This sequence comes from Solanum verrucosum, assembly GCF_900185275.1. Classification (NCBI taxonomy): domain Eukaryota; kingdom Viridiplantae; phylum Streptophyta; class Magnoliopsida; order Solanales; family Solanaceae; genus Solanum; species Solanum verrucosum. The sequence goes on from NW_026020368.1 coordinate 4,063,308, forward strand.
AAGAAGATGATGCCTATTCTTGGGATCTGCATGTGGGGGAACGATAGGATCTCAGTATTGGATTGGCTTCTTCTGGGTTTTGCTCTCCAAGAGAGGATGTCCATATTTATTCTTCCTTCTGGTAATTATGCTCTGCAATTTCTTTTCTGGTTTTACTTTGAATTTCATGTTTATTTTAATGGTTTACTTTGATCTGCTTTTTGTATTTGGGTTAACGTGCATAGTGGATTTATGACTCCTATCTGTAATTAGGGTGAATAAAATAGTTATTTTGAAAAATACTAATTATGCAAGTTAATATTCTTTTTTCAACTTGTAGGACTAGTTTTGTCTTTGAGACTGTGCTCTTGGGAAATTATGTTTATATTATTGCAAGTGGCTGTTGGTGCATGCATTTGTTTCTATTCCTGTATGTAATGATGTCATGATGCCATTTTTTAAATTTAAAGGTGTTTTCATTTCATGTTCTTGGCTAAGACATTTTTTAACTGGAAATGAAATTGACAACTTGTTTCATGCATATGTGATTTTGTTGGATTTGTCAGGTTTATGATTCTTGATTAAGAAGCGTTGGTGCTGAAATGGAAATTTAATATAGTAAATGGGCTGAAGACGACTTGCTCAATGTTGAGGACGTTAGCATCAGCTTTGTTGGTGTTGTCGTTCTTTGTTTCCTTATCGGCTGCTGATAATGGTTTCCCGCGATGTAACTGTGATGATGAGGGATTTTGGAGCATTGAGAGTATCTTAGAGTGCCAAAAGATTAGTGATCTCTTTATTGCGATTGCGTATTTTTCCATCCCAATTGAGCTCCTTTACTTTGTCAGCTGTTCTAACTTTCCATTCAAATGGGTGCTCTTTCAATTTATTGCATTCATTGTTCTGTGTGGGATGACTCATTTGCTCAATTTCTGGACTTACTATGGCCAACACCCGTTTCAGCTTATGCTTGCTTTAACCATTTTTAAAGTCCTCACTGCACTGGTATCCTTCGCCACGGCTATAACCCTTATCACCCTCTTTCCTATGCTGCTTAAAATCAAGGTGAGGGAATTTATGCTGAAAAAGAAGACTTGGGATCTTGGTAGAGAAGTTGGATTAATAAAGATGCAAAAAGAAACTGGATGGCATGTTCGGATGCTTACACAGGAGATTCGAAAGTCACTTGACCGTCATACAATACTTTACACAACTCTGGTGGAGCTATCCAAGACACTGGATTTGCACAACTGTGCTGTTTGGAAGCCCAATGAGAATAAAACTGAGATGAACCTAATTCATGAGCTGAGAGACAATAGCTTTAATAGTGCATATAATTTACCTATCCCGAGAAGTGATCCAGATGTTATACAGATTAAGGAGATTGATGGAGTAAAGATACTTGATGCCGACTCCCCACTTGCTGTTGCGAGTAGTGGAGGGAGTAGGGAACCAGGAGCTGTGGCTGCAATTAGGATGCCAATGCTTAAAGTGTCGAACTTCAAAGGTGGAACTCCTGAACTTGTCCCAGAATGTTATGCTATACTGGTTTTGGTTCTACCTGGTGAACAAGGTAGATCGTGGAGCAGCCAGGAAATTGAGATAGTCAGGGTTGTGGCTGATCAGGTTGCAGTGGCTCTGTCCCATGCTGCAATTCTTGAAGAGTCTCAGCATATGAGAGAAACATTGGAAGAGCAAAACCGAGCTCTGCAACAAGCAAAGCAGGATGCACTGAGGGCGAGTCAAGCAAGGAATGCATTTCAGATGGTTATGAGCCATGGTCTGAGAAGACCCATGCACTCAATATTGGGTCTGCTCTCCTTGTTGCAAGATGAGAAATTGGGTAATGAGCAGCGGCTTCTTGTGGATTCAATGGTTAAAACCAGTAATGTTGTGTCAACCCTAATAGATGATGTGATGGATACTTCAACAAAGGACAACGGTAGATTCCCTTTGGAGATGAGACATTTTCAGCTACATTCCATGATAAAAGAAGCTGCTTGTCTTGCCAAGTGTTTGTGTGCTTATAGGGGTTATAATATTTCAATCGAGGTTGACAAATCTTTGCCAAATCATGTTCTTGGTGATGAAAGAAGAGTTTTTCAAGTTATTCTTCATATTGTTGGAAATCTTTTGAAGGACCCCAATGGAGGTCTTCTCACATTTAGGGTTCTCCCAGAAAGTATAAGTAGGGAAGGCATCGGTGGAGCTTGGAGAACAAGGAGGTCAAACTCATCTCGTGATAATGCCTATATCAGGTTTGAAGTTGGAACAAGCAATAATCATTCTCAGCCAGAGGGGTCCACGTTGCCACATTACAGGCCAAGACGCTGCAGTAAGGAGATGGATGAAGGCTTGAGTTTCACTGTGTGCAGAAAGCTGGTTCAGGTATTCTATTTCTAAATACCAGCATCTGAGTATGCATATTCTGGAGTTTATAAACCCAACTGTTTCATTTGGTTCTAATCACTTCCTTCTCTGGTAATAGTACACTCAACTTTGATAAAATCATCCTGTTATAGGTTAAAAGAAAATAAAGTTATTATTACAAAGGCAAAATGATATTAGGCAGACTACTTTTGAAATTTCTCCTGCAATTGGATGAGACCTTTTAAATTGTGATTTCTAGATGGCGTAAACTACTACAATTTCCATGTTAAAGAAGATAGAGCAATGCCATGACCTTGATTGCCTGTCATGTAATTAAATATGTCATTTTCCTTGTGACTGGGAAATATGATATTAAAGTTGCTTAAGGTTTTTTTTTTTACGGAGCTTTTAACCCCAGTTGTTTGGGAATGAAATCTGAAACCACACATAGAAGTTGGTAGTACCCTAGTACTTGTTCTCTTTTTTCTCCCTTTGACTATAATTTAAGTGCATATAGTTTTGGTTTGGGGTAGGCACTAACATCATTCTGATATGCAAATATGATGGAACAGTTGATGCAAGGAGACATCTGGGTAATCCCAAATCCAGAAGGTTTTGACCAAAGCATGGCTGTCGTTCTTGGGCTTCAACTGCGGCCATCAATTGCCATAGGCATTCCTGAATATGGGGAATCTTTTGATCATTCGCATCCACACTCACTCCTCCAAGGAGTTAAAGTTCTGTTAGCAGATTATGATGATGTGAATAGAGCGGTAACAAGTAAGCTACTTGAAAAATTGGGATGCAGTGTTTCTGCAGTTTCATCTGGACGTGACTGTATTGGTGTTCTTAGCCCTGCTGTATCCTCATTCCAAATCGTCCTTTTGGATCTTCACCTGCCTGATTTGGATGGCTTCGAAGTAACCATGAGAATTCGGAAGTTTGGTAGCCGCAACTGGCCATTGATAGTTGGTTTAACTGCGACTGCTGATGAAAATGTTACTGGAAGATGCCTGCAGATTGGAATGAATGGACTTATTCGTAAACCAGTGCTATTGCCAGGGATTGCTGATGAGCTTCAGAGGGTTCTGCTACGGGGAAGTAGAATGATGTAATGATGTTGACGGTGCCTTATAGGAGTGGAGTTTATAAGGCAGGGCTTCATCAACAACCTAATGCTAGATGTGCAAACGAAATTGCTTGGACCACTTCCCACCCCTGAAGATTCCAGCATACAGATGTAACATACATACAATCTTTGAAATCAAAATGGTACAAAAAATATATCGTCTTTTCTACTCTCATAAAACTCAGCTCTAAAGGATTTGAGCCAGGTTTGCCCATTCTACATGTTATTGATCTTAGCAACTCAGAATTTAACTAATCTGTTCTTAGAACTGAAGTATATACTGTTGAGAAATGACTCGAGAATAGCTCCATTTCTAAGTGTTCTGGAGCACTATTATTGCTATTAGATTTGCATTTGCAGGAATATCTGTTGCGAATTGAAAATTTTGTGTGAAGAATGTTCAAAAGGCCGGTCTAAAATGTAGGCTTATATGAATATGCATTCACAGCTATACTAAAATACTTCATTAAGATGAGACTTTAAACATAATTCTAGACTACGATGAAGCTGGTTAATTCTTGCACTTAGATTTATCCTTTAGATTGTGCACTTTTAGTTCCACTGATTGAATAATTTCCGTTAACTGGAATTTAAAGTTGACGAGGTGCGGTGTGATTGTCACTGATATCCTCAATATTGTCTGATTTTGATCTTTATGTATATTAGCTAGGTGGTTGTGAGTTCTTCACTTTTCAAGTCATGCTTGTTTCCATAATGTTATTACCATTAAAATGGAAGATATTGGCAAGTCTACAATGCTAACTAGAAAGTTATTCTAGATTGAGTGTTTACCTTGTGTCTAAGGATGTATGTACACTACATGTCAACAAATTCTTTTGTTTAAATCCCTCCCCTATGAGCTTTCCTAAGTACCTTTTTGCTCTATTGTTTGCTGCTTACCATCTGAGCATCCCTTCTTTTCTACATGTTAAAAATTTATCTTTTACTAATAAAAAAGATGAAATTAAATCCACTTGGTTTCCTTCTGAGTGTGTTGATTTGGAGAACATTTTTTGAATATTTTCTTTAGGAAAAATAGTTTCTTAAAAATGAGAAAAATAACTTTCTTAATAAATGTGAAGTAGGGAAAACAAGTTTCATGAGTGACATTTTATATTTATTGCATTCTCTCCTTCCACCCAATGTCCCCAATCCCTACGCCTTGAGTCTTGATCATCCCACTCTTGAGGCCCCCTCACCCTAATATTGTTTTTCTAGATTATATATAAATGCTTTTGGGATAATATCTTTTTTCTTACTTACCGACACTAGAAAATAAGTAAGAAATTTAATTTAACTTTCAAAACAATTTCCAAGGAAAATATTCTCCTTCATAGCAAACAAAACCGAATTCGTGTTCACTTTTTTATAGTACGAGTCCCCTTAATTTTGGTTCCATTGGGTGGCAAAATCAAACCCAATTTGCCCAACTTGCTCGTTTATTAGCTCAATCCATTTCAATTCAACTCATCTCAATCCATTAAAACTTAGATTGTTATGTAACCCAAATTGGCTTATGAGAAATTTTGGGATTTTTTTTTTTTCAATTTGATTAGTTAGATATAGTCATAATAAAGAAAAAAATAATTCATTACCTAAAATAATTAAGCTTGGTAAAACTTGGGTTGGATTGGGTCACGACCTGTTATATAATTCATTACCTAACCCATTTTGACCTAAGCGAATTTGGGTTTGGTCTTAACCCGATTGTCGTCTTAACCTACCATGACCTGTCCAAATTTGACCCAACTCAAGAATAACTTCTATGTTGTTAGTAGAGAAAAACCAAGGGATTTGGTTTGGGGGCTAGCTTACGCAAAGGGTGGTTCGGTACATATTTTTCGTCAAAAAATTATGTAGTATACAAAAATTAAATATTAGCTATTATGAGTATTAATTTAATTTTGCACACCCTTTGTCAAGTTTTGAACTTTGTCACGGTAAGCAACTTGGTTGAGACATGAGTAGTGCATGTTCTATATATCTTGGATAAAATACTTGCTTATAATTGTCAGAGTACTTTTTGATAGTGCATGTGGTTGATCCTTTTGGATATGGCTAAAAAGCTCATTTTCCAACTTCATCATATCCAAGGCATGGGCATTTTGCATGTAAGCCCATTCCTCAGTTTTGTGTGCATTCATGTGATTGTTTCTCTCAACCTTAAAGACAAAATTAGAGACCCATGCATGAATTTAGATACGTACACACTACATGCATTGTCTTCTTCCCATTTATCATCAATATGTCTTACGATAAACCAATAAACAAAGCAAACTACGCAGTTCAATGTCTCTTTCTGAAAAACTCAGAAAGTAAAAAGATGTGATAATTTTCATCAGGGCGGGATCTATGTATTCAAAAATAAGATACTGCTTTAGACCTTATTTGTTTTTATTAAAATTAAGACGTCTGAATTTGAATACACATATGAATGTTAAGATCTAGATGTGTAAATCTGAATACACATTTAAATATTAAGATATTGACTCTAAATCTAAACACTGAATTATTAGGACTGTTTGTTTTCAACATCTGGATGTAGATATGAAATTAAACGCTATATCAATAAAATATTCTAAAAATCTCATTTTAGTAAAATAGTTTTTTTTTATATATAGAAAATAATATTTTGAATATTTTACTTTAACAAAGTAATATGATTTATCTTTTAAGAATTTAACACAAGTTACATCATTAATATGGCTATTATTTGCACTCAAAAACGTTGAGAATCAAATATAATACAATGTAAAATAGTTTATATAGAGTAGTAATATATTGTTTATGAAAACATTTTATTTTATAATAGACATTTGTTATTGTTATCGGTTTCAAATAACATTTTCTTATTTTCTGGAACCATGCTAAATATTATACCATGAGAGTGCTTATCAATTCAAATATTGTATTTATTAATCTATGAAAGTAAAAGGCGCATTTTAAGTTAGTTAGAATAAAGGAAATTCTAACGGTAGGCATGCAGTTAACATTAAATAAATAAGAAAATAACACGACTTTTATGACTTGTTGTGATATAGTTGAATTAAGATCTTATTTTTGAATCTGAATAATGTTAAGACTGTTTTACGGATCTATTCAGACTCATTAAGAGGCTTATAAGTAAATAAAACAAACAAATTTATTGAGTTGAATCTGAATAATTAAGATTTAGTCCTTAAAAACAAACACTCTTAGTGAGGTGGATCTGAATAATTAAAATTCAGACCTCTATTAAGTATAAACAAATAAGGTCTTAGTCTTCCAAATTTGAGGCCTTATTTTTAGCAATGTATTTTTAAAAATAAAAATATATATTATATTATCGGTTTCAATCTTTAATTTAAGATTACAAAATTAAAAAAAAAAAACTTTTTATTAAACTTCAAACTTCGTTGTCAAGTCAAAATAAATTTAGCTTACTGCTTCCTTTTTTGATATCATAATTTACATGCAACTTCACCTTATTTATTTTTCACTGCTTCATCTATCATTCGAACATCAAAAGATTTGAAATTGGTAAAAAAATAGTAAGTATTTAAAAGATACTCCCTCCGTTCACTTTATTTGTTATACTTTGATTTAACACATCTATTAAAAAAATAATTATTTGTATAGGTATTTTACTAAATTATCCTCTATTAAATGATGTCTTGAAAAATAAGTATTTAATGCTGATGGTAAACCATGGAAAAAATTTATTGTCTTTTCTTGATATGTCAAAAGTGACAAGTAAAAATAGAAATCTATTTTAAGAATAAATGAAAAATATGAACCGATGGAATAGTAATAATTTATTTGAAATACTTTTGTTTTTTGGTTCAAGTGTTTCAGCCTGAGTTTGAATGTCATCAAGGTGGAAGGATTAATAATTTATGATAAATTTTACTGATGAATATAATAGCAGCAATTAGATTCTATAATAATGACGTGTCATGCTCATAATTAGATAACTACCTAACATTACTGGCGAAGAAGTTACTGGACCTGATCTCAATAGAGAGTGAGAGTAATATTCATCTGTATTATTACAGATTTAATAGTATTGCATAAATTAAAGTGAAAAAATCAAAACACTAATGTCAGAAATTCTAAAAGTTTGAAAACTCACAAATGAGTTTTGTGATTTGTAGATTTTTTTTTTTTAAATGATGATTTGAGGTGTACACAGGATTCCTTTTGACATTGTCGTTAAAATTTGAAAGAAGTTGTAGAAATTTGAGTTGTAATTATTAATCTCTCCATTTCATCTCAATTAGACTATTTTTTTTAAAAAAAATCTTCCTTGCTTAATAGTTGTAAAAGAACACTGGGAAACTAAGCAAATATCTCAAAAAAATAGAATAATTACATACATATACCTTTTTATATTCAAATCTCACTAAATAATTACACTATGGGTCTGTTTGGAAAGTCATCTGGTAATTGGAATTGATATAATTACTAGGGTAGTAATTATCAGCCTAGTAATTACAGAGTCTAGTAATTGCACTGATATATTTGGTTGCCACAGTGTAATTACACATGTTCTGTTTAGATGTCATAATGTAATTACACATGTTCTGTTTGGATGCACAATAGCAATCATAATATTATATTAAAATTTTAAAATAAAAATTAATTATTTAAAATTTATACTAGACAAATAAGAAACTATATAAATGATATTAAATTAAATATTTAAGATATATATTATTTTTTGAAAATATATTAATTAATAAACATATGATCTTAACTAATATTATGAAAAAATAATTGATTTATATTTTTTTCAAATTAATATATTTCAATTGAATTGATCATAAAAACTAAAAGTATGAAGTTTCTACTAATATCGTGAAATGCATGTTTGATAAAAAAAATTAATATATAAATAAAAGGGGAAATTATATATAATAGCAAACTATTAATTCAAATTAAATGCTATAAATATAGTTTGATTTAATTGTACCTCATAGCAAACTGTTGCTATTTCACCTCTCTCCTGGTGAATCTCACTCACCACTCTCATTCTCTCCCTCGCCTCTCTCATTTTTTATACAAACGCAAGTGTATAAAGTGCGTTTGTGTTTGTATAAAGCGAGAGAAAATTGTATATATACATATATTTTCGTTCCCCTCTCCCAGATCTCGCTCTCTCACTTTATACAAAAAACTCAAATTGTATAAAATGCATTTGTGTTTGTATAAAGCGAAAGAAAATTGTATATATACATATATTTTCTTTCCCCTCTCTCCCCTCTCTCCCCTCTCCCAGATCTCACTCGTCACTCTCCCAGATCTCGCTCTCTCACTCGCCTCTCTCACTTTATACAAAAACGCAAATGTATAAAATGCGTGAAAATTGTATATATACATATATTTTTGTTCCCCTCTCCCAAATATCGCTCGCCACTCTCCCAGATCTCGCTTGCTCACTCGTCTCTCTCACTTTATCAATTGATCTTTTTGTATATGTATACCAAAGCAGATTATACACTGCTTTCTTTTGTATATATATAGCGAAATATACATATATATGTTTGCTATGAAGCGCAATTATGCAAACTTTGCTATAGCATATAAATATGAATTTTGTCTTTGCTATATGTGAAAGTTGCTCTAAATAAAATGTCATAAATTATTAAAATGTTTGACAAAAAGATAATCTATCAGGTCTAATTAAAAAATGACTTGCAATGTGAATTCAATATTACTAAAATAAATGAAACTGAAAATATAGGGATAAAAATCTGAAAAAATACCCCAACTTTGGTCGAATTTTCTGTTGCGATACTAAACTTTCATAAGGACCTATTACCTCCCTAGACTATTTAATACCGTATTTTTTACCCCATGAACTATTTAATAGTGTATTTTAAAGGTATATATGTGCCTACGTGGACACATTACTATTTATAATTTTGCATTATTTTTTATGTCCACGTGGGCAATTATATATGTTTAAAATACGGTATTAAATAGTTTAGTGAGGTAATAGGTCTTCATGAAAGTTTAGTATCGCAACAGCAAATTTGACCAAAGTTAAGGTATTTTTCAGACCCTTATGCCGAAAATATAACATAAGTTATAAATTCAAAACAAAAACTTTAACATAATACTCTTATCGCAAATTTCAACATAGCATACATAAATATGATTTATTTTTATTTTTTTTAAAAAGAAGAAAACGTAAGTCTATAACCTTACTTAACAATAAATTCTATTAATTTAAAAATTAGAATACTAATAGAATTATGCCAATGAGGAAATAAGCATGGCATAAGGAAATAGATAATAAGAAAAAATTGCATAGAATCACATGAAGTAAGGTTGAGAACGAGAAGAAAATAAAAAATAAACTTTTAGAAATTTTTAGAGTAATAATAAAAAAAAGAACTTAAAATAATAGAAGTAAAAAAATTAAAACAAAAAACAAAAAATAAAAAATAAAAATTAAAATAAAATAAAATTAAGAAGTAATCAGCAATTCACAGCCTCTGGTTGTGAATTGGAGAGTGTAATTACCCCTTGCCAATTACACCAATTATCTGCTGACCAAGTAATTACATGTCCACCAAACAGGACAGACAATGTAATTACACCCAATTACACCAAATTCAATTACCAGAGTATCCTTCCAAACATGCCCTATATATATCACTTTACATTCATACTTCACTAAGTATATGTAAACTCTTATAGTATCATTGACTAATGAGTAATTTCTGAACAAAAAATCTTAATGATATATATATATATATACTCTTATAGTATAATTGACTAATGAATAATTTCTGAACAAAAAACATTACTTATACTACAACAATATACATATACTCTTATTATATATATATATATACTCTTATAGTATCATTGACTAATGAGTAATTTCTGAACAAAAAACTTTAATTATACTCAACAATATACATATACTTTTATAGTATCATTACTAATGAGTAATTTCTTAACAAAAAATCTTAATAATATTAATACCGTATATATATATACTGATTTAGTATCAATTAGGTGAAATTATCAGTTTTAATGATACCAATACAATATATGATACTGATTTAGTATCGGTTAAACTAAAATTATCAGCCTTAATGAATGGGGTATAGACTGTAATTATTTTTTAGAGAATAGTATTTTTTGAATTACTTTGGATTGAAATATGAACATATATTACTTTGAGTTTTATGCCCCATTTATGTAGTTTTTGAAAAACAATCAATCTACTTATTTCTCTTTTATTTAATAATAATAGGGAAAATTAGCAATCTAGTCAATATACCTAACATAATTAGTCAAAACAACTACACTTTAAAATATTTATTTAAAATGTCAAAATGTCAATACTTTACAAAATAATTGTATTCAAATATTATTATTTATTTTACCTTTTTTTTTTCTCCAAAACAGTTCATCATTGGACCAAATTCTAAACCAATAACAGATAAAAAAAGAAAAAAGAAAAGAAAAAACTACCGATTAATCTTCTTTCCCCATCATTCACGTTTCTTTTCCCTCATCATTCAAGTTTTATATTTTCACTTTCTTCAAATTTCTTTGCAGGTCAAGAAATACAAATTATGAATGGTTCTCCTAATTTGTTCAACAAATCTCTAACTTAACTCAAGAAATATCTCAATTGTTAAGGGTAATTTCGATTATTTAGTGATATTTATGTTGATTTTATTTTTAAAATTACCGATTATCTTGTATTTCGGATTTTATGTATTACGGATTTTCTGTCAATTTTTTCGATTTTTATGTGAGTTTGGTTAGATAATCATCAAATATCTATGTGTTACAAATTTTTAGTCTTTTAAATAATTTTTTTCGATTTTCTTGTGATTTTGTTTTAATATTTCAGATTTAGTAGAATGTGAGTTTGGTTAGATAATCATCAAATATTTATGTATTTCAATTTTTTAGTCTTTTAAATAAATTTTTTTTATCTTCTTGTGATTTTGTTTTAGGGCTCGGGCGGTGTCCCTGTCGGGTTCCAGATCTCCACTGCCGCCGCTCTACGAATGGTTTCAAAAAGACTCTTCTTGAATCCATGGAATTTGATGAATCAATTGTCGGATAAAAGTTCTTAATTGTCCATTCATTCTCAATTCTAAATAACCAAAATACAGTTTATTTATGTATTCATCCTAATTGCATATGTAAAACAAAGTTTTTATCTTATTTTGCTTATTTTGTATTTACAATATCACTTTGTATACCAAATAGTTTGTATTTAAATTTGATTTTGTATTCGTCCTAATGGTATACCATCAAGTTTTGTATTTATATTTGATTTCGTATGCATTCTCAATTTTAAATAATCAAAATACAGTTTATTTATTTTATATAGGTATTCATCCTAATTGCATCAATAAAACATATTTTGTTTTTTATTTTGCTCATTTTGTATTTTCAATATCGCTTTGTATACCAGATAATTTGTATTTAAATTTGATTTGTATTCATTTTCAATTCTAAATAACCAAAATACAATTTATTTACTTATTCATTATATATGTATTCATACTATTTGCATTAGTAAATAGATTTGTATTTTATTTGGCTCATTTGTATTTTCAATATCACTTGCAATTTATATTTCAATTACATTATAAAATAATGACACACAAAATCATATTTAAAGAAGTCCATCTTGTATTAAATACAGTCAGCATTATAATAAATCAAAATATTGACATTTTCAATTAATATTTGAAAGTGTTGACAAGGAATCCTATTACTAAAATATTGCTGTTTTGAAATTTTTTTCATAATAATATGACTCAAAATTGTTTGGTCATAACTCATAATCGTCACTCGATGGATTGGCCCGGCCCACAAGCTAATGGGCTGGAAATTTGGGCTGTGGGCTGGTGGCGAGTAGGCACTAATACCTTTATTCTTCATCATATATTTCTGTTTCGATTTCTAAAAGATATCATTTTTTACGAGGAGCATCTTACTTCATATTGAGACTTCTCAATAGGGGTGTTCGCGGTTTGGATAAAAATCGATCCAAATCGAAAAACTCAATCAAATCGATTAAATGAACTGATTTTATTTAGGGTTTAGTTTGGTTTGGTTTTAGATTTTAGAAAAACCGATAGTATTTGGTTTGGTTATGATTTTGTTCGAAAAAAATGGAAGAAATAACCGAACCAAACCGATAAATAATATACATAAATTTTATTATTATACATACATAATATACTATTGTATAAACAATTTTAAAAATCTTATATATGTATTCATCAAAAATTTATTTATAATTTATTTATGAAAGTAAAAAGGGCCAAGGTAAGAACATTTATCTTATTGGTTTCATGTATATGAATGTCTATGACAATTCTTTGTGGGATTGAAAATATCAATGTTTCTTCCTTCTAGGACAAAAGTAGTGAACTTTGAAGCTTTATTCATAGTAAATTCAATGATCGAAAGTTTCGTAATGTCAATCATTCTAACTATTTTTCATTTTGAATTGATTATTGTCACTTTTTTTTTCACATTTTGAATGAATTATTTGTTTTAATTTTATGTATATGGTTAATAACCGAATAACCGAACCAAACCGAACCGAAACTGATAACAACCAAACCGATAAATGTATATTAGGTTTGGTTTGGTTTGGTTTTGATAATTTTAAAACCGATTAAGTTGGTTTGGTTTTGGTTTTGACCAATAACCGACCCAAACCAACCCGTGAACACCCCTACTTCTCAATATAAGTTACTTTGAGTTAGTGGAGACTCAAAATGGATATCGAAAATATATGAGAGAAAAACATAAGGAAGACAGTCCACTTTGATATATAATTTTGTATTTATTCTCATATTATTATCTCTTATCTCTCATACCAAACGATTCAAATCACAAGCGAATAGGTAAAAAGAAAAATCAATTCACAAACTTAAGCTGTTTGCCATGATAATTGTACTTTTAAAAAAAATTTGCACTTTATTTCAACATTAATGTTAGTTATAAAATTTTCAAATTCAACTTGATATTCGATTTCAAATTTGATAAAACACTCCAAACTTGTTTTCAAATTCCATCTCATATAGTATTACAAACAAAGTGTTATCTTCACTCCTCTATGAAAAAAATAAAATAAAAAAACACAACTTTATTTTCATAAATTTCATATAAAGTAAAAGTTTATTTGAATTTTTTTATCAAACATCAACTAGGTGGTTAAGAATTTTTTTCTAAATAGACTTTGGTATGAATTATGATAAGTATTGTCTTTATCAATATTGTTGGGTGTACCGTACCAAATTTGCACTCTAATTTCCAACTTACTTTCCGCCTTTTCTAGAAACTCAACGAGGAAGAAAATTAAAACATGTGTTACACTGTTGCCTACCATTTTCATTGACCAAAAACAAGTTTTGTATTTAGAAGTTTCATGAAATAAATCGTTTACTTTCTGGATATTTCTACACTAAATTCATCAAAAATCACTTATTTGCAAATGGTCAACATTAATTGGTGACAGGAATTTTTGTTTTGATAAAGACAATCACAAACCAAATGAAGGAAGCTGACAAACTGCATTTAATATTACGAAAATATGATTGAGTCACATATTATAGACACTTTAAATTTTAACCAATCAATCAAATCCATACAAAAATCATGGTTTCGATCAAAAAGTGTACAGTAGAAATACACATAAATTTAATTAAAAGTCTAATTTTATATATTGAGTTGATTAGTTCATTTAATTGGACTTCAAATGATGAGTCTAAAGTTCATTGGATGCCTTTTATCTTTGAAAAGTTTGTTAACATATCAAATCAATTGGAGAAGCCAATGGGATCTCGTTTTCACTTATGCACTTACCATATTATTTGGTGATTGCTATTTTTTTTTTTCTTAATTGTTTTCAATATTGTCGTTCTTTGTTAAATTTTTATGACAATCTCAAGGTAGGATTGGAGTGAATAATCTTGTTTACTAGCCAGCCCAATATAACTAATTGAAAAAAATGATAAATATATCTTCGAACTATCATATCATAAATGATATGCAGATATCCGTCATACTTTGGGACATTGATGCCTTGCCAACCAAAAAAGTAGAACGTACGAACACATGACACAATTTTATTCCTCAATCCAATATATATTAGTTCATGGGTATATTTGTCTTTTTTTTCTAACTAATTTCATTTCATCTCCAGGTTGGCTCTGACCAGATGGTGGAGCCAGCTGAGTAAACAAAATTATCAAACTTTTGCCAACCTTTTAACACCAAGTTCTTTATCAACAATTTACCTTTAATGTCAAGTTCTTAAACTTCATTGGAGGGAGAAGGTGAGATTAGCATTAATCGAGTTTGCTGAATGGTTATCCTTTTGTCATTAGTAATAAAAAATTGTTAATTGTACAGATTGTAGGAACAGAACAAGGGCTAAATCACTAGAGAGAGATTATTAACAAAAAAGTGTTTAGAATACTAAAACTAAATCTTACATTTGCCCTTACAATCGCCAATTACAAATCAGATTGTATCAACAGCTACCTAACATTAAGATCCAGATCTATAAATTCTCATCGTCTATCGGCGCTTCCTGCACATACAAATGGCACCAATGGAGCCGGCTCGTAACAGAACGGCGATGCCGGATGCTGCCACTTCTTAAACACCATCACCGGCTTCTCTGTATGCTCTTTCTTCACCTCTTCCTTATGAACCGAGCTGGAAAAAGCATTTATCGCCGCCTTCAAGTTGTCCGATTCAGGAGACGTCGGAGAAGTTATCAGCGGCGACAGAAGCGGTATTGCAACATTCCAATCGGTTACTCGATCTACCTGTATCGACGCCGGGGCTCTGCGTTGTAACCGGCTTGGTTGCCGCCGGTCGCCGGAAGAAGAAATGAGTGGTTTGTTGTCTGCCATGTAATTAATTGTAATGTGGATTTAGGGTTGCAGATAAGGGAAGAAAGGTATAAATAGGGGCATGTGGAAGGCACGATGCGGAGGGAGTTAAAGCGGAAAAAGTAATGGATAGAGATTCAGTCAAAGGTCAAAGAAACGGAACCACAGGAAAGGAGAAATTTTCTCTATACAAAAGCAGTATTTTATGTGACGTTATTCGCACACAAACTTTAACATCTTATTTTATTCTCCCTATGTCACATTTTGTTTTATTTTTTTGTATAAAATTATATCATATAGGAAAAAGGGATAAATATATCTCCGAACTTTTGAAAATGGTATGTCAATATCTTTCATCATACTTTTCGTCCATCCGGCCCCCCACCGTCCAATAATCAGTGCACATTTGCCCCTACCACTAACAGAAGAATAATTAGTGACACATGACGCAATCCTACTGCTCAACCTGATTTGACCCATTAATAAACCCAAAATTTAAATACTCGTCCAATGACCCCGTTTAACCCACCCAATACCCCATTACCCACACAAATACTAACCTATTACTCATATAAATTACTCATATTCGCCACATAATTCCATGAAATTTTTCTTGTAAACCTGTTGTTATTTGCATAAAAATGGGTTAACTCAGTGAGTGAAGATACATCAGGAAAAGATCCAGTAAATTTATTATTACCAACATTCAAGTAATTCAACACTTGTTCAAATCATCAATAACTTGCCCAGAAAATGAATTGTAACCGAGAGAGAGCTTTTCCAATGAGTTAAGTGAACATATTTTATCAAAAGAAACAAACCCAAAAATTCTTTGACTCGAAAGCTCGATTTCTTTGACTGACCCATCAGAATTGCAAGTGATACCAATAAACTTACAGAGAGGAGTATTGGGTTCCCAATTTTTGAATACATAGATGGTGGGTTTTGATAAAGAGGATTTGATGGATAGAAGTGTTTGAAGCTCGTTGGAAAAAGCAACACGGAAGAGAAGGAAGAAAGAGAAAATAGAGAAGAAGAAGATAATGCGCGGGTTTTTAGGATTTGGGTTAAAAGATTGGTCAAATCGGGTTGAGCCGTAGGATTGCGCCACGTGTCACTAATTATTCTTCCGTTAGCGGGAGGGGCAAATATGCACCGATTATTGGAAGACAGGGGTTCTGATGGACGAAAAGTATGACAAAGGGTATTGACATACCATTTTCGAAAGTTCGGGAGTATATTTATCCCTTTTCCCTATCATATATATTGAAAAACAAAAGTAGGTTTATATGATTACAAGAGCATCAATAATAATACACTGAATATAATTTCAAAAAATAAAGTTTGAGGATAGTAGAATATACACCAAAACATACTATAATAAATTTTTACTAAATTAATATAAGTGGATCATAAAATATTGTTATTTTATAGAGATATTATTTAATAGTAAATTAATATTTATTAATTTAAAGAGTATCTTGACACTGCGAAATTCATTCAGGGGATGAAATCTCAGAAAATAAAAATGAACCCACTTGACGAACGTCATTCATGAACTTGAGGTCATGATTAATGATTTCGGTTACCACAATAAAATGAATGTTAATAATATGTTGGATTACCCGGATGAAAATGATATGTTCAGAGGTTCAAAACTTAGAAGAAATTGTGGATAGCATCAAAAGAGCATAATGTTGATGATAAAGTTGAGGATGATACAACACCGTGGGAACCATTTACGCGTAAGAAAACACTTATCACATCTAGAATTCTTCACAATTTTATGGTGCAGTTCGAAAGGATAACTGTAACACCTCAGAAACCAGACCTAGAAAAAAAATTCAGAAAAATCACCTGAACTAATGAACCACGGTAGGGTTCACGAACCGTGATAGGGTCCACGGTCTGTTGACCTGCCTGTGGTGGAGAGTTAGACTCCACCAGGCCCAAATGTAACACCACGGGACCCTTCACGATGGACTGTGGTGGCGTCTGTGAAAATCAGTTAGAATATTCCCCCTACTAAGTGAGGACCAAAGGGACCTTCATGGTCCATAGTCCTGACTACGGCTCGTAGGGGCATCCGTGAAGCTTAGCCAGTAGACCCCAGACTTGAGCCATCAGACCACCAACCCAAGTAAGGACCACGGGGACCTTCACGGTCCGTGGTAAGGGCTCGTGGGCAGGACTCCCTCTGTCACACCCCACCCTAGGTGAGGCGGACAAGTACCATATGAACACATGATTTACAAGTCACCTATGATGAGAAAGTAAACTACTACTATGCAAATATATTTACTAATGAGAAGCTTCATATGCAACACATGTTGACTAGCTGAACAAATACATGTGATAAGTAAAACTATGAATTCAGATGATAGTTTTACAATGTCTACAAAGCCTCTACTGGAATCCATGACTGTACCCCTATGAAATACGCATAATAAAGACTCGGCAAAGCCCCGAATCAACCTGGAGCTCACCAACAACCGCTAAGTATCATGTGCTTCTATTGGGGAGATCTACTAGTTGAGTACTTGTACCTGTAGCATGAAATATAGCGTCCCCAATAAGGGACATCAATACGAAAGAATGTACTGAATATGTAAGGCATAATATAACCATATGTAAAATGAGAGCTCAAGTTAAACCAAATACCAATAGAGAAGGATTAGAGACCACATTTGCTTTATACTTGTGGAATCGTGTATGTTACATTCTTTTCTTTACTTTTCTTTGCATTATAATATTTATAAGACATATGATACAAATGACCATCTTATCAGCGGTAGAAGATAATGACCCATGCTAGGCATTTTAACCCCTAGGATGCTGTCCTCATAATTCCACAAATTGGGATCGGCCCATGCTAGACTTTCGCCTCTGAGCTGCCACCCTCTTATCCCAATTGGGATAGGCCCATGCTAGGATTTCACCCCTGAGCTTCCACCCTTCTATATCAATTGGGATCGACCCATGCCAGGCATTTGCCCCTGGGCTGCCACTCATAATTATACAAATTGCTTCACTTAGATTCTTTAATCTTTGAGATTGTTGTTTTGATGTTCATAACTCTTTTGAGATTGTTCTTTTTATGATCATAACTCTTTTGAGATTGTTGTTTTGGTGGTCATAATCATTGTTGAAATTTGGAACTATGGACCAGTAGTAGAAGACATATGAATATGGATTTACGATAATAACAATGACATGGAAAGCAAATGTGACATGAACATGTAATACTTAGGAGCTTATATGACTCAGTAAGCATTTTGACATCTGAAATTGAAACACATATCAAGTAAAGACATTTAACATTCAGCCAAGATATTTGAACTCTATATGATAGCCAAATATTCACTAACCAATATCAAATACAAGGTATACGTGAACGTGGAACCAAAGGAGAATGTGGGCAGATTCAACTTTAGGACAAATACATATTTACATATAAAATGTACAATAGTGCAAGTAGGGATCTTGTGAGGTAACATTATAGTCTAACACAATGAGAGTAATAACCAATAAAGGAAACATATGAACATGTGAAAATATGAAATATATATAGATAATTGAAGCAAGTTGGCATGATATGGGCAGATTGTATATCCAACATATAAACATATGTACCATGTGTAATCTAGGATCCTTTTGATTTATATAAGGGAAATACGTGACAAGGGTACTTTGACGATGAAACAAGCTTGAACCTTGCATGCTAATACTTGGTAGAGTAAGCACGTACATTTAGTAACAAACTCATATTAGAGTACTCACTTGGAAATCTTACTTTTTGTAATGCAAGTGTTGGATTCATGCCAAAGAAATAGGAAATCGAATAGCCTTACATACCTTTTCCTCTAACTAATAGAACTATCACGATTCAGCCACCCCTTTTAGGTTTTAATCTACAATATAAGTCATAATAAACTAAAATTATCAGCTATCACACCGTGAGCCCCGTAAAACAGTAGCTAACATTGACGGATAATGAGCCCATACAGCCCTTAAAATAATGTGTATTACCACACCCTCCTTCTCTGCCCAATACATACATTATATATCCTTTTCCAAGATTATCCAAGCTGCACCAACAAAAATACACATAAAACATCCTCAAATATTCTGTATCATAAAACCAATTATTGAATTCACCACCCCCTTGAGTTTTTTATGACAGCACACCCATAATTCCTCACTCAAACTCATACATAAGGAGGAAGAAAATGGAGCAGTCACCTTACCTTAATTTCCGCAACTTCTTCTTATAACTTGAATTCCTCTAGAACTTCAACTTCTCCTTCACACTTAAATCAAAGAAGAGGAAAAAAAGTATCTTAATAATTGAGGAAAATGAGTAGTAGCTTGTGGGAACTTCTGCCTTCTACTTATAATTGAGCATGAATAACATGTTTTCTAGTCTTCCATGGAGAATTAAGCTAAATCCATAAGTGTTTCTCTTACCTTGGTTTGCAGATATGAGGGTTTCTTCAAGAACCCTAGAAGGAACTTTAAGGGTGCTACTTTAATCCTTAAGAGAAAAGAGAGAAAGAGCTGGAGTTAATTCTTAATATTGTGTGTTAAAAATGAGTGAGAATATCAGCCAATATATCTTTTATTGAGCTTTCTTCACCTTTAAGAATATCCTCTAGAACCTCTTTTTTTTTGGTCCATTTTCAGCCACTAATTGGTCAAGTAGGTGATGCACCTGCTTATGTGTATCAAGCAGCTCAAAAGGTCAAACTAGGTGATGCACCTATTTGCTTTCACTTGGGCTTAAATATATTGGGCCTTGGCAAATTTGACTGTTGGGCTTTAGTTTCATTTTCCTTTTTTTTTAACTTAATTTGGGCCTCAAGTGAGTCCATTAGCATAGGCCCAAATTTGATCCATAAACCTTGACCTTTTTAACTAGATCCATATAGCTCAAGTAGGTGATGCACCTACTTGGTCCTTTGGACTGGTCAGTAAGTCAAAGTAGGTGATACAACTACTTGTCACCTACTAGCTTAGTTAAGTCAAGCAAGCAACTCACTTATTTTATTCCATTTTCTAAATATTAATCTCTTTTGCTTTAACTTAGCTTTTAACTTTCAACTTTAAGCTCAATTAACACCTTACTGTCTCGAGTTTAAATACTTCTGTTGGAGTTAACTTGCAGTACACATGCTGAAACGTGCAAGGCATCACATCACCTTTCGAGCTAGTTTAAACCAACGCTAATCATATAAGAAACATGGTCTCTGGCCTATACTATAAGGCGATGTCAAGTATCACAAGAATAGAATAAGCATATGCATAATATGGGCTGTTACATACACATAGATTGCGGGGTGTTACACCCACGACCAACAACTACTGGACCAAGACCACGACCAACTCCAAGGTCTGTGGTCCCTTTAACGTTCCGTGGAACTGGTCGTGGTCAGCCCCGCCAGATTTTTAACTAGGGTTATTTTGTTATTTTCCCCTATTCGTTAGACACCTATAGTATGTCGTTTAACCCCTAAACTTCGTGGTTTTGGTCAATTTTAGTCCAGTAAACTAATTAGAACTTAACCTAATCAATTATTCACCAAGAAATCGACCAAACTTAGAGCAAAACAAAGGAGAAGTCGACCAAGCCCTAGTTCAAGAACTCAACGAGTTTTCATCAGCTCCAGCCCCGAAATCGAAAGATTTCTCCATGGAATTAGCCACTAGGTATGTGGGACTTCACTAGTGGGTTCTTTTCACCCATTAGGTCCCTAGATTTTAGTCAGTTTCTTGATTCCCTTGATTTTATGTAGACATAGGGTTTCTTGAATGTTATAAATTGTTGGGTTTTAGCTGTTAGTATCATCCAAATCAGATTATCACGTTGTTACTTAGTTTCTTGCATGTAATTCAGAACCCTAGCTATGTAGTTCTTTTAGCTCATGAATTACACATGCTAGGTCAGTTAATTTAGTTATATACATACATGATTCAGTTATAAATATTTCATTATCAGTACATTAATGTTACATTTTCAGTTAGCATGTCAGTATTTGAGCTATCCAAAATTTACAACATTTCAGTTATAAATTGCTAAATTATCTAATCAGTTGGGAGTAGACTTAATACCGAGTGGACTAGGGTCAGTCACCCGTAAGTCCCAGAACTACATGCCGTGTAGGTTGTAAGTCCCCTCTATGGGCAACATTTTAGTGATCGCGCCAGTCATGTCTCTATACTTGTGACATGGTATATTGAGTCCTCTCGATGGGGCGTATACATCGGACTCCATATTTAGCTCATTGGTTTTATGTCGGTCATTAGTAGCTCCCACATTTCACTTATATTCTATTGCATTAACCATGTTATCAGTCCAGTATTCAGTCTCAACATGTTATAAACTTGTTCATTGCATTTAGTTAGTTCATGTTCAGTATATTCAGTATTCTTATCATGTTCAGATTATATTATTGCTTTACTGCTCTATTCATTTATGTTACTATTCAACTTTACTTTATCGTGCATGCTCAGTACCTTTCAAGTACTGACGCATACTATGTACTATATCTTCTCGTGATGTAGGTTCAGGTTCTCAGCTTCCAGACCACGCATAGATCAGTTCCCGATCTTCAGTTCAACAGCTATAGTGGTGAGTCCTCATTCTTCGAGGACAAGTGACATGATTATTTTCCCTTTTGTTTTTAGTCTTTAGTTTTAGTATTTGCTAGATCTAGCTGGGGCATGTCCCATCATTTCTAGTCAGTAGAGGCTTATTTCAGATATAGTTAGTTCCAACTTTAGTATTCGAGTTTAGTT
The DNA here is from genome assembly GCF_900185275.1 of Solanum verrucosum. Taxonomy (NCBI): domain Eukaryota; kingdom Viridiplantae; phylum Streptophyta; class Magnoliopsida; order Solanales; family Solanaceae; genus Solanum; species Solanum verrucosum. The sequence goes on from NW_026020368.1 coordinate 4,085,460, forward strand.
TTTCAATTGTTGTTAAACTCACAGTTTTATTATATATTCAGATAGTCTGGGTATTTCTCATCATTTCATTTCAGTTTATCTTATGATTTAGCTTCCGCACAAAATTATCTTATTTCAGTTATCATAGTATGCTTATGTTATGCCAGCAGGGGTAGCTTGGGGTCACTCGTGATCCTAGGTCCCGTGTCCGCATCCTGGGGTAGCTTTGGGGCGTGACAAACCTGGTACAAGAGCATTATGTTTAAGTGTCCTAGGATGTCTGAAAAATCTCATTAAGTAGAGTCCTTTTCATGGGTGTGAAGTGCACCACATCTAATGAGAGGGAGGTAACAAGGTATTTTAGGAAAAATTTCATCTTCTTCTTGTTACTCTTATCGTGCGTAATGTATGATCTAATTCCTCGCTTCTAACTCGTCGTTATGCATTTCTGATCATGCCTCCTCGTAGAGTTAACGCTAGGAATGTGAATGCTAGGAATGCAAACGTAGCTCCTCCAGTCCCAGATCAGGAAGTTTCGAATGCTGAATTCTGAAACGCTATCTAGTTTTTGGCTCAGAGTGTGACCAACCAGAACAATCAACATGTTCTAGTTCCTACAAATGCTAGTGGTGGATCAGTGGCAGCTGGGGTCTGTGACTTCATTAGGATGAATTCGACTGAGTTCTTAGAATCGCAGATTGGTGAGGATACCCAAAACTTCATAGATGAGGTCAAGAAGATCTTTGAAGTGATGCAGGTAACTGGGAATGATCGGGTTGAGTTGGCATTTTACCAGCTTAAGGATATGGCTCATATTTGGTATACTCAGTGCCGCTCCTATCACTTGGGAATGTTTTAGTGAAACTTTTCTGGACAGGTTCTTCCCAAGAGAGCTAAGGGAGGCAAAAAATCAGGAGTTTATGAACTTGAGGCAAGGTAACATGATATTTCAAGAGTATGGGATCAAGTTTACCCAACTCTCCAGGTATGCTCATGGTTGCCAATTCAAGGGCCCAAATGAACAAGTTTCTATATGGAGTGTCAAACTTAGTGAAAACAGAGTGCATGAATGCTATGCTGCTGGATAATATGAACATATCTAGGCTCATGACTCATGCTCAACAGGTTGATGGAGATAAACTTAGGGAGTAGGCTAAGGAGAACAAGAAGGCTAGATCAAGGAATTATGAGTATTCTCAACAGAAATTGGGTGGTGGAAATCACTCGCAGGGTCAGCAGAAATCTTCAGCTCTAACCCCTTCATCAGCTAGTGTTCCATCCTCCAAGTTCATACATGATCAGAAAGGTAGGGCATCTGGATCTAAGTCTCAAGGAAGTGTCTCAGGTACTAGAACCTACCAAACTTGTCCTAAGTGTGGTAAGAAACATCCAGGCGAGTGTCTTGCAGGAAAAAAAGAATGATTTGGGTGTGGTCAGACTGGTCACAAGTTGCGAGATTGCCCTTCTAAACACGGTCAATGAGGTAATAATAATAGATCTCAGTCCACAACTTCAGCAGCACCAGCAGGTCGCCTGACTCAGCAGGGTAACTCATCTGGTACAGGTGGAGGTCAGCGCCAAAACAGGCTCTATGCTCTTCAGGCTCGCCAGGATCAGGGAGATTCACTACTAAAAAACTGTAAATTACATGCGAATTTTACTTGGGGATTTTTTTCTGCAGAAATTTCCTAGGAATTTTCATGAGGAAATATGAAATTCCTAAATTATAGACTTTTTTACTTGCGAAAATAGTTTCCCAGAAAAATTGGTGGGTAAATTTTGCGCCATTTTTGCAAAATTATTACCTAGGTAATTATTTGCGTCAAATAATTTGTAAGTATTATTTTCATAGGTAAATTCGGAAGTAATAAAAAAAGGATTTTTTTTATCTTCTAGCAAGAAAATTCCTAGATAAATTTATTTGCAAATAATTACTTGGAAATTTATCTAGAAATATATGTGGTATTACCTGGGGATTCATGTTCTATGAATTTTGTTGGAAATTTACTTAGGAATTTTCTTACTTGAAGAATTACTTGGAGATTCTATTGTTGTGAATTTGCTTTGAGATTTTTTGAGGGATTTACTTGGAAATATGCAAACCTGAATATTTTTTATATAATTTAATTGGATTTTTTTTATTGAAATCTAAGGATTTTTTAAAATTAGGAGTCCTCGGGGAATATTTTCTTAAAAATATATTTACCAAAATTAAAAAAATATAATAATATAAAAAGGACAAATGATCACTAGAATGAAATTTATTGTTAAATATTAAATAATTATTCTATTTTTAGGTTTAATAAATTATTATGCAATAATATCAATTTAATAAGGTGTTGGAACATTATCATAAACTTTAGGATGAATATTTTTAACTCATATATAATTAATATTTAATCCCACTAAGCATCAATGTTATTATTTTCTAATTTTTTGTTTGAAAGAAACAAAGAATTAATATTAGATGGCTAGTTATTTATCCAATAGAAAAATAATTATCATAAATATTTATCAATCTAATATGGTGTTGGAACATTACCATAAATTTTAGGATGAATATTTTATATAATTAATATTTTATCTCGCTAAAAATCAATGATACCACTTTTTTATTTTGTTTTTTTTTATTTGAAAGATACAGAGATTTAAAATTATATGGGTAGTTGTTTATCCAATAGAAAAGTAACTATCATAAATATTTGTCAAATTAATACGGTATTGAAACATTACCATAAATTTTAGGATAAATATTTTTAACGTATATATATTTAATATTTCATCTCACTAAAAATCAATGATACCATTTTTTATTTGAAAGATAGAAAGAATTAAAATTATATGGATTGTCATTTATCCAACAGAAAAATAACTATTAAAAAAGATTAATTACCCCTTGTTGATAGAATTATATGAAAATAAAAATAAATAATTTTTACTTGTATATTCAATTGGTATATTATATTTTTACTAGCATTAAAAAAAATCTCTATAGTAAGTTATTAAATAATATTATATCCAAATATAAAATTAAGTATATTAAAATATAATTATTAAAAGATAAATTAAAAATTAAAATACCAAATTTCCTAATAAGATATACAATCAATTATTGATTTATAACTTCCTTGCAGATTAAATTTATAAATATATTTATATTTTCAATTATTTATTTATAAGAACTTTGTATGCATAATGTAAATTTTGTCTACATTTAATATGCTTCGTTATAGATATTATCTCATAGAAAGTGTAAGCATAAAATTTTCATAATATGTTGGGTGGTAGTGATTTATTTTAATATATAAATAGTTGTCATTCTTTATTTTTTAAAAGCTAAATCACATGAACTTTACTCAACATTTTAAGATATTTTTTTATCTCATATTAATTTTGATTGTGTTTTTGAGATTATGAATAGCTAAATTTCATAACTAGGGTTGTGGGAACCATGATGAATTATTAAAGTAAGTTTATGTACAAAGTGATTCTTGAATGATTTTTATGCATGTATTGTTAATCCTTTCGTTTGGAAGTCTTTTTAACAGTGGTCAATGTTAGAACTCGCCTCGTTCCTACTTGCCGGACTAAGGAGGTAATGAATGAGAAAAGGATACAACAGAGATTTAGTGGATACTATCTAATAGTCTGATTTCAATTGAAGTGGGTGAAAACTAAACTAAATTGATATGATGACTAATTTGGGGTAAATGTAAGGGTTAGTAGAGCATACACTCGTAGACGGACCAAGTTGCATGGTGAAATTCCCTACTTGGAGGACCAAAAACTTAGGGATACCTAACTTACCAACCTTGCATGCTAAAAATTGAAATAGATCACTAGTAAAATATTCTTGCTATTTTATGAAATCATGGGGAACACATTCCTAGTTATTTCTAATAATCTGAATATAAATAAATACTTAGTTCAAAGCTATTTTTATTCTTTTTATTTTTGTTTCAATTTAAATCCCCTTTTTTATATAACGACTATCAAGTTAAATATTTTCTATTGACAATATTCTTTCACATCCTCTGTGGGATCGACCCCGACTCATAGTTGGATAAATATATTGCATACGACCGTTTATATTTCTTTTCAAGAAGTAAATTTGGACGTCATCTTATGACTCTTCATCTTCATCTTCATCTTCATCTTCGTATTCTTCTCCGTTGATCGCTTCAGCAATGGAGACGGGAAGCACCAATCTGAGGCAACTCTCATAGCGGGTCGGGTCAATAGATCCAAAACATGCCTATCTGATCGTGCCTGTGGAGCTGAAACGGAGCAAGGACTTTTTGCATAGTCGAAATTCAAACAAAGCAAAGTGACAAAACAAAGAAAATCAACCGGAGAAAGATAGAAGCCTTATGAAATCCGATTTCAATAATTGATGCCAATATAATTTTGCTTATAATTTAATCGAATAAAGTGATGCATATATAAGTAGACAGATTTATGAGGCAAAGAAATAACAAAGACTAGAAAGCAAACGTGACCTGCCAAGTTTTGATAATATAAATTCAAAATGTCATGTCCTGTGGCATGTTGCTTAAGCGCTTGCATTGTGCTGCTTGCAACATTCAAAAGTTGCAAATACTCATCTGCTCCGTCAACAAGACACTGCAGAAAAGGAAAACATAAGCTGAACAACTCATTTACCATAAGCACTAAGTAATTGTATATTTCTAAAATTTTCTCTATATTTAAGGCCTTATATTACAATATATAAATATTAAGCGTAACAAATATATAACTTCTTTAACTTGTCTCAAAATTTATTTTGACACTTCAACTCAGCCTTATTTCATTTTAAATCTCCAACTCCATTTTTTATGGACCATATAAACATATGGTAAAATAAGTATACTTCCAATATCACTCGGACAATTTCAAATAATAGATAGTTTTATTTTTTGTTGAAGTCCTAAATATTAGGATAATAATTAAATACTTGATTACTTATTATCAACATCAAGCATTTTTTTTTAAATAATAATTATATACTTAATTATTTATCATCAACTTCAATGAACTTTCTTTTGTTGATTCAAATTTTTATATTACTTTATCCAAGATTTTATATACTTTATATTAGATTTTTACTTGGACTCTACTATGATTTATTTTTTTCGATAATCTATAATGACCTTCTATATGTTGTAAACTAAGAACCCGTTTGGATTGGCTTAAAAGTCGATTAAATTTATTTTTAAGTCAGTTTTTGATTTTTGAAAGTATTTGGAAAATATAAAAAATAATTTAAAATAAGTTTAAAATGACTTAAAATAAGTGACGAAATGTTTGACAAGGTAAAAAAAATGACTTAAAATAAGTCAAAAATGACTTAAAATAAGTCAGAAACCAAAAATAGGTCTCCCCCAACTTTTTATTTTTTTTACTTAAAAGTCATTTTAATTTGACTTTTTATTTTTAACTTAAAAACTACTTTTTTTAAGCCAATCCAAACAGGCTCTAAATATTAAAAAACAAAATTAATAAAAATAACACAGAAACATACACGGACTAAACATCTAAACATGCACGGACTAATCAAACCAAAAGACAAAATAAAATTAAAAGTATTATATAGTAATTTTTTTATTAATTATCAATTCAAATACATGTTATGACTTTCTACCTAATTTAATAAAGAAAAAAATAATGCATGTTTATTCTTTTTAAGTCAAAATTTGACAAATATTGATTAGTTTTGAAATTTATATATTAGAGAATGATTAAATGAAGATAATTGAAGAAAAATGGTGAAAAGACAATTTTGTCTAAAATGATTTTTTTTTAAAGTACGGGACAAAAGATCCAAACAACATTTCAAAGGGTGTTCATGCTTTTAATAATGAACAACTTTCACATATCGCAAACATAAAAATCATATTTGTATGTTATAATTATAGTTTGCATAATTGCGCTCCATAGCAAAATTTATGTTTGCTATGGAGCTTTTGATTTGTATAATTCACTACAAACATCCAATTTTATACAAATTGTTCAATTTTGTATAAATTCATTTATATATTGTAATTTGTATAATAAGATCTGTATTTATATAATTATAAGTGTATAGGACGAAAATATATGTATTTGTATTTGTATATACACTTTTCTCTCGCTTTATATAAACACAAACACATTTTATACATTTTATATCGAAATGTATATAAAATGGCTAATTGTATACCGAATCTGATGGCAAAAAAAAGGAAATGTTTGTTGCGAATTACAATTAAAATAAACTATAGTTATAACATTTAATTTGAATTAATAGTTGATTATTTCATACAATTTTTCCTTTAATATAGTCCTAGTCCTGAAAACATACGTGACAAGTTTCGCCCCTGCTATTATATAAAATTTATAAATCAAACTTATTACATATGCTTGTACTTTTATATTATTGTGTCCGCAAAATTCATCTCTCGAGTTGACATAGTTCAATTGTCACGCCCCAGATTCAAGGGCGCAACTGGCTCCTAATGCCAGAACTCAGGCTCGAGCCGACTCTGCTGAACCATTTGCTACTAGCGCATGACAGCCACAAACAGTCAAGAAAATAAATAAGTGTATCTCGGCATAACTAGCACAGAAGTCCTGGTTGGGCAGTCGAGGCCATCATGATATCTATACCAAAACTAAAAGCAGATATATATCAATACAATACATCAAACAGCTCACAAGCTTCCGCAAACCAACAACATAGGCCAGCATGGCCATAACGTAGCTATAAACCGTACACACTAGTCTGCAAGCCTCTAAGAGTAGTAAAGATTGGTGGGACAGGACCCCAGCCTACCCATGAGAATATATACAATAAAAGGTAACAAACCTCCCAACTCTGGCAGCTCCGGAGGAAAGGGGCTGACCAACCAGATAAAAGTCAATTCTGCTGCTGAGGAGGTCTACTCGGTTGTCTGTTCGGACCTGCATGCATGAATGCAGCGCCCCCAAGGCAATGGGGCATCAGTACAAAATAATGTACAGAGTGTGAAAGGCAATAGACTATGATGAGGTATCCTGATATACTGGAATAATATGATAAATGAATCAAGGATAAAATAACTGTACTGACCTGCTCGTAAGTCTAAACTTATCAACAATAATAAAACCACAACCTAACCAAGCCCCCATAAGCTCGGCAAGTACAAACAGCACACAAGACCACCTACTCAGGCCCCCATAAGCCCGGAAGGTGCCAATCAGCCTATATACCCCTATCGGTAGTCCCCTAACCCCGCAGGCAGTCACATAGCTCTCTTAGGCATCACCATAGCTTATAGACAACTCATAGCCCTCTTAGGCAACAACATGGCCCTGTAGGAAGCACATAGCCTTCTTAGGCGTCAATATATATCCCTGTAGGCAACTCATAGCCTTTCTAGGCATCAATATAGCCCCGTAGGCAACTCATAGCCCTTTTAGGCGTCCATATAGCCTTGCAGGCAGAACATAACCCTTCTAGGCATAGATCACATTCCTGCAGCTAACCACAATTGCCCAAAGGCAACAATAACAATCCAACAGCTAAAAGCGATACTACAACAATGTAGGACCATAATCAACACACAAAAATAAAAGATACCATGATAATAATAAAAGATATGTATTTCCATCGCAAATTGATGTTTGCTGCTTATAAAAGTTATAGTCGATGAAAGAAGGGTCTTATCTCGATCTTAGGTTCGTAATTCGCCTTAAAATCTTCAAATATATTCAAACCCTTGTTGTTCCAACACTAAAGTGTGATATGCTACGCAATCGATAAAACAAATTATATCACGATGATGAGCCCAACGCGTAGAACAACTTTCGTCAAGGACTTAAGTCGAGAAAATCTATATTTCAGTTGATCCTAGAAATGGGTTTCTCTAATTTCTCTGTTTTTTTAGCTTAAAATGGAGAAAAAGGTCAAAGGAGAATATATATGTAACATTCCGCCAACTTAGGGCCCCACCTCACGTGCTTGCTTGCGCAGTCCCATGAAAATGTGAATATCTCTCCATTCTGAAGTCGTATGAACGAACGGTTTGATGCGTTGGAAACTAGACTCGTAGACCTTCGATTTCATAGCTCGCGGGGACCATAACTCTTAATAGATTGGGAGAAAACGTCCGAGACATTTGACTCAAATTTCAGACAAATCTTTAAAAAAGAATTTACGGTAACTTTCGCCAACTTTTATTTTTCCACTTACCTAACTTCAAAATTTGAGATACCACACTTGAACACTTAAAATATCACATAACACATCATTTTTAATTTATTACTCACCCTCCTTGTCTTTCCACGAAGATACGAGTTAATTTAGACGTTTTGAAAAGTCGGGGTATTACACCGATCAACAATTAGACAATATAATAAGAATCTCAATCCGTCATTACATGTTCTTTATATGTATTAATTTATTAGAAATTTGCAAACGAAAAAGAAAATATGAAAAGAAAATGAATAGAATGAAAGTTAAAAGAAAAAAAATTCGTTATATCAAATCAATTAACATGAAAGTGACGAGAGGGAGTTGCTCGGATGGTAAGTATTCCTCACTTCCAATCTAAAGATTGCGAGTTCGAGTCAACAAGGGAGCAAAAGGGGTGAGAGCTCCTAGGGGAGGGTTAAAAATAAAATAAAATAAAATAAAATAAAATAAAATAAAAATAAATAATTAAATAAAATTTACATGTCATCATAGAGATAAAATTTTAAAAAAAGTTAAAAAAATCAATAAATTAATAAATAATTGATAAAATAAATTTAAAAATTACATAAATATTATAAGTGTGGGACGTTAAAGTGCTGGGATTTTTTTTAAAAAAAATTCCTATTAATTTTGAAAAGATAATTAATTTTAAATTTTGGAGGTGTAGGATGAATCTAGAAAAAAAAAATATATGAATATGAATTACTTTCTCTATATAGATTGTACAACACTCTTTATAAATAATTGCAATCACATAGAATCATCAATTTCATACAATTATATTAAATACAGAAAATTTGAATAAGAAAAATAACACTTTACGAAAAGAAATACAATATCAAACATATATTTTGAATTTTTTTTAACTCTCACTTTAGACTCAACTTCGGACCCCACAAAGACCGCCACGTCATCCATTTGTTCATTGATTTGATATATTTGTTTTCATCCCAAATGAAATGACCGTTACATTTTCAAACTCTCATTCTCTTCTTCACTAGCATTCTCTCTGCAATATGGCGATGAAGTCCGTTATAGTAGCACCGCAATAAAGCCATGAAGATGGGTCTTCAACCTTCATCTCAATTTCCCAATTCCTCTCTCAATTCCGCAATAAGGCGATGAAGATACAAATCAAGTTTTTTTGCAGCAATACAATGGCGAAGATGACGGTGGCAAGAATGATAAGGAGAGGCATTGCTATGCTTCTTGAATTCATTTTCGTATGCCAATCCTCCTATTCAGGTACTTTTTGCCATTTTCCTCTTACTTAGGGTTGGGGGCTCAAAATCAGCTTGTAGGAATGGGGAAATTGGTATATCAGTCATGGTGGTTAGCTCTCTCCTGTTACTGCTTAGAATTAGTAATCAAACCCTTCTTCTTGTATATTGATGAATTTGTGTTCAATTTATATTTTCAAACTTTTCTCTTTTGGTACCTTCTCTGCAAACTGTTGGCAATTTCCTAATTTGAATCAGTGGAACACCAACTTAGTTTATAGTCAAATGGATTTTGGCTGATTTCTAGATTGGAGGGTAGTTGTTATTATGTGATCTGTAGTTGTAGTTGGATCTGTTTGTGTTCTTTGTCTCTTTTCAATGTTGAGTAACTGTATTATTTTTAACGTTTCAATCTTTATGTAACTTTATGCTTCTGTTGGGTTATATTTTGTCCTAATAACACTTGTGAAGAAGAAAAATTGGCCCGGGTACATTTTAGCTTGATTTTTGTGTCTTTAATATGAAGTTTACTAGAATTTGTTTTCATTGAGTCAGACAATCCATGATGTTTCTGTTAATATGGGTCTTTCCAAAAAGAGAATTTATGTTGTGTTTATTGAGAGAGTTGACTATCTCTTGGTTCGCCGACATGATTAGTTTTAGTGCTATTTTTTTCCTTCTTGTATTGAAATGAATTGGCTCGAACGGACATGAATATGTGTGGATTTAGTTTCCAGGGTACATTTTAGTAGTTCACCTTATAGCAGTAGTAAGAGGGATTCTTTGTGTACCCTTGGGGTGAGGACCTTCCCTGGATCCTGTTTGCACTACGAGGGAGCTACAAAGTTGCAAAAAAGAATAAAAAATTCTTCTCTTCAACTATGCAGAGAGTCTATAAGCTCCATCTTGATGTCGAAATCATGAACAGCTTTCGTTTTACACAAAAAAAGTACTCTCTTAGCAGTTGAACTTTACAAAAGATGAGGAAGAACATATAAACATCTGTGTGGATTTGTATTTGTTGAACCTAACTAGTTTGGAATTGGGGGATAGTGGGCTGATTGATCGAGTTTTTCGGGAATTTTGTGAGCTAGATACATGAGTCCCCATCAGAGAAAAAATTTAAGCGATTTTATTTCTACTAGTGTATAATTCATGATCTTGGTTTAGTTCTCTCTTTAAATACCCTATTTTTGTTCTAAATCAGTCCGTTTTGGTCAAGCAGTTGATTTTCCCCTTTGAATTTTTTAAAATTGAATGAGTATGTTAATATTATTCACTGCATCAATGATTCCATCATAGTGTCATAATTATCCATTTCATTTGGAAGTTGAGCAAAAATTTATACAAACTGTTATACAAGCATTGTTAGGCTAATATACTAACTGTTATACAAAAATTTATACAAACTGTTATACAAGCTTGTTAGGCTACATCTGTATATGTTGCATATGTTGTTCTGACTCTTCAAAAATGTCGACAGATGTGTGTCAGATACTCCATGGTGCATTTTGGAGAATCCGACACAGGTGCAACAACAATTTGGGAGAGTCTGAGAAACATAGCTTGATAGTAACTTTGACAACAAGAGAAACATCTTAAAAGGTATGCAACAGATGACATCAATGGCAAACTGACAATGACTTATCCTAAAGTCCAGTCTTGCCTTTTAAATTTTGTTCATTCTTAACTGAGGCATACTATTCTAGCTTGTTTGGTACAATATGAAAAAAGGCTTTGTGCTGAAGTATGTGGCCAAGTTACTTTTACTAAGAAAAATGATGGACATTACTATTGCTTCCTCTGTTATATATAGGTAGTTGTTTCAGCTATTTTAGAATTTTGTAAGGGAAGAAACTTAGTTTTGTGCTTCATAATTCACTTTGATGATATGGTTGAGGCAAATTTTTGACTTAAGATTTCTATTACATGTTACTCTCATCTTGTTGGAAAAGTCTGTTTGATCGATCTTATGTCCTTAAGTGTCAAATGGACGACGTTGGCTCATTGGTTAGGTTCCTCGTTTTCGCCCCACCTATGGGATTTCACTGTTTTGTTGTCGTTGTCCTAAAGTGTTTCATGATGGAAGTTGCATCTTAGTGACTTAGTCTTCCCTTGAGGTTCTTATGCTACTTTTTTTTTCTAGCCATCTCCTACATCCTTGTAACTAATATACCCACCCATCACCCTAGGCTGCTTCTTGTATAAACGGCTGAAGACTTGTATTATTGGTGGTGGTTTAATTGATAAAAGACATTTGTCTCTTTTGTGTGTTTGGTATTGTCATTGGTGATGGTTTCATTCATAACGGATTATTTCTTTTATGTTCTTCTGTGTAAGATTATTTCATTTTTTTTTTAGTTTGGACAACAGGTCTAGTTTTACTCCCTAGCTTCTTCATGTTGCCCGGTCTGCATAGACATCATGTGAATAATCTCCAGATTTCTGTTGTGATGAAAGCCCTAGCATCTTCTACAGCTCTCTAACTTAAGAATGAAAGTCATATAATTCAGTTTATTTCACTTTCATATGTGTAGTTCCTTTTTTTTTTTCATTTATACTTGAAACATGTTATACTCATGGTTGCATCAAATGGACAGAATGCACTTACTGGAGCATGAAGGTATCGGGCACCGACGGGGGGGTGGTAGAGTCTTAGGCGGGCCTCGGGGCACGGCGCCTCGAGGTCGTGGGGGTAGTAGAGTTTTAGAGGGGCCTCGGGGAACGGCGCCTCGAGGTCCGGGGGGTAGGGTCTTAGGGGGGCGTCGGGGAACGACGCCTCAAGGTCCCGGGGGTAGGGTCTTAGAGGGGCCTTGAGGGGGGCGAGGGGTAGTAGAGTTTTAGGGGGGCCTCGGGGAACGGCGCCTCAAGGTCCGGGGGGTAGGGTCTTAGAGGACCTCGGGGAACGGCGCCTCGAGGTCCTGGGGGGTAGGGTCTTAAGGGGGGCCTCGGGGAACGGTGCCTCGAGGTAGGGTCTTAAGGGGGCCTCGGGGCACGGCGCCTCGAGGTCCGAGGGATAGGGTCTTAGGGGGGCCTCGGGGTACGATGCCTCGAGGTCCAAGAGGGTAGGATCTTAGGGGGGGCCTCAGGGCACGGCGCCACGAGGTCCGAAAGGGTAGAGTTTTTAGGGGGGCCTTGGGGCATGGCGCCTCGAGGTCAGGGGAATAGGGTCTTAGGGGGCCGCGGAGAGGGGGTAGGGTAGGGGGCCTCGAGGCACTGCGCCTCGGGGTCCGGGGGAATAGAGTCTTAGGGAGGCCTCAGGGAATGGCGCCTCGAGGTCAGGGGGGTAGGGTCTTAAGGGGGGCCTCGGGGCATGGCGCCTCGAGATCCCGGGGGGTAGGGTCTTAGGGGGGCCTCGGGGAACGGCACCTCGAGGTCTAGGGGTAGAGTTTTAGGGAGGCCTTGGGGCACAGCGCCTCGAGGTCTCGGGGGGTAGGGGACGCAGAGAAATAGGTAGGGTAGGGGGCATCGGGGCACGACGCCTCAAGGTCCCGGGGGGTAGGGTCTTAGGGGGACCTCGAGAAATGGCGCCTCGAGGTCCGGGGGGGTAGAGTTTTAGGGAGACCTTGAGGCACGGCGCCTCGAGGCCCCGGGGGTAGGGGCTGCAGAGAGGGGGGTAGGGAATGGGGCCTTGGGGAACGGCGTCTCGAGGGGAACCTCGGGGAACGGCGCCTCGAGGTCCGGGGGGGTAGAGTTTTAGGGAGGCCTTGGGGCATGGCGCCTCAAGGTCCCGGGGGTAGTGGCCGCAGAGAGGGGGGTAGGGAATGGGGCCTCGGGGCACGACGCCTCGAGGTCCGAAATGGCCTTCTTAGGGGACCTTTGAGGCACGGCGCCTCGAGGTCCGGGGAGGTAGGGTCTTGGGGGGCCTTGGGGCACGTCGCCTCGAGGTCCCGGGGGTATGGTCTTAGTAGGGCCTTGGGGCACAACACCACGAGGTCCCGGGGGGTAGGGTCTTAGGGGGTCCTCGGGGCACGACGCCTCGAGGTCCGGCGGTGTAGGGTTTTAAGAAGGGGCATGGCGCCACGAGGTCCGGGGGGCTAGGGTCTTAGGGGATCCTCGGGGCACGACGCGTCGAGATCCGGGGGGTAGGGTCTTATGGGGAGCCTCGGGGCACGGCGCCTCGAGGTCTGTGATGTAGGGTCTTGGGTGGCCTCGGGGCACGACGTCTCAAGGTTCGGGGGGCTATAGGGGGACTCGGGGCACGGTGCCTCGAGGTCCGGTGGGGTAGGGTCTTAGGGGGTGCCTCGGCGTGGCGCCTCGAGGGGTCGGGTGATAGGGTCTTAAGGGGGCCTCGGGGCACGACGCCTCGAGGTCAAAGATTCTTTTTGATGAATCACACAAATTCCTTCGTTTCTTAGGTGTATAAAGCCCAAGATCCTCTCAGGAGCACCATAAAAACTTTTCAAAATACTTTATGAGGGAGGACGCGTTGGTTCCCTCATGTATCACACCATTTTTTTAATGTTCATTTCCACATTTACAAGCTCTATTATGAGAAACCAGGTTAAGAGTTGGGTAACCTTTATGTATAAACACTATTTTTTACCGCCCATCTGCATGTACAAATGTGCCTTGTTTTACAAATCGCACAAATTACTCGATTTTTCGTGTGTGCATATGTAGCACCCAAATTTTTTTCTCAAAAATATTTTTGAGGATCTTCACGCACTCACACAATTTTTTAATGCTCATTTTCACATTTATATCCCCCATTTTACGAATCGCAACACATAGGCCCATGGATCAGGCGTCCGAAGCACCCAAACATGGTTTACTCAAAAACTTTATGAGAACATCTGTAATGAGTTTGGGGAACCTTCACGTACACCATTTTTTTAACGCCCATTTCCGCATTTAGTAACCTTTTTTATGAATCGTACAAATTCCTCAATTTTTTGTGTGTTAGCCCCATAACGCCCCGGAGCACCCAAAATATTTTTCTCAAAAGACTCTATGAGGACCTCCGTAATAAGTTGGGGAACCTTCATGCATTTGATTCTCTCTTTTTTTTTAATTTTTATTTTCGCATTTACAAACTTTCTTTTACGAATAGCGTAAATTAGTCGATTTTTCGTGTGTTAATTAAATTAGCCCATGGATTTAATGTTCCAGAGCACCCAGAAACTTTTTCTCAAAAAAACTTAATGAGGACTTCCGTAATGAGTTGGAAAACTTTCACGTATACTCACACCATTTTTAACACTCATTTCCGCATTTACAAGCCCTTTAAAACTAATCGCGCAAATTTCTTGATTTTTCATGTGTTAGCCTATGAATCTAGCGCTCCGAAGCACCCAATTTTGTTTCTCAAAATACCTTACGACGACCTCTATAATGAGTTGGGAACCTTCAAATATACTTACACCATTTTCATAACGCCTTTTTTTACGAATCACACAAATTTCTAGATTTTCCATGTGTATTATCCCAATGATCTGGCCTCCCGAAGCACCCAAAATGTTTTTTTCTCAAAAGACTTTATGAAGACCTCCGTAATTAGTTGGGGGAACCTTCACGTGTACTCACACTATCTTTTTAACGCCCATTTTGGCATTTACAAGTCTTCTATACGAATCTTGTAAATTTCTTAATTTTTCATGTGTATTGGACCATGGATCAATCTCATAAAAAATTTCTCAAAATACTTTATGAGGAAACCTTCACGTATCATGAGGACCTACGTAATGAGTTAGGAAACCTTCACGTATTCATACCATTTTTAAACGTCAATTATTGCATTTACAAGCTCTTTTTTACGAATCACGAAAATTCCTCAATTTTCATGTGTTTTAAAAAGCCCATGGATCCGGCGCCCTAGAGCACCCAAAATATTTTTCTCAAATAACTTTATAAGGACCTCCGTAATGAGTTGCGGCTTCACATTATACTCACACTATTTTTTAACGCTCATTTCCGCATTTTACAAAGGCCTTTTTTTTACTAATCGCGCAAATTTCTTGATTTTTCATGTGTTATAGCCCATGGAGCGCTACAGAGCACCCAATTTTTTTTTCTCAAAATACATTACGAGACCTCTGTAATGAGTTGGGAACCTTCAAGTATAGTCACACCATTTTCATAACGTCTATTTCCGCATTTGCAAGTCCTTTTTAACGAATCGCGCAAAATTCTCAAATTTTCGTGTGTATTAACCCAATGATCGGCGCCCCGAAGCACCTAAAATGTTTTTCTCAAAAGATTTTATGAAGATCTTCGTAATTAGTTGGGAAACTTTCTCGTAGTCACACCATCTTTTTAATGCCCATTTTGGCATTTACAAGCCTTCTATCTGAATCCTGTAAATTCTTCGATTTTTCATGTGTATTGGAACATTGATCAATCGCCTGAAGCACCAAAAAACAAAATTCATAAAACTTTATGAGGATCTCCGTAATGATTCCGAAAACCTTCACGTATCATGAGGATCTCTGTAATTTGTTGGGGAACTTTCACGTATACTCATATCATTTTTTAACGTCAATTACAACATTTACAAACCCTTTTGTATGAATCATGAAAAATTCTCAATTTTTCTTGTGTATAAGCCCATGGATCTGGTGCCCTAGAGAACGCAAAATATTTTTCTCAATTAACTTTATGAGGACCCCTGTAATGAGTTGGGGAACCTTCAAGTATACTTACACCATTGATATTTTTCTCAAAAAAAACTTTATGAGAAATTCTTTAATGAATTGAAGAACCTTTACGTATACTGACACCATTTCATCAACACCCATTCCGCCTTTACAATCCTTTTTTTACAAATCACGCCAATTTCTCGCCAATTTCTCGATTTTTCGTGTGTATTAGCCTATGGATTTGGCGCCCTCGAGCACCTAAAAAACTTTTCTAAAAGAACTTTATGAGGATCTCTGTAATTAGTTGGAAACCTTCACGTATACTCACACTATTTTTTTAAACATCCTTTTTCCGCAATTACAGGCCTTATTTTACGAATCGCACAAATTCCTCAATTTTTCGTATGTATTAGCCGATGGATCTGGCGCCCCGGAGCACCCTAAATCTTTTTCTCAGAAAACTTTAAGAGTACCTCCGTAATAAGTTGGGAACATTCACATACACTCACACCCATTTTAACTCCCATTTTCGCATTTACAAGCCATTTTTTACGAATCACACAAATTCCTTAATTTTTCGTGTGTTAAAGCGCCCATGGATCTGGCGCCCCATAGCACCTTAAATATTTTCTCAAAAAAAATATTATGAGGACCTTTTTAATGAGTTCGGGAACCTTCTCGACTACTCACACCATTTTTTAACGCTCATTTCTGCATTTACAAACCATTTCTTATGAATTGCGCAATTTACTCGATTTTTCGTGTATATAAGGCCCTGGATCTTGCGCCCCGGAGCACCCAAAAAAAAATTCTCAAAAATCTTCCTCCGTATAAAGTTGGAGAACCTTCACGTTTACTCACACAATTTTTTAAACGCCCATTTCCGCATTTAGTAACCAATATTTAAGAAACGGATAAATTTCTCAATTTTTCATATGTATTACCCCATTGATCTAGCGCCCCGGAGCATCCAAAATATATTTCTCAAAAAACTTTATGATGACCTTCATAATGAGTTGGGGAACCTTCATGTACACTTAAACCATTTTTTAACTCTCATTTTCACATTTACAAACCATTTTTTACGAATGCAAATTACTGAATTTTTCGTGTGTAATGCCCACGGATTTAGCGTCCCGGAGCACCCAAAAAAAAAATCTCAAAAAACTTCCTTCGTAATAAGTTGGGGTACCTTCACTTATACTCACACCATTTTTTAAACGCCAAATTTTGAATTTACAAGCCTTTTTTGTAAGAATCGCGTTAATTTCTTGATTTTTCGTGTGTATAAGCCCATGGATCTAGCACCCCGAAACACCCAAAAAAAATTCACGAAAACTTTATGAGGTCCTCCTCCGTAAGGATTTGGGGAACTTTCATTTATATTCACACCATTTTTTCCATTTCTGCCTTTACAAATATTTTTTTACGAATGACAAAAATTTTTTCTCAAAAACCTTTATGAGGACTTGCATAATAAGTTGGGGAACCTTCATGTATACTCACACAAATTTTTTACCGCCCATTTCCGCATTTACATGTCCTTTTTTACGGATCGAGTAAATTTTTCAACTTTTTGTGTGTATTTGTCCATAGATTTTGCACCCCGTAGCACCTAAAATATTTTCTCAAAAAATTTTATGAGGACCTCAGTAATGATTTTGGGGAACCATCACGTATACTCACATCATATTTTTAACGCATATTTTCGTATTTATAGGCCATTTTTTAAAGGTATTCGAATTCCTCGATTTTGTGTATTAATGGACATAGATTTGGCGTCCTGGAGCACCCAAAAAGTTTTTCTGAAAAATCTTTTTGATGACCTCTGTAATGAGTTGAAGAACCATATATACTCACACCTTTTTTTTAAACGCATATTTTTGCATCTACATGTCCTATTTTAGAAACTTCCCAAATTTCTCTGTTTTTCGGGTATATTAGCGCATTGATCTGGCCCTGGAGCACCCAAAACTTTTTCTTGAAAAAACTTTGAGACAGTCTCCCTAATGAGTTGGGAAACCATCATGTATACTCACACAATTTTTTAACTCATATTTTCATATTTAAAGGCCATTTTTGTAGGAATTACCCAAATTCCTCAATTTATTGTATGTATTAAACATGGATTTGGGGGCCTCGGAGAACCCAAATTTTTTTCTAAAAAAACTTTATGAGGACCTCATTAATGAGTTGGTAAACTATCATGTATAATTAAACCATTTGTTAACGCATATTTTCGCATTTACAGACATTTGTTAGGAATTACTTAAATTCCTTAATTTTTTGTGTGTATTAGCCAATGGACGTGGTGCCCAGAACACCCAAAATCTTTCTGAAAAAAGTTTATGAGGACCTCCGTAATGAGTTGGGGAACCATCGCATATACTCACGACATTTATAATGCATATTTTCACATTTATAGGTTAGCAATTACCCGAATTCCACAGTTTTTCATGTCTTAATTAGCGTATGGATTTTGAAATTTTTGAAAAAACCTTATTAGGACCTCCGTAATGAGTTGGGGAATCATCACATATACTCGCACCATTTTTAACGCATATTTTGCATTTAGAGGCCATGTTTTAGGAATTACCCAATTTTTCAATTAGCCCATTGATCTGGCGCCCCGAAGCATCCAAAATATTTTTCTAAAAAACCTTTATGAGGACTTCTATAATGAATTGGGGAACCATCACATATATTCACACCATTTTTAATGCATACTTTCGCATTTACAGACCAATTTTTACTCGATTTTTTGTATGCTTCCCATGGACAGGCGAGCCGGAGCACCACCCAAAATAATTTCTGAAAAAACTTTATAAGGACCTTCGGAATGATTTGGGAACCATCGTGTATATTCACACCATTTTTAATGCATATTTTCGCATTTACAGATCATTTTTTAGAATTATCCAAACTCCTCACTTTTTCGTGTGTATTAGTTCATTGATTTGGCGCCTCAGAGCACCTAAAAATAAATTCTAACTTTATGAGGACTTCCATAATGTGTAGGGGAACCGTCATGAAAACTCACACCATTTTTAACGCATATTTCCACATTTATTGATATTTTTTAGGAATTATCGAGATTTCTCAATTTTTGTGTGTACTAGCCTATGGATCTGGCCCCTCGTAGCAACCCAAAAAAATTCTGAAAAAACTTTATGAGGACCTCCGTAGTGAGTTGGGGAACCATCATGTATACACACATTATTTTTAACGCATATTTTTGCATTTACAAGCCAATTTTTAGGAATTACCCAAATTTCTCAATTTTCGTGTCTTAATTAGCACATTAATTTGGCGCCCTGGAGCACCCAAAAAAAACTTCTGAAAGAACTCTATTAGGACTTCTGTAATAAGTTGGGGAACTATCACGTATATCCACACTATTTATAAAGTATATTTTTGCATTTAGAGGCCATGTTGTAGGAATTACCCAAATTTCTCGATTTTTCCTGTGTATTAGCTCATTGATTTGGCGCCCTAAAACATTCAAAATATTTTTCTAATTTTTTTTTATGAGGACTTCTGTAACGAATTGGGGAACAATCACATATACTCACACTATTTTTCTAACGCATACTTTCGCATTTACAAACCAATTTTTAGGAATTACTAAATTCCTCGATTTTTCGTTTGCTTCCCATCGATCAGACAAACATAATGATGTTAAAATTAAGGGCATGATCTTGTAAATTGTAGTACTGATATTTAGTTTTTTCTTGAGAAAAAACTGAATAAACTGTTGGAAAATCATCAGTTGGTAGTTGAAAGGTCGTTATTGTAATTTGGAACCAAAAAGAGAAGTGAGGAAAAAAAAAACATAAATATTAGATAAGTTGATAACTAAGAATAATAATAAAACAATATGGTCCAATGTCCATTCTTACTTTCTCTTATGGCCTAGTATCCTATTAGGTATAATTACATATTTTGATCCCTAAATTATTACTAAAATTTAATATTAGTCCTTGAGATATTTCATTAAGTATATAATCTTATATTAAATAAAATGTACACTTTTAGTCCCTTAATTATATATCAACTATGATCGCCTAGAACTATATTACATATTCCGTTGTGTTATTTGTCGTCTTTACAGCCACCAAAAGTTTACTCTTGGCTGGATATTGAGTGGATTGACCTGAAAAGAGATCTAGTTATCAAATAATTGAGCAATCGACAACAATGTATTTACTTGCAGTACTTAGTTGCCATTCTTGAAAATAATAGTCTAACAAATTATGATCAGTTCAATCCTATTTAGCAGAAAAATAATATTCCTTGTCAAATGACAAATATTGTGAGAATTGAAATAATTATTGATATATAATATTATAGGGACTGAAATTGCAAAATTCCCCTCCAATAATAATAAATAAAACCAGGACACTATCTCAAAGAATATGAAAATTTTAAAAGTGGCTTATTTCTTGCTTTTCTCTAGTGGGGTAAAGCTCACAATTTTTTATCAAACAAAAAAAAAAATAGAAACAAAGGGAATTAATTAAGATTATATCAAAGAATATGCTTTGTAGCTTCTTTTATTTTCCATCACTATTTAATTCTCATCCTATTAAATTTATGCATGTTATATTTTAAAGAAAGTTCCATAAGGATCTTTAGAGAACATGCCAAATGGGTAAAGCATAAAATTTCATTAATTTAATCCAACTTGTTTTTTTTTTCATAGACATGGTGTTACAAGAATTTTTTATTTTTTTTAAAAAAATGCAAAATACATACAAATTTTAATAAGGTGATTCAGTAGTTGACTTGACTCGAATAATCAACATCATAATTTACATGACATTTTTTTAGTTCTTTAAAAAAAGAATGACATACTTTTTTAAATTAAGAAATAATTGACTTTATAATTCTTACTTTACTTTACGCAAATAGTATGATATGTTCAAGATAGGACTGGCAGGGGGACCGGGTCGTCCCGCCCCGGCCCGCGATCGGTTCGAGAACCGGCTCGCCGGACCAGGTCCCGTCCATTTTCGCGGGTTGGGAGAGGTTCGAGATAGGGGACCGGTTAGGGGTCGGTTCACCCTTTGGGCCCGATCGACCCGGCCCGGATGAACCAGCGGGATCCCCTAACTTTTTTTTTTTTTTTGAATTATACCCGTTGGGCAACGGCTAGTGCCCCCCCCCCCCCCAATGGATTTATTCACTGTTTTTTCCCTTCCCCAACACCCCCTATCACCCCCACTTTTAATACTTTAATTTAAACCCTCAAGTTATCATAAATACACTTTAACCCACTTTTAATATTATAAATACCCCTTTATCCCTTATTATTTCTTACAAAATCATATATTCTCTCATCTATTTTTTATATCCTCTCTAGTCTCAATCTTAAGTCTCAATTTTTTATTTCATTTAAGTCTCATATTATATCATAATACATATATTTCAATTCTAAATTTTCATATTATATATCATAATATATATAATTCTCATATTTGCTATCAAATATTGGAGTTCCAAATTACAAGTTACAACAAACTACAAGCTTCAAGAATCGGTTATAACGTCTGCTATTAACGCAGACGTTTGGTACATTCGTTTCATAATATTTATATTTTATTTTTCGTCATTAATTTTTGTGTTATTATTATTTTTATATTATACTTTACATATAATTAAATATGAGTTCTAACAAAAAAGATACCGGTAAAGGAAAAGAGAAAGAACCAAGTGACATTAGTAGATTATTTAATTTTAATAAAAAAAGTAGTAAGAAAAAAAATAAGAGTAAATGTGGTGGTACTTCTAGAGTTAGATTTAATACAAATGATTCTACTTATGTTGATGATACTTCTTATGATATTGATTCAAATGCTCAACTCGATCGTGAACTTTTACAACAAATTTATGGTGATATTAATCCTTATCTTAATGAAAATTCAGGTGAAGAAGTAGAGGTTGGTTCGTGAGAAGATGAATTAGAAGATACACCTACTAGTCTGGTGACAAATGTTCCAAATGAAACTACAAATTCAACGGAGCAAAATTCTGGACGCCCACCCCTTATACCTCCTACAAGGGAGAAGGTGAAGTATCAACGCCCTAAAACTTCTATTGTGTGGCAATTTATGACTTTAGATAAGGAAAATTCTATTGCTATTTGTAATAAGTGTAAGCAACCTTTTAAACATAAACAAGGTGGAGGTCAAGGTGGGACGGGGGGCTTAAATAGACATTTGTTATCTTGTGTGTTGATTCAATATAAAGAAGCTAAATCATTAGCCAATAGAAAAAAAGGAATTCCAGTTAATGATTTTGATATTAATGTTAATGAATCGGTAGGGGCTTCTAACATGGTTCAAGGAACATTAGATCCTTCTAACCCCGGTGGTCCACTAACACAACGTAAATATAATAAGGAAAGAGATCGTGAAAATTTAGCTAAAATGGTTTCTGTTTGTGGTTTACCTTATAGTTTTTCCTTCACATCCCGGTTTTATTGAATATATTCAACAAACTTATAATCCTAATTATAGAGATTTTTCAAGAAATACTGTTAAATTTGATGTTTTTGTATATCAAGGTAAACATTGTCAATATCTTCGTTGTATGTTTAGCATATTAGATTGTAGAGTGTCTATAACTTCCGACATGGGTCGTAGTGTTAATGGACGTGATTATTTAACTGTTATAACACATTGGATTGATCATAACTGGAATTTGCAAAAAAGAATCTTAAGTTATAAAGAATGTGTAGAGAAAAAAACTGGTGCATATTTAGCTTCAAATATTTTGAGTGTTATAGATTATTACATGCTTATAGATAAAGTAATGTCTATCGCATTAGATAATGCATCTAATAATGTAAACGCTGCTAGTATGTTAAAAACTAGATTATGTCCAATTGATGTTAATTCTTTTCATGTTAGATGTGTTGCACATGTATTAAATTTAGTTGTACAAGATGGTATTTCATTATTTGAACGTGGTTGTATGAAAATTAAATATGTTGTTGTCTGGATTTTTTATGCTAATAGAGCTGCTAGAATTAGGGAATTTAATGAGCGTTGTGTACTATGTGATTTGCCACCAAGAAAAATTTCAAGACATATTAAAACAAGGTGGAATTCTTTTTACGAAATGTTTTCAGTTGCTTACGAATATAGAGGACCCATACAAATGGTGTTTAATGCTCATAATGCTGACCCATTAGACAGAATTTGTGAAGAAGATTGAGAAGAAACTAATGAACTATTAGAATTTTTAAGACTTTTTTATGATGCTACAATCATGTTTTCTGAAATTTATTATCCTACTATTTCATCAGTATTAATAAATATTTGTGTTATTTCAATTCAATTTTCTAAATACAAAAAAATTGAAAAATTTAGAGTTGCAATTGAAGGTATGATTGAAAAATTTTAAAAATATTTTTTTCCTATTCCTCAATTTTAACTGCTACTTTACTTCATCCTGACTATAAATTACAAGGTGTGCAGGGAATTGTTGACACTTTTTATGATACCTTAGAAATTTTACTGGAAATAAATCCAACTTGTGAAATGTGTAAGTGTAGCATAAAAGTTGAAGCAAAAATTTTGTATGAAAAATATAGAACTACAGGAAATACTCAAGAAGTTGGTCAAACTTCTAATCCTCAGAGTAAAGCTCGAATTTCAAGTTATATGTGAGATTTTCTTGGTCTTAATTCTACTAACCGTGATAATTTTGAAGAATATCTTAATCAATCTTTAGAAACAATGGAAGACGGAAATGGCAATGAAGAATTATTAGCATGGTGGAGGAGGCGGAGCGTTGCATTTCCAATTTTGAGCAAAATGGTTCGTGATGTTCTAGCTATTCAAGCTTCATCAGTTGCATCAGAGGCTGCTTTTAGTGCGACAAGATTTCAACTTGGCGATCATAGACATTCATTGGCGGAAGACAGTTTGAAAATATCAGTTTTATTTAGAGATTGGGTCAATGCCGAGAAGAGAAATTATAATTTGCCAAAGTTAAGTTCCAAACAAGAAGCTTGGATTAATGCGGTAATTGGATCTAGTGATGATGAATTAGAGTCACAAGAGTTTCTAGCAAGTTTGCCAACACCGGAAGATGTTACCGTCGATATGATGCGACAATTAGAATTAAATTTTAAAGGAGAATACAAATATTAGATTACATCCGAGAACTAATTGAAACAGAACCCTTCCTAGAAGGTGGCTGCGTAAATTAGTTACTCATCTAATATTTGTAACAAATATTAGTTTTACATATGAGAACTTATTGAAACAGAACCTTTCCTAGAAGGTGGCTGCGTAGATTAGTTACTCCACTAATATTTGTAAATTGTAACTTCTAAGTTCTAAGTTGCAATTAGATTTTATTGAATAAATTTGAAGGCTTTATTAAGTCTTTTTTATATAACTATTGTCTTGCATTTTAATTTTAATATATTCATACATATTTACATATATACTAAACTAACTTTAAAATACTTAATTTAAAAATCAAAATTTCAAGTTTAAATTACTTTAAAATATTTAAAATACAAATTTGAACTTCTCAAATTTGAAAATTGAAAATTGAAGTTTGAAATTTGAAAGTTGTATTTGAAATTTGAAATTTGAAGTTTGAAATTGAAATTTGAAATTTGAAAACTTAAGCATTATTTATTAGATAAAAATGTTTTTGAAAAAAAATCGAATAAACTAAAAATGTTATTCAATAACATATAATTTCAATACAAATAAATAAGTATATAAAAAATAAAAAATCCCCCGTCCCGTCCCGTCCCCCCAAAACCCGTCCCATCCCGTATATATAGTGGGACGGGATGGGACTTATTTTTGTCCCCCCAATCCCGGTCCCGGCCAAATCCCCCCAGCACCGTCCCCCGTCCCGTCCCGTCCCCCTTCGTCCCGTCCCCCAGTCCCTGTCCCCGTCCCCTTGCCAGCCCTAGTTCAAGATCACATACTTCAAGAGTTATATAGCCATATAAATATTATGATATGATTTAAGAACTTCAAAAACATTCAATTTTTTTTTAAATTTCTTGTTAATTCGATCTACATCGCATAAATTTAAAAAAGGAAGTATTTATAAGTTTTTGGAATTCATGATGATTTATTTTTTTAAAAGATTTTAAGTTAGTCTTAGTTATCATTTGAGTGGAGTTAATTAATCCTCACTTAACTAGTTAAATATCATTACTACAATTTACAAGATCATGCCCTTAATTTTAACAATATCTTGAAGTATGTGATCTTGAACATATCATACTATTTGCGTAAAGTAAAGTAAGAAATATAAAGTCAATTATCCTTAATTCTATTTTACTACGATTTATAGAATTTTGCTATAAAATTCTAATTATAGCTACGAATCATATTATTAAGAAGATAGAAAATGTATGACAGAACAATTGTTTTACATGACTATGATTAATTGTTCAAGAAAAAATAGAATTTAAAATAATATTTTCATATTGCAAAAACCCCAAGAGATATATATATGGATATTTTTGGGTCAAATTTAAATCTGGTTTAAATTTAATAGATTTTGGGAGGGTTTATAATAAGTACTCCCACCATCCACTTTTAATTGTCATAATTTTCTTTTTTAGAGTCAAATTACAAGAACTTTGATCAACATTTTACGATGTATTTCATATTGATATGCAAAAAATTGCAATTTATAGTACTTTTCGTATAGTTTTTGAATATCTATTTTTTTTAAAATATCGAATTAATGTAATCTAATTTAACTTTAAAAATTAGTTAAATTGACTTTTGAAAAGCGTAATGTGACAAATAAAAATGGATGAAGGGTGTATAAGATACTAGAAATAATAAATAATTAATGAACACAAACAAAATTCTATATAAATGTGCCACAACTGGTTGGGGTGTTAAAAAAAAATTGGGGCGTAGGGAGGTGTAAAGGGGAGTTATGGGGTGAAAGAGCCATTGGTGGGGCCCAAAACCCGTTGCCCAACGGCTCTCAACGGCTATATACATTTAAGATTTAAAAAAAAAGAAAAACTAACGAACCGGACCGGACCGGAATAGGGACTAACCGGTAAATCCCGGCTTCCGTCCCGTTACCCCTCCCAGACCCGCGTAAGTCCGGATCTAACCGGTACAAGCCGGAACCGAGACGGAACCGATAATGGACCGAAACGGACCGGAACCAGCACCTTCCGGTTCCGTTGCCAGACTTAGCCCACAAGTATACCAAGATGGCTTGTACATTTTTGTTGACAGTCAAAGAGAAAAATATTTTTCCACAAGCAATATCAAATACGACAAACTTCGAATGACAAAAATATATAGTAATATTTTCTCTATTTAAAAAAAAATAAGCGGTAGTATTACAGTTGGAGTGGGCTTATCTCTTTAAAAAATTACTTATTTCTAGAAAGTTAGATATGTTTTTATTAATTTAATTTTTAATATTTTGAAAAAATATACTTTCTTTATTCGAAATAGAGAGAGGTATTGAATTTGACTTTTTGGGTATATTATAATTTACTTTTTGTATTTTAAAAATCTTTTAAAGATATATATGATAAATTTTATAAAAAAATAAATAAATTTAACCATAAAAAATAATAAATCTAAATTTACCACTAAATCATAAAAGAAAAAAAAATATGCGTGGGAATATTTTCTTAACAAAAAATTTTAAAATTGAATATATAATTATTTTTTAAAACTCAAATTCTCATTTTTTGCTTCCTTGTGGACTCGAATTCACAACTCAAAGATTAAAAGTGAAAATTGTTTATAATTCGAGCTATTTCATCTTGTTTAAAATTATTTATTTTTTGTTCACTTATATTTGAAAAAAGAATATATTTCAATCATTTGTGTAATCATAAAATATATATAAATTATTTTTATAATAAGACATATATCAACTCTAAACAACTAGTTGAAAGGTACTCAGACTTTAATTCCAAGAAACAATATGACCTTCTCTCAAGGTTAAATTAGAATACTATAAAATAGTGTGATAATGATATATTTTCTGCTAGGTGCGAAATGGAGTATGAAATACTCTCTCCGTTTCTATTTATATGTCACAATTTTAAATTTTATGTGCATTAAAAAATTAAGTTTATTATTCTATCTTTATTTAATTTTTTTGGAACTCAAGTTTTCAATCAATGAATATGAATTAATTTATTTTGATTAATTAATTTAATCAATGAACATAAATTATTTACTTAACGTTTTAAAGTTGGTCAAATGTATATCCTTCAAGGCTAATAACTTATAAGGATAAAAAAGAATCAATATGATAATTTATACATTAATTTTATAAAATAACAAATATTATAAATTTATTTATAAAAAGAAATGACATATAAAAGAAACGGAGAGAGTATCACAATGGAAGATAAGGGCGTTGGCCGTTGGGTGGTAAAAGTCAAATAAAATAATTCGTGTTTATCGCTTTACAAGAAAGCTACTTTTTTGGCAATTCATCACTAATTGCGCACAGGGACCCAATTGTGGTACTTCTATCATCCTACATTTTTATTTATCATGTTATATTTTTAAAAGTTAATTTGACAAAAATTTTAAAAGTTAAATTAAATTATTTTAATTTGATATTTTAAATAAAAAATTTAAATATCTAAAAATTATACGAAAAATATTATAAATTATAATTTTTTTACATATCAATATGATGAAAAGATACATCATAAAATATTAGTCAAAATTTTTATAGTTTGACTCTAAAAAAGAAAACTATGACAGTTAAAAGTAGATGAATGTAGTATGAAATTACTCCCTTTGTCCCTAATTACTTGTCCACATTTTCTTTTTTAGTTGTCCCTAATTACTTGTCCACATTTTCTTTTTTAGTTGTCCCTAATTACTTATCCATTTTGACAAATCAAGAAATAACAATTTTTTTTACCTATTATATCCTCAATTAAATAACTAATTGCTTTGAAAAATGTAGAACTTTTCATCCATTTCATAATTAATAGGGGTAAAATGGTAAACTCACTATGTCATTAATTGTTTTCTTAATAGGTGTGTCGATTCAAAAGTGAACAAGTAATTAGAGACAGAGGAAGTATTTTGTAAAGCACCCCACATTTATATCTACTAGCCAATTATTTGATAAGTAAATAAAATTTGTAATTCATGATTTTATATTGTTACTTTTTAAATTATTTATTTCTCATATGACAATTATTTTCACCAACATGTATAAATTTTTTATTATTACTCAAAATCAATTATTACCATATCATTTACATTGATCAAATTTATTTACGAATAAATGGTTCAAAATAACAATGTTGATTCGTATTCTCTATTATATGATCGAGAAATGTAAGTTCAATATAAAGAGATTGTCCCTCATACTATATGAGAGAATTATATTAAAGACTAATACACTACAACAATACAACTTGTGTCCATTTTTTTTTTATTGAATTATAGTTTGATGAATAGATATTGTATTTTTTTCCGAATAACTTTGTGATAGTATATTATGTGATTTTATAAATTTTTGCTTATTTTAAAATGTATAAAGAATTGGGACAATGTAATAGTTTTACAACTTATAGAGTTTTTGTGTATTTGAGAAAACATATAACATAAGAAATTCAAATTACATATCTAGGTAAAACTTCAACTTCGTTATATTTCTAATCATGATTTTATATCGCATGGCCAAACGAACCCTTAATATAATGAATATAAATAAAATAAATGAAAAGAGTATTTATATCAAAGAAAAAATATAAAAATTCAAATGAAGACAAACGATTTAACAAAATATCTTTAGTTAAAAATATTTAATATCTTTTGAAATAGTCGGCATAATACATAAACATGACTCTTAAATTTGGTGTCAGTTGGTAGCTATGCTATTTAATTTAAGTGTGCATAATTAGACACTTAAACTTGTATATAATTGAACAAATTGACACATTTATCCTACATGACACCCTATATGGTAATTTTGTAACCTACATGACATCCTACGTGTATTATATCATGTAGGTCATGTGTATCTATTTGTTCAATTTTATACAAGTATTTCCTTGTGTACACTCAAAGTTGGAAGACATAATTATCCGTTGAAATCAAATTTAAAATCATGTTTATGTATTATGTTCGTGACCCATAAATAGAAAAACAAACATAAATTATTTTATAACCTATAGCAGTTAGTAATAAAAAAAAAATTCTCACTTTGTTAAATACACAAGTTTTTATTTTATAATTTTACTATATGTAATTTTTTTAATTATTTATTTTCATTTTACAATGATAATTCCTCCAGTCACTTTTACTTGTTACATTTTGACACGATACACTCATTAAAAAAATAATTATTGATACATGTATTTTATCAAACTATCCCTATTAGATGATGTTTAATATTAAGTTTTCAAAAATGATTTGAAGAAAGAATATTTAATATTGAGGGTAAACATGAAAAAAATATAATTGTCGTTTCTTGATATGTCAAAAATAATAAGTAAAATATGAAAATCTATTTTAGGAAAAAGTGAACAGCGAGAATACCTGATTAATTAGATGGAATTTTATTTGCATATAAATGCAGATTATTTATAGTGATGGAACTATTTCATTCTAAATCATAATTTTTGAGTTTGAGCTCTGAATTTGTCGAAAGGTTCTGTTGATCACACTCCTAAATGAATTCGAACACCATATAAAAAACAAACAAAAAAAAAGAAATAACACTATGTCTATAGGTATAAATATAGAACTTTTATAATATAAGGGACGTAAATATTTGATTTAAAAATATGTAGGAGCTATCCGTAATTAAGTAATACCATAAGAGCATTTAGTAGGCATTTGGGCATGCGATATCATATCACAATATGGTATCGTGAGATGGAATCAGCGTTTGGACATGCGATTTTACGCTGATTCCATCTCATGATTACATATCATGAGATGTGATTCCATATTCTCCAAAAATCATGATATGAAATTATATGGTAATTCCTTATCATGATTTGAGATATTTTCAATACAAAAATTGATTTACAAGTTTATATTTTGTTAAAACAACCTCACATTTATATCTATTAACTATTTATTTCATATGTAAATAAAGTTTATAATCACATCATTACTTTTTAAAATTTATTATTCTCACCAACATATAGTCACTTTAACTCATACAAATCGATTGTTAAAGTGATGAAATATTTATGGTCTCTGAGCATGAAAATATAGTTGCGGATGATATTGACCAACAAATGGCTCAAAGTAACAATGTTGGTTCGTTTTCTCGATCACATGATCGAGAAATGCAAGTTCAACGTGAGAAAATTGTCCGTATTATGTGGGAGGATTATATTAAAGACTAGTACACTACAATTTATGTTCAATTTTTTTTAAAAATAAATTAAAGTTAGATGAAACAATTGCTTAAGTGGAGAACAAATAGCTTTGTAATAATTTATTATGCGATTTTATAATTTTTTGTTTATTTGATAAGATTGAATAAACAATTGGGGCTATTTTAATAGTTTTACAACTGAGATTTTTATATTTATGGGAAAATATACAACACAAAAATTTCATATAGCATGTCCAAATAAAACTTTTCAATTTCATCTCATGATTACATATCATAATACTATATCATGATTCCGTATCATGATACCATATCGCATGCCAAACGAGCCGTTAGTGTAATTAATTAAACTTTTTATTCATTATATATCATACACTTTCTCTTTCATTATTCAGAATATCCGTCATCTTTATCCTACGCAACACACATCTCAAAGCAAACAGAATCATTTTTCCTCCCCACCACTATGTGCACATTAGAAAAAACCGGCAACATCTTCTACCTTACGCTTACCGGCGACGACGAGCACCGGTTGAATCCTACTCTCATCGCGACCCTCCGATCAACACTAGCGCAAGTTAAATCCCAATCCGTGAAGGGTTCTGTTCTAATAACCAAAGCCGATGGAAGATTCTTCTCCAACGGCTTTGATCTAAAGTATGCACAAGCCGGCGGCTCAGAAAAAGCTGCTGTCGATCGACTTACGAACATGGTGGATTTGTTAAAGCCAGTGGTTGCCGATTTCATGTCTCTCCCGATTCCAACCATCGCTGCCGTTACCGGCCACGCTGCGGCGGCAGGGCTGTTGTTAGCGCTGAGTCATGATTATAAAACGATGAGATCGGATAAAGGCGTGTTGTATATGAGTGAATTGGATATAGGAATGACTTTGCCGGATTATTTCATGGCGATGATAAGGTCTAAGATTGGATCGGCAGGTGCTCAGCGGGATTTGGTGTTGAAAACGGCGAAGATTAGGGGAGAGGAGGCGGTGAGGCTGGGAATGGTGGATTCGGCGCATGGTACGGCGGAGGAGACTGTGGATGCGGCGGTGCGACTGGCGGAGGAGCTGGGGAAAAAGCGTTGGGATGGTAAAGTGTATGCAGAGATGAGGAAATCGTTGTTTCCGGAATTGTGTGGACTTTTAGGGTTGAAAGACGTTGCAGTTTTGCCTTCGCACCTTTGAGTGAGGGCCATTTTCTTCCCTTTTTTTACAGTCGGAAAATATTGATAATAATTGTTACTAGTACTTCTGGAGTTTGGATTTGTGTAGTTTCGTCTAATATTTAATTATCGATTTTAAGCACCTCCTGCGTGTATCATTTTCGTCTAATATTTAATTATCAATTTTAAGCACCTCCTGTGTGTATCATTTTCGTCTAATATTTAATTATCAATTTTAAGCACCTACTGTGTGTATCATTTTCGTTTCGATATACATGATATTAGTATAAAGTTTAAAAGGAAAAACAATACTTTTAAAAATTTATAATCTAAATTATTTCTGGATTATTTATGTTAATACAAAAATACATTGTTTGTTCTACTAATAGAATTAATCAAAGTAAATAATATATTTGTAATTGAAATGCATTTAAATAAAGCTTGATTAGCCAAAATCTGGAGGTGTAGTGGATGAAATGATTTCGGATTGGTTTTATTTTTGAAAGATAATATTTTAGTATAACAATTGACAGTTTGATAAGTAAGTGTTTAACATATTGCTAATAATGTATGAATCAACACAAAAATGTCAAACTCCTTTTATGAGACGCATCACTAGGATTTTATGGTTGAGAATCATCCTTTCTTGATTTTATTGAATTAAAAATAAATGTCATATTTAATTATAAGAAGTAACGATTGAGCTGTCTTTGAAATAAATTTGTAATAACTGGCGTTATCTTCAAAGTGGATCCGGAGAATTCCCTCCAAATCTTGACAGCAACCTGTTCAACAATACTTATCTATCATTGTAGGTACAATTTTACATACTGTATTTTTCATAAGGTGATTTTACTATTAACCTATAACTTTTTGAATATAATAAATATTCTCTCTGTTAACTTTTAATTGTCATGATTTTTTTTAAAAATCAAAATATAAAAAATTTGATTAACACTTAATAATGTATTTTTTCATTATATTGATACGCAAAAAATTGCATTTATAGTATTTTTCCTATAGTTTTTAAATATTTAGATTTTTTGTTTAAAATATCTAATTAATGTCATCTAATTTAACTTTGAAATTAGTCAAATTAACTTTCGAAAAGTACAACATGCCACAATGAAAAGTGGACGGGGAAGGGGGGAGTCCAATATATTGAAAATGTAATAAAGAAATAATTATAATTAATGATAAATATAAATTAGGAAATAAAAATTTAAAATAATCCATTAATTTCATAAAATAAATAAATATGTATTAGATATCCCAAAATAGTACAGCGAGGAACTAATATTAGACGGGTGGATTATTTCTTCTTCCATGTATTCCGAAATAACTTAAAGTATCTTGCTTTTACAAACGGAATTATTGAAAAACTCACACTTCCGAGTTTTGACTGGTTGATTATATATGATTTCAAAAAGAGATAAATATAGGCGGCAAAAAGTATCGAAGAAATATAATTAAATAAGATATGATGTAGTTTTAATACGGTGGGTGGTTGTTAAAATTATGTTATTCCCAATTCAAATAGGGGCACTAGCATGAGCAAAAATGGTTGAAAAATTTGAAACTTCTTCGTTCAAATGAACATCTATTACCACTGCACTAAAGACATAGCTTTTGTTAAGGGTGTCCAACTTTAAATATATATCCTTTAAATATAGAATTTGACATACATATACAATGTAATTTTTTAACGAATGGTGTTCTGGGATAGTTATAGTTACGCCCTTGCCTTAGATAGAAAGTTATAGGGGCACAAATTAAGGTAAGAGCGAGGTTAATCGACAGAAGTGTATTGTCTTGCTATTTCGTCCATGCTATTAATTATAATATTGCTCTTTGTAATTTCATCTCCTTCTATTTATGTTGCTATTTATTATTTCTTATGTTTCGATTATCATATTACAAAATATGCGTTGGTTGACGCTTCTTGTAGAAAAGGCATAGAGTAGGAGTTATAGATGAAAGATTCCTTTTTTCCTTGTCATAATCTAGCTAAATAATGTAAAAAAGACACAACTTCAAAGTTGGAATTGTCCACAATTTCACGCTTTCATACTATTAGAAACAGAGAAAAGAAATGTCCTTAAATTTAGCCATTTCTAGACTTCAACTTTTGTGGTTGGGGTTGTTGACGACTTTGTTAATTGGGTCGTTTGGTGTACCAACTAGTTTACATATAGATAATCGATACTAGAATAGGAATTGCTATATAAAGAATAATATTGTATAGTGTTTACTTTTGTTATTACTTTATATCAGTTGCGGAGTCAACATCTACTATATATAAATAGAAAATTATTTTAATCATGTATAAATAATATAATTTTCCGCTGAAGAGGGTTCGGATGAATCCCCTGACTATAAGGTGACTCCGCCCCTACTGTATATAGAAGGCTTAGAAGCTAATATCTCTTGGTCAATATGTTTGTTTCTAGTTAATGGTATTTATGTAATTTTAATATTATTTTTTTAATCTTTTGAATATTTAAAAATTATGTAATGTTTTTTTATAAATTGAAGGAAGTAAAATTACTCAAACTAATAATACATACACAAGTGAAAGACCCAATAATAGTTATGTAGAAGAGATTTATTAATCTACAAAGAGGAGATAAAAGACTTTATTCAATAAAAGCTAAAACTCTTGTATCTATCTATATAAAGTACCCCTATTTATAATACTAACAAACCAAATTAAACTAGGACTAGAAATCCGTCTTAACTAACAAATTTTAATTAAAGATAATTAAATAAATATAACTCTGAACGTATGGGATATAAGCTTTATGGATTTACGAGATAAAAGACTTATGTATCTTTAATTTTATAGTTTTGTCAAAAAAATAAGTAAAAGATAAATTTTCAATATTTTCACAAAGAAATTCAAATAAATCACCAATAAAAAATATATTATTATAAGCATTATTTAAAAAGGGTCACAATACAAAAATGATAATAGTCAAGATAATTCCTAAAATGAAAATATCATTCACTTCATTATTGATATGTGGATCTACTAATCCTTCCTATATTCAACTAATATTTGCACTTATTTTTGTTTATACTGGTTTCTGTTTGGCCCCATTGGTTTTGAAAAATTACTTTCATAATCGTCCAAAACAAAAACTTCTTTATGGGGCAAGTCAGTTAATGATATTAATTAAAAATAATTTATTAATATTATCTCTTTGTGTTTTTTTTAAAATTTAAAGTCATAATATACAAATATAATTTTTAATTTGAATTTAACCCGCATTTATGTCATTCAGTTTTGGGTGTGTATAAATAGATACTTAAAATTTATATAAAGTTGAACAAGTAGAAACACACATTCTACATGATAATTTGTGTGAGATACACTCAAATTGATTTGTATTATGCTATGTAAGACGTGTATATCCGATTGTTCATCTAATTTATACAAATTTACTTGTCTACTTATGCACGTAGAAAGTTAAAACCTATAAATATTATCTAACATATATTTTTAATAAATCTCACTAGAAGTCACTTTAAGCAAGGAAGATACGTGATTAGCATGTGTTATTTTAAATTGATGAGTAATTTTCCTGGATAGTCATCCATGTTTGGGAAATTATCTTGAAATATCACTTATGTTTGTTTTAGTACCACATTATCATCCAACTTTACCTCTTTTCCTCAAAATATACTTACACAAAAAAAAACATTATCTCTCTCCTAATAGGATGCCATGTCACAGGAATATTCCTTTTTCATATTAACATTTTTAAAAAAAAAATTTAGACAACCCATATTACCTAGTAAAAAAAATTACATAGCCCAAAAATTTCTATCTTAGTTCTAGGGGATTAGGCGGCAAAACCAAATATGTTCAAGAAAATATGTGGCTTCCTCCGATTTTTCAAGCGAGATAATGTTTTTATATGGACACTAATGGGCAATGACACTTTTTTGTTGAGTCCGGAGCCAAAAGTGTAACTTTTTTTCTTTAAAAAACAAAAACGGCACATCAAAAAAAAAATTTAACCAAAAGGGGAAAATCGCTCCTGACGGAGCGATTTTGTTTTAACAAAAATTGACGCCGCTCCGCTAAAAGAAATAAAAATCTCTGCCGATTTTCTCAAAAAAATATTTTTTCTTTAAAATCGCTGCTATAACAGCATTTTTATATTAAAAAAATTAAAAGAAAAATCTCTGCTATTGCAGCGATTTTGTTTAAGAAATTAAAAAAAAAGTGCTGAATTATTTAAGAAATTATTTTTTTTAAAAAAAAAAAATCCTACCCTTGCAGAGAATTTAATAAAAATTAAAAAAAAAAAAAAACTGAAGCCAACGATTTTCATGAAAAGCTTTTTTAAAAAAAATCTTTACCCTTTTAGCAATTTAAATGAAAATTAAAAAAAAATTAAAACTGAAAATCGCTGCTTCGGCATCGATTTTTTCTTTAAAAAACTTATTATTTTTTTTAAATGGCTTCCGCCAAAAATTTATGTAATTTAAAACTTGTTCTTTATGTTTTTTTTTTTAATTCCTTAACAAAAAATCGCTACTATAGCAGCAATTTCACTTTTTTTTTTATTTTTATTTTTATAAAAACGCTGCTATAGCAGCGATTTTAAAGAAATAATAATTTATTTTTTTTTGAGAAAATCGCTGTCAAATGCAGCGGTTTTTATTTCTTTTAACGGAACAACGTCAATTTTTGTCAGAAGAAAATCGATTCGTCAGGAGGGATTTTGCCCTTTTGGTTAATTTTTTTTTTTATGTGCCCTTTTTGTTTTTTGAAGGAAAAAAATGACCCTTTTAGGTTCG
The DNA here is from genome assembly GCF_900185275.1 of Solanum verrucosum. Taxonomy (NCBI): domain Eukaryota; kingdom Viridiplantae; phylum Streptophyta; class Magnoliopsida; order Solanales; family Solanaceae; genus Solanum; species Solanum verrucosum. The sequence continues at coordinate 4,121,777 of NW_026020368.1, forward strand.
GACTCCCTTTTTGTTGATATTTTAATTCATTAGAGTAATAAGGTAACCATATTGTCAAACTACAAAGGATATAATGTTTTTAAAGAATTTTAAAAAATGTTAATAATAAAAAAGGAATTAAAAAAATGCTAATAATAAAAAAGGAATAATGTGACATGGTATCCTATTAGGAGAGAGATAATATTTTTTTTTGTGTCAAGTATATTTTGAGGAAAAGAGGTAAAGTTGGGTGATATTGTGATCCTAAAACAAACATAAGTGATATTCCTAGGTAATTTCCCAAACATGAGTGACTATCCAAGGAAATTACTCTTAAATTGATCCTTTCCTTTCTACGAGACCAGATATATATGAACTCTTGTAGAAAAATTATAAATCTACCGATCAATTTTGATTACTTTTTAAAAATACTCTTCTGTATACTAACGAAAATACCCAAAAACTCTATTTGATTTATCTCAGTTATTTAATGAGTCCAGATTCAGAGATCATTGATGTACTGAAGGTGGGTTTCCCAAGTACATTTGCATCCATCATAATTAATGAGACTCAATGATGTGACTACATTGAATTCTAGAGGATGCATAGTGGGGTAAAGCAAAGTTTCATATTCGGTAAAGCGCTTCTGATTCTTTATATTGAAAAATATTACTTCCTCCGTTTCATAAAGAATGACCTGATTTGACTTGGCACGGAGTTTAAGTAAATAAAGAAGACTTTTGAATCTTGTGATCTTAAATTAAAGTTATGTCAAATGTACAAAATTGCCCTTAATCTTGTGGTCTTAAACACGCCACGTGAAAAGCAAAAAGTAAAATATTACCAAAAAAGGAAAGAGGTCATTCTTTTTGAAACTGACTAAAAAGGAAAGGAGGTCATTCTTTGTGAAACGGAGGGAGTAGAATCCAAAATTAATAGATAAAAGAATACTTACAAAATTATGACATACACATAAACATAATCTAAAGTATTTATATATATTTGAGCCTTACTTATTGGAAAATCAGGGTGGACCTATGGTGGTGTTCGGGTATGTAGCTCGCTTCGTCGAAAAATAATACGATATAGAGCAATGCTTACTTTATATTGATGTATATAGAGTTTTAAACACTTTTAAAACAAATGGAGACCTATAGGGCAGTGGCAAAGGTGTACTCAAAACTTACATGGTGTCTGTTGTCTCATGTATTCAAATTGACAAATCAGAAATAATAAAAGATGAAAAGAAAAACACAAAGAACTATCCGAGTCCACATAACTCACTGTGTGTCTTAAGAAATTTAATCCCCTCAAGTATCCGAGATTGCAGATTAATTTCTCCCAATATAAAACGGATTAACCATTAAACAAGTAGAGGTACCTCAAACTTCAATAATTTCAACGAACTCAAAATGACAGCAACAAATCACTCACATAGACACGATCGATCGATTTTGTTTTGTAAGAAATGTATGCAAAAGAAGGGAATAATTCGATGCAGAAAAATGAGAGAAAACCTCTCTATTTATAGCCAACAAAGGGTAAAAGTTACAACCATTTAGAAAGAAGACAACCTTTCAGAAATGTCACAACACTTTGAAAAAGGCATACCCTTTCAAACGGTCACAACCCTTTAGAAAGGACACAACCTTTCATAAAGGTCACAACCCTTCGGCATAGTCACAACTCTTCAGGAGAGTCACAACCCTTCATTTCCTGTTCACACCTTTAAAACCCAATAATCCCCCACATGAATAGGGAATGACTATTGTTAAAACATATGCATGAAAAACTGTGTGATTCGTAATTAAGGATTGATTGCCTCTGGATAAGTGGGTTTCCCCTTGAACTTTCCATAATTAACATATATCGGATATACTCGGTTAATCGGTAGTTTTGATATCTTTGAATCGTTGAGCTTTGGTGTATACCTAGACAACATAAGTCACACAATCAACCCTTGAACTATTTTTTATTCTCATTGTTTTGTTCGTTTCAGCCATGAACACGTCTCGGTTTATAAGTGCGTAGAGAACTGACCTTACCGGATTCTCCTTGAAGCGGCTTACACTTCACACTTACATAGGTGATTTCTAAATGTGTTATCCCATAGATACACCATTTGATATACCCTGTATCAAACTTAGAAATCATTAAAAAGTCCTAATGCCTTTATCCTTGTTACTGAACATTGTCTTATCATAAGAATGGACCATAAAAAATATTTTGACAATGTTGAACCGTCATTAATGACTTTGTTTGATCTCTTTGAACCTAGATTTTGGGATCTCCAGTCTTCTAGGTAGAGTTACCGTCACAATGACTTGTTCTCGGCCATAGTCCCATTCCCTTTAATAATCTATCAACTCTTTCTGTAGTTAGGTCTTTTATAAGTGGATCCGACACATTATCCTTTGACTTTACATAGTCAATTATGATAATTCCACTAGAGAGTAGTTCTGTAACGATATTATGTCTATGTCATATATGACGAGACTTTCCGTTATACATCATGCTCCATGCCCTACCTATTGCAAATTAACTCTCACAGTGTATGCATACTGGAGCTAAAAGGTTTGGGCCAAAAATCTTTCAAGAAATTTTGGAGTTATTCAACTTTTTTACCGGCCTTATCTAGAGTAATAAACTCAGATTTCATAGTAGAGCGAGCAATACATCTCTATTTGGATGATTTCCAAGAGACTACTCCTCCACCAAGAGTAAATACATATCCACTCGTGGATTTTACTTCATTTGACCTGGTGATTCAATTTGCATCACTATATTCTTTCAATACTGTTGAATATTAGTTATAATGCAAAACAATAGTTTTTTAAGTATGATTTAAATACTCCAAAACTCTTTTCATTGTCATCCAATGAGTTTGATTGAGATTACTCGTGAACCGACTTAGTTTATTAATATCATATGCTATATCTGATCGCGTACACTTCATGATATATATCATACTTCTCAATACTCTAGCACAATCTAATTGTGAGTCACTTTTGCATTCATTCTTTTTGAAGTACAAATCTCACATTTATTGGAGTCTTGCCAATATTGAAATTCAAATGCTTGAACTTGTCAAGTAAATTTTCAATCACACCAGTAACTTCAACGTCTTTCATATCGAAGTTACTTTCTAGCATATGCTTTGTAACATTTATGTCAGAAATGTCTCTTATGATGATCAACATGTCATCAACATAAAAACAAATAATGACCTTGTGATTTGGAGTGTCTTTAATGTAAAAACATTTATCACATTCATTAATCTTGAATTCATTTGTCAACATAGTTTGGTCAAACTTCGCATGTCATTATTTGGGCGCTTGTTTTTAGTCACAGAGTGACTTAACAAGTTTACAGACTTTTTTTTTTACCAGAACGACAAAGCCCTTGGGTTGTTCCATGTAAATTTTTTCCTCCAATTTTTCATTCTAAAAAATTGTTTTCACATCCATTTTGACAAATTTGAAGGTCATATATCGCAACTAGCGCAATTAACATCTGAATTGATGTAATCCTAGTTAGTGGCTATTATGTGTCAAACAAGGCTTTCTTATTGTCTAAAGCTTATTACAACAAGTCTTGCTTTGTATTTTCCAATAGTTTCATCAACTTTCTTTTCCTTTTGTAGATCCACTTTAAACCCAAAGGTTTATTTCCTAGAGGATGATCAACCAACTCTCAAGTATGGTTGCTCAAGATTGAATCTATCTTACTATTGACAGCCTTTTCTCAAAGAGAATGAGTCCACAAAGGACATAACTTTTAGAATATATGAGACTCATTTTCAAGAAGAAATGTTACAAAATCAAACTCGTAGGAAGTAATTTGTCCATTGACATTTACTACGCATATGAATTTCTTTATTAAGTACATTCTCCTTTGGTTCTTTCCAAGGTCGTTTAGACCCTTCACTTGACTATCCGATAGTTCGGACTTAAGAACCATAAATCAACATGCTTTACTATTTGTAGCATATCCAATGAACATACAATCCACAGTCTTAGGTCCTATTTTGACCCTTTTGGGAATAGTTCCCTCATTTCCATTTCTCATATGGAACAAACTGTATTGGAAATTGTTAGATCACTATCTTTCAAGAGTTATTGCTTGTATATACTTTAAGGGAGGACAAACAATTCTCTATCAGGATACAACAAAGCATGAACAAACACAATTTTTTGTTGCTCCCTTTCTTAACAAACAAAAGTTTTTTTTTTTTTAAAAAATAATTTGTTACTCCCTTTACTAACAAACAAAACTTTTTGTTTCTCTCTTTCTGAATAGACAAACTTTTTGTTGTTCTCTTTTGCTATAATGATAGCACCCCTCACAAATTTTGTGGTGAACCTGAACTTATAAATAGGACATTCAACATTTCTTTCAATTCATTAGATTGAGGTGAGAATGTGTAGTAATTGGATGGATGATTCCATTTTCCAAATATATTTCTACAAAAGAAGATTCATATTCTCCACATCTACCACTTCTAATCGTGACAAATTTTTTTATACAACTGATTTTCAACTTCAGTTTTATATTGCCTATATGTTTCTATTGCTTCATCCTTACCATTGAACAAATAAACATAACAATATCTAGTGCAATTGTTAATAAAATTTATGAAACACTTTTTCCCACCACGAGATGGTGTTGACTTCATATCGTAAATCAATTCTAAGGTATTAAAATTCCTTTCAACAACACATACTTGACATTTTGATTTATTGCACTAGAAGTTAGGCAAAACTTCTAAGTTGATCAGTTTTTGCAAGGTTTTGTAATTGACATGTCCCAAACATTTATGTCACAAACAATTTGATTCAAGCAAGTAAGAACAAACTGAAATACTAAGTTTGAAAAGACCTTCTGTGAGGTAACCTTTTTCCACAAATATTTTGTTCTTTACTTTTTATAACTTTCTCAAATACATACATTGGTTTAGTGTCAACACCTTGTCATATGTCCTTTTTAGAGGACCTTTTCATAACATTCAATTTGTTATGAAATTACCCATGGCCATAGTCTCATCGGTCCAATAAGCGCAATGTGACCCAAATGTTTGTTTTACAAAACAAACATAACAAATCATTTTTCATCAATGTTCATGTCTATACAAAAAAATTGTTTTAATAGACATATCTTTTCATTAAAAATCACAATATTTAAAGTGAAGCTTTTTCATCAAAGAATACAATTCTTTTCAATGAGTAATGTAATTTTGTGGTTTCATACTAGTCATATCATATACTAGTAAAGAGAGACTCAACGACCACAATATCAATTATACTCCAAGAATTTTGTGGGTCAAACATAATACAAGATTGTCATTAAATTTCATATCTTGTACTTTTAAATTTAAATTAGATAGTAAGCAAGTATTTGAAATTATTTTCCACATATTTTTTCCCATGCTTACACATTGGCAACATGAAGCCTTCTTTTGGAGATTTAATCCATATAAACACCCATTGCAGGCACAAAACCCACTAATTTTATGTCACTAGTATTTTTATTTTTTTCCTTTTTGTCACAACTAGACAAACCACTATTTAGAATACTAACAATAAAGATTCAATCTTTATACAACTTGTTTCTAGTTTAACGATGAAGTTTTTATATTCTTCTAATCGTTAACTGAATGAATCTTGAATTCTGATGAAATTTTAATATTCTTCGAATCAGTTTCACATTCAGGTAGAGTAGTAAACCAAAAAGGTTTTAATCTCCAGAAACCTCAAATACAACACTGTTTCGAGCTAACAATGAATATATTATCTTTTTCAATCATTTAGCCTTAATATTCCTGACGAAGATTTTGTACTCTTCAAGTCATAATATTCATTCAAACAGAGTATTTAACAAATTGGTGAAGTTTCTATATTCTTCAAACCAATGCACAATCTGATTTGTTCGTGAAGTTCTTATATTCTTCAAACCAAAGGAGTAAAAAAAATAATCTCCAAAAGTCAAACACAATCAAATTTCACATGGAGTAGAAAACTACAAAAAAAAAAATTCCTCCTCTAAATAGAATACATATTATAAAGATATATTCTGAGATCATCACATAATAACCATCTATCCTAACATTTATGAAATAAATTTCATAACTTATAAAGGATAGAAAAAAAATCAAGGGAAATAAAGATAGAACCTGATTTTTACTCTCATTGAATCATATTCTATCTGTCAGCAATAATTCCATGCAAGTCACTTTTCTTGTTAGGAGACAACATTTGTTCATTTACTTCTTCTCATAGTTATATAAAACCAAGAATATAGGGAAAAAATTAAAGTGTTCATCTTATCCTTTATGCACAAAATAGTTTTTCTCATTGAAAAGAAAACTGAAGGGGTGCAATGCTTGAATGCACTTGGGAAGAAAATAAAAATAATCTTACCCATCCAAGAAAAACTTACTACAAAAAATAAATTCGAACATATTAAAGTAGTATTAATTCATCCCAAATCTCTTTTATCATATGATAAAATAATTCTCTTTTTCTTTCCCCAATAAAAAAGAACACATAAAATAGAAGTAATTTCCTTACCACAGAAAATACCAACATTAAATTTCTTAAGCTTGTTGTCTCCTGTATTCAGATTAGCAAACCAGAAATAATAAAGATGAAAAGAAAAACACAAAGAACTATCCGAGTCCACAGAACCCACTGTGTGTCTTAAGAAATTTAATCCCCTCAAGTACCCGAGGTTGCAGATTAATTCCTCCCAAGATAAAACGGATTAACCATTAAAGAAGTAGCGGTACCTCAAACTTCAATAATTTCAACGAACTCAAAATGACAGCAACGAATCACACACACAGACACGATCGATCGATTTTGTTTTGTAAGAAATGTATGCAAAAGAAGGGAAGAATTCGATGCAGAAAAATGAGAGAAAACCTTTATATTTATAACCAACAAAGGGTAAAGGTCACAACCCTTTGGAAAGAAGACAACCTTTCAGAAATGTCACAACACTTTGAAAAAGGCATACCCTTTCAAACGGTCACAACCCTTTAGAAAGGACACAACCTTTCATAAAGGTCACAACCCTTCGGCATAGTCACAACTCTTCAGGAGAGTCACAACCCTTCATTTCCTGTTCACACCTTTAAAACCCAACAGTGTCTAAGTTTGAAACCCCGCATAGAGTTCAACTTTACATATATGATATGATTTTTCGAAAAGAAAATTCAGATGAACCTCATCTTTCTGACTCCACCCATGAAGATGGACACTTCTAGCATGGTGATGAATATATGAGCTCCAATGAGGACCACATGACAATGAATCATCTCGTGAGCACAGCTCACGCTATAGTGACTACTAAAGATATAAACTATCAATTTAGCATTTTTAATTTTAATAATCGTGATTACTCTTTTCATTTTATTTTTATGATTATGTATATAGATTAAGGATCAAAACTTTAAAATGTCTATTCAGTTTATATTTGATATAAATAAAGGCAGAATCAAAGTAAGGTACAAATATTTAACTGAACTCTCTCCGTTTGAAAATTATATTACCATAGAAATCTGGTAAAACTAACCATTTTGTGTGTATATATATAAATAAATTATTGAATTGCTTTATTTGATGAATACATAATAAAATAATTTTTCAATAGTAATTTTATAGAGATAATATCATATTAAGTTTAATTTTGAATCGTTAAATTAATTTGAAATTTTAATTTAGATATTAACATGATATTTACATATGTGTTTGAATTTGCTTATTACAAGCAAAAGTAGATATTTTGCTGTTGCAACTCCTTTACCAAAATTTTGACGCAGAAGAAATAGAAATGATTCTTTTCTTGTAGTAAAGGATGTTTACAAAATTAATTAAATAAACAAAATATTATAAAGTATAAATTAGATAAATTATAGTATTTTTTACATTAATAAAATGTGGTTAGAAAATGTATTACAAGAAAAATTAAAACAAGAAAGGTGAGCATAATAGTTAATATTATAAATCACAAAAAAAAAGTGTTGTAAAATCAAATTTGAGGAGAGATTTATGTAATTATTTTTCTAGTTCTTGGCTATAATGACTTTATGGAAGGTAGATATATTTCTATATATACAAAGTTAGGTCATATTTACAAAATATAGAAAGAATTTTTCGTTTACTAAACATAGTAGCATTTCTTTTTCAAAACATATACTATATTTAATTCAAGGCTTAAAATTTTGGTCAAATTTTTGTGTATAAAAAATTAAAAATGTATAAAATCGATACAAAAAAATACTATAAGTTCGGGAACAAACAATTTTTGGGTATAAAATCGATATATATATATATATATATAATTGTATAAAATTTGTCTTAAAGTTGATACTAGATTTTTGAGAACAAACAACTTTTGTGTATAAAATCGATAATGAACTACGTATTTAAATGTATGAACTTTTATAAAGTTCATGTTAGGTTTCCGAAAATATTACACTTCGATTCTCACTTGCAATTTCTTGTATAAAATTAATTTTGATTCCAATTTGATTTTGAACAGTCCTAAATGAAGTTATGCTTTGCAAAAAATATTTATGATTGAATGTACTTGTCAAAATTTGAAATACAACTTCAAAAGCAAAAAAGTAAACTGAAAAACATGTTACAAGATATTTTCCAATTTAGAATTTTCACGTTAAAACATTGATTTTCAACCAAACATTCTATGACTAGTAGTAACACTACTAAATGAAGACATTGCAAAAGCTTAATATAACAGGGAATTCAAATACCTTAAATTTTCAAAACCTCCTCACAGTGGCAATATTGCACCCCCATAAATTCAACAACAGTTAGTTTCAAGAGGAAAAAAATATGCAAAAAATTCCAGGTGAGAGGGTTAACTAGTCACTTCTAATCATACAGGCTAACCAACAAACCGATGAATAATCCAATCTTACACAATCCCCTCTTCTCAATGATGTATCCTAAGTTGTCTTGGACTTGAGGGTCTTTTTCTTTGGTAGCCTCCGGTTAATCGAGTTCTTCATCCCCACGAAAAACAGCAATGCACCAAGGAGTGCCAGACACTACAGAAGGGAGCAAATCCGATTTAACTCATGTTTTGGATGCATTTCACTTGTTAGAAGGAAATAACATTTAATTTTGACAAACCTGGAGGAACTCTTGTAGACCAATGAAATACTGTGGTTCTCCAATGTTAAAGTGGCTGAAATCGTGCAGAAGTGGAGTGGCCATTATCAAGTAACATATCTGCAGTCAGTGTTTTAAAAGGTGGGGGCGTGAGGCAAGACGTTTTATACAGTACAGAGCGAGGCATAAGCCCCGAGACACGAGGCATAAGTCCCATGGATCTACAGGGCGTAATCTCATGTATATTCAATTTTATAGTTTTATTACTGATAAAATAAGCAAAAGTAAACCTTTCAGTGATTTTACAAATAATTTTTTATAAATAACCTATAATATATAGAAATTATATTATGATTTTTATTTGAGATAAGTACTAATAATCAATAATGAAAAAAAAAGTATTATAATTACTATTTGCGAAATATCATTACACCAATAATAAAAAAATATGATTTAAAGCAAAAATAAGTTCAAAAAAATAAATTAAAAACGCCCGGGTCTACGTTTTTACGCCCAGGACTTGTGTTTTTATGCTCGAGGCTTACGCCTCAAATTTTAGAACTTACGCCTTATGGATCTACGTCTTTAATTTACGCCTCGGGGCGTTTTTGGTACGCCCCGCCCCGAGACTCCCCAAAAACGTTTTTGAAAACACTGTCTGCAGTATTGATGACAGATGATTGAAAGTTAAAACATAGTGTGTACGGATAATTCTAAACGAAGGTGTCAATCAATTCTAGGAGACTGAAATTCCTAACCAGTAGAAAAGCACCAGTGAAGCAGCCAAATACTAATAGCAATCCACCCAATCCTTTTAGAGCCATGAATGCTGCTACCACATGCCTAACCTGAAAAAAGTGTTTCACAAATGTCATACCAGTATCCATTTTTACGACAGAAAAAAAAAACAAAATTCAACTTATCTAGTGAAATAGGATATAACCATTTACATCAATTTTTGGTGTTCCTGTCCCCAACTTGGATTCAAGAAAATCCTGCAGACCAGCCACTTTGGGAGCCAATTCCTTAGCAGCAGGTCCACCATCTTCTCCAAATTCATGGAACCTGCAAAATCACATTTCAACCAACATTAGTTTAGTAGGCAAAATCTTTGCATCATCCAGGAAGAAGAGTAAACTTTTTTTTTTTGAGAAAGGTAACATGAAGAAGAGTAATCTTTTAAGGAGGGAAAGATGCTATGGAAACTAAAATTGTGAGTTTGTTGGTTTCATTTGGACTGTTAAGAGTGATATCATAAGAAGAAAGATGCAAACTTCGACACGGCATTGGCAAAACACTTTTACAATGGTCAAAAGTACTCCACCCACACCCATCCTCTTGATGGAATCAGGCTAGGAAGCACTAAAACTCAAAAAGAAAATCACTAGTACCATTTCCCCACACAGTGCAATCACCTTTATTACTGCCTTTGTAATTCCATTGTAACTTGAACCATGTACTAATAATAGCCAGCAAAGTACTTGCAGTTTTTGGATCATTTTGCAACATTAGCATTACTCAAGAAAATACAATAATTTAATGAACCTGCTGATAGCATGAAATTACAGCTGAGGATAAAGATGAAAGTTGTTTGCCTATTTAAAAGTTTAATCTGAGGATATTTACTCTGGCATGTTACAACTAGAGGGGTAAGGCGAGTTCTACAACATAAAGGTCACTTTTCCTGTGGAGTCCTAAAGGGGTAGGAACTTGGAAAGAAATTACCAACCAACAACAAGAACATAAAACTAGCAAATATAGCATTAGCTATCTAAAATCCTTTTAAGAACAGAAAGGAAAGGTTTTAGCCAGAGCTGATCTATTTTGCCCACAACAGCAGCAAACAGATTTTCCACGACAGAAGGCATATCTAAAGAATATCAAGCAAAATATCACCTTACTTCACCAACACATCACATAATTTTTTTTCTGCCAACCATGTAGCAACTTAGCTACCTTGAGAGGAGGATAAAAGCTCAAAGTATGGCATCTGATGTTACTGCCAACCATGTAGCAACTTAGCTCCCTTGAGAGGAGGAGGATAATAGCTCAAAGTATGGCATCTGATGTTAGTGCCTAGCAATGCAAATAGTGGCGAATCTAGGATTTTTAGAACATAGGTGCACCACTAAAAAGAAGGAAAAACTGTATTTAATGAGAATTGATCCCTAGGTAAATAACTCAACCTTCAGCCAAGTGCATTTAGTCTTTTGGTAGCATAAGTGCCACCAGATAATATAAAACTAATTTTAGAAAATATATGCATAAAATGCCTAGTTTTATGAAGAGACCACAATTCACGTGCCCCAATATTTGCCTATTAATTCGCCGTTGAATGCAAACTAAACAAAACTACGGAGCTTAAATATTTCTTTGTGCAATGATGTTTTCATCTTAACCTACTGTTAATGGATTCCATGTTATCTTTTATACTTGAACACTTCTGGCTCTCTCAGACTGATCACTCGGTTATTCCACCCTATATATGTCTTTCCAAACAGCTCAAAGTTACATTTAGCTCAGTGACAGCCAAGTCAACTGCATCTGATGGCCCCTTACTAATCTATGATGGATCAAAAATCGAATCGACTATCTAACTCAAACACAGAATAAAGCAACACCAAAAAGATCAAGGTTCTTCCTCCAGTAATAGACAACTCGGGTAACAGTAATTCCATACTCAAAGAGCATAATTGGTATACATACTTCCAATAACCAATTAGCACAAATAGGTATACACGAAGACCGCATTAGGAACCACCCTCAAAGAAATGAAACCATTATCTAATCTTCTGAGGCACATTACATAATAACCACTCATTCCAACAACAACATAGCCAGAGTAATCCCACAAGCAGAGTCTAGGAAGGGTGGCGTGTACGTAGACCTTACCCCTACCTTTGTGGGGTGAAGAGATTGTTTATCAATAAGACCCTTGGCTCAAGTAGAGCATATCAAAGCAGATTTGAAAAAATAACCACTCACTCCCATGGTTCAAAAAACAAAATATGGTTCTAACTTCTACCATAAAGACGTAGAAGAAAAACGGAAGTGGGTAAGATAAGGGGTAATGATGGTAGCCCTCAAAGGTAAGTGCTGTTGGCAAAACATCCTCCTACCCATCTGTTAGATTCAACTTAAGAAAACTTTGGCCAGAACTAAAAGCAACTTGGCTCCAAGAGAAACTAAAACAATAAAGTTAAGACTTACTCCCTGAACCATTACCCAAGATGAACTTCATCAAGATTGGAAACTACCCTAATACTTTGCCTTGACAGAGCAGTAGAGACTAAACATAATGAACACCCACTTTTTAACTTCCAATACCCTATTTTCCACCCAGCTGGAGCTAGGAGAAAAGAGATTCAACATACAACTAAATGCATCTAGCACAAAACAGTCAAGTCAAAACCAAACATACCAAATAGTTAACACCCAACTTCAGAATAACAATCAAGATTCACAAAGCTCAAATCTTTTTTCCCTTTTAGCTTCAACAGATCACCAAAACCCCTTCTTGCTTCAACCATATACTCATACTACACATTTCTTCAAAACCCACATAACCCAGCAACCTATTTGGCTGGATCTATCAACACCCACATATTTTTTACTACACTGCAAGCAAATACACAGAAAACCAAGAAAGTAAACAAAAAGTCAAACATGTAAAGAACAGATCTAAATATAAAGAGATAGAGGAAGCAAACTATACATTTGCCAAGCAGAGAGAATGAAAACAGAAGCAAAGAGGACCCTTCCAAGAAATGACAAGAACCCCATTTTGCTTGCTATGGATTCTTTGGCTCTCCAAGCTGAGAGAAGGAAAATTGAGTGAGGACTGAGGAGGAAGAGCGTAAGTGGGGTTTGATGGGCACTTTATCGACTTCAATTTCTCAATTTATTAAGGATTAAAGTAGTCATGTTGGAATAGCACAAGGGTTGAAGCTCTTTTTTTTTCTTTCTTTTTTGTTATGCTTGAAATATTTTTCATATTTTTTTCAAACATCCACATTTTCTTAGCAATCTTTGATCATAGTCTAATTTTAAGTTTTGATTTAAAATTAGCTTGGTTTATAAATTTTCAATTTCAAAATGTGATTTCAAATCTCTTATTCTTTGAACAATAGAAGAAAAAAATAAGAATTTTAATTTTTTTTAAAATGTAAAAAATTGATGGGAAAACTAACAAATATACCCCGAACTATCATAAATGGTATGCAAATATCCACCGTTATACTTTTGGGACATTCGAGCCCCGCCGTCCAAAAACTAGAGCATATATACCCTTTATACTAACGGTCATACACATGTCATATTTCGATCCACTGACCCGACGGATAAGATTTCACTATGTGTCCCTATTTAGTCTTCCGTTAGAGTGAAGGGTATATATGCTCTAGTTTTTGGACGGCAGGAACATCAATGTCTCAAAAGTATGACGAGGGTATATGTATACTATTTACGATAGTTCGGAGGTATATTTGTTTTTTTTTTCCAAAATTGATTCATAAGTTTATAAAAATTATCATTTTAAAATTTTGCAGATGAAAATTCATATCCGTGAAAAGATTGTTCATATCATGTGAAAAGATTGTATTAAAAATAGCTAGTTAGTACTAATGTTGACTAGTGAATTTTGTTTAAATATGTGTTATTTGAAAGTTTGTAACAACATATAATTTCAATATTTTTTTTATTTATAAAAGAAAGATAGAGATATAATAATGTTTTAGAATATTTCGATAACTTAATTATGAATTATGATTTGCTTATTATAATAGGTTTGTATAATAATTGAGAATTTGTTTTTTTTTATTTTTTATAAATTATAACGCTTTTATGTTTACGACAAAATATATTTTAAGAAATTCAAATTATATATACAAAATAATTTTTCAAATTCAAATCAACATAATTTTAAATCACTATATTGAGAATATAATCAAACAATAAAAGTGTGCTCTCCCTAACAGCTGAAGCTTTTAGATGAGATGATCACACACTTCAATATGGTAACAGAGCAGGCAGAGGTCCTGAGATTGAATCTCACCGCCACCCAAAATTAATAAAGAATTTCCACGTACTTAGGCCATGAAAAAGAATCATGCCCACACGTGAGGGGGGGCGTGTTGAGAATATAATCAATCGATAAAAGTGTGTTCTCTCTAACAACTTAAGTTTTTAGATGAGATGGTAATAGCAAATCAAGTTCAAATGAACCTTATTTACAAGTTAATTTGTTTGAGATGGTATTGGCAAATCAAGTATAAACAAACCTTATTTACATGTTAATTTGATTTATCCCTCGCGCCGTTTTATTGTCACTCATTTGTGCTCAATATAAATACGATACATATATCTTTGTGTATTTGGAAGATTATATAATATTAGACATGTTCAAATATCTTGAACTAATGCTCAACAAAATGAAATGGGTCATATAAGTAAATATATAGAGTGATTTATTTTGTTTGATCAATTGAACTATCTAATTATGCTTTCAAATAATCTTCTTTAAGCAAAAATAAATAAATAAGTGAAATAAGAAAAAGAAAATTTAACACTGTAAGGAATTGCTTAGCCAAACGATTATTGATGAACATAAGTAATAGTTCTTGCATATATTATTAGCTTAAATTAATTAAGTAGGTAAATGTTTAACATAATATGTAGATAACAACATACAACTAATTTGTATTGGTACAATTTACTAAGCACCTCGTTACCAAAAATATGATCTACTACTTTTCTTGCTTTCTTTTTTCCTCACGACAATAATATACTCCGTCCGTTTGATATTAATTGTTATGTTTCCTTTTTTAGATTTAAATTATATAATTTTGATCAATATTTTAAAATATATTTTTCATCAAATTGACATAAGAAAAGTTATAACTTGTAGAGTAGTGTTTTTCGGATAATTTTTGAATATCTATATTTAATTGTACAATATTGAGTTGATCTTGTAATACTTAACTTCAAAATATAATCAAATTTAACTCTCGAGAAGCGAAACATGACAACTAATATAAGACGTCTGAATATTGACTACTTCTCAAGGGACAAATCTCGCTTGATTGGATCTAGATTTCCATATCTTATTCTCAACAAAAAGATTCAATTGAAAACTTGAGTACTATGTATGATCTAGAATTATATAATGATCTAATCATAATTGATGAAGGATTAATTAACAAATTCAAATAGTCTTATTTAACTGAAAAAGACGTCCCATAGTCATTAAATTAATTAAATAAATCAATTTAAAAAAAGAAAGCAATAATTGAGAGGATATGTGGCTGAATTTATTTGGTGAGATCTAATCTAAAATGAAATGATAACACAACAAAATGGTATTTTATAGTATTACTACGGAGATAAATTATTGTTTATATCATGATGGATCATATTTTAATACACATCAAATAGATTTTAGTCCAGGTTCACTGGTAAGAAAATACATTCAGAAAGAATTTTCGAATAATAAATGGAATCAGTTTAAAACATGGTTTTTTGACACTTATAGTGTTAATGATTTGAATAATATTTCTCAAGAATTTTATGAAACTTGTGCTCTACATAATCAAATTATGTATTTTATACCCTGGTTTATAACTACTTATTTACCTTTATACATCAACGTTCTTGAATGATCTTATAAAAATGGTTCTGGTAATATTATTAAGGTTGTCTATCCACCTCAGTCATCTTTTATTTTACCAAATAATACATGTATCACCTTTACTGCCTTTCAAAAATTTGTTGAAGAAGATGTTGCGGCAGTCAACATTAATGAAATAAATAATTTAATTTTTCAAAATAATTATTTGGGTCTTTATGTTAAAGTTTTGGGTGAACATATTAGTTCTCTTGATAAAAAAAATAAATGAATTAACTGCATAGTAATTCAAATAAAAAATGATATAAAGACTTCTGATACGACTTCTACTTCTAAAGGTAATTCAGAAGCTCAAATTATTTCTACTCATGTGCAAAGGCCCCCTGAGATTCGAAATTTTAAATTTAAATCATTAAATGATTTAGAAGAACTTCTTTATAAAAAATTGTCAGGTTTAAGCGCAAAGCCTATTGATTTGTCAGACAATTTTGCGGATGAAATGAAAAACACTTTTGATTTTAAAAATCACGTTTCTTTAGAATTTAATAAACTTCGTGGTTATCCCAAAAAAAATAGTAATACTAAGTATGCCCATAAACCAAGCATGCATACCTATTATTATTCCAGATCAACTCCTCAAGATGTATTAATAGAGGAACGAGAGTGGAATCAGACTAATACCTCTTATAGTGGGTCTGAAATTTACGAATGGAATCTTGATGGTTTGACTGATAGACAATTAACTATTCTTGTTCATAGAATGTTTATGTATGCAACTATTTGTAAAAGTGTTAAAACCACAAATAGAAATATTTGGAAAATGATTATTGCAGGTTTTACTGGCCAACTCAGAGGTTGGTGGGATAATTATATGAGTATTGAGCAAAAAGCAGCAGTGATAAATGTTATTGTTGATAATGAAGTTTTTGATAACTTAGGCATAATTCTGGTAAAAAATAGAGAAGACGTTGTTTATACTTTAGTCTTAACCATTTAAAAACATTTTAATGGTAGATTTACCAATCAATATAAGACTGTTCGTACCTTATTAAATGGTCTACGATGTAGAACCTTAGGTGAATTTAGATGGTATAAAGATACTTACATGAGTAGGGTGATGAAATTACCCGAAAATAGTTATGAGCATTGGAAAGCTAAGTTTATAGATGGCCTTCCCCCTTTATTTGCCGAAAGAGTTAGAAAAGCTCTGAGAACTAATTATGGTGAAATCCATATAAGAATTATACTTATGGTAAGCTGATAGGAGTTTGCACTCAAGAAGGAATAAATTTGTGCAATGAATTAAAATTGTCTAGACAGCTTAAGATGGATAAGCTTAAAGAAAGATCTCAGTTAGAAGACTTTTGTGCCCAATTCGATTTACCTGATACTTTTGCTGATAGCAAGAAAAAGACATATAGAGATTCTAACCCTGATAAACCTTATAGGAAAAAGAGGTCTAGTTATAGATCTAAGGAATAGCGCGACGCTAGAAAAACTTTTCGTAAATCTAATAGATTTATCAAAAATAGGTCTAAGCGTGATTTCGCTAAAATCAAGTGCTATAGATATGGAAATTTCGGTCGCATAACACCAAATTATATGCTTGAAAAGTTGAAATCCTTAGAACTTGATGAAGGAGTTCATGATAAGATTTATAGTTTGTTATATACTTCTGGTTCTGAGTCTGATTATGATTCTGATTCTGAAGAGGAAGTTGATTTGCTTGATATATCTAATAGTAATCAGCATGATAAAACGAATGCTTGCAATACCTGTCATGGTGATATATGTTCTTGTGAAAATGATGAATTTTATAAAATGCAATCTCAATTTCAAGATTTAAATGTAAATACTATTACATCTGATAATGTGATAGAACTTTTGAAAAAAGTCACTGATAATGATCTTCGAGAAAAAAATATTCATTTAGCTGCAAATAATAATGCTAGTTCAAGTTTCTCAAAAAATTCAGAAAAACAAAAGAATGATTTTGAATTTGAATATGTTGCACCTTATTCATTGTCTGAAATTAATAACAGACTTAATAAACAGACTACTCATATTAGAGATTCTTCCTTTGATGATTTGAAAGATGAAATTGAAAATTTAAAAAATGAGATTAAATCTCTTAAACAAAATCAAATGATTTGTGATCATAAACTTACTCAGATGAAAACTATTTATAAACAAAGGAAAAAATATTGTTGAAGAAGATGCTCTTGCAAAACCTATTAATCTTGATCTTAGACTAGGTATGTTTTTAGGAATGATGCAAATAGTTACTGCTCATAAATGGTATATTAAATGCACCATCTTGATTGATAATAGATTTTCAATAACTGATATTGCTATGATTGATAGTTGAGCCGATGTTAGTTGTATTCAAGAAGGTCTTGTACCTACTAAATATTTTGAAAAAACAACTCATATGGTTAAATCTGCTTTTGGACATGCTTTAGATATAAAGTATAAATTACCTAATACACGTATTTGCCAAAATAAAGTCTGCATTTCACATTTCTTTTTCTTGGTTAAAAATCAGTTATACCCTCCAATCATACTTGAAACCCCCTTTATAAATGCTATTTATCCATTTACTAGCATAACTGCTAAATGTTACTTATGAAAATAGAAATATAAATTATACTTTTATCACTGATCCTATTTCTCGTGATATAAATATTTTGATTAATATGAAACAAAGACATGTTGATTCTTTGCAACTAGAATTATTTAGTATACATATATTTGATACTTTGAAATCTACCAAAGTACAGGAAAAAATGAAAATGATCTCTGCACAAATTACAATTGATATTTGTGCTGATCATCCTAGTGCTTTTTGGAATCGAGAAAAGCATATTGTTACTCTTCCATATGAAGATTTATTTTCTGAGAATGATATTCCTACTAAATTCTGTTCTTGTCAGATGAACACCGAATTGGTAGAATTCTGCAAAAAAGAAATTGATAATTTGTTACAAAAGGGTTTAATAAAACCTTCAAAATCACCTTGGTCTTGCACAACCTTTTATTTTAATAATGCTACTGAAAGGAAACGAGGTGTCCCTAGATTGGTTATCAATTCTAAACCTTTAAATAAATATTTAAAATGAATTAGGTATCCTATTCCCAACAAAAGAGATTTATTGTCTAGATTATATGATGCATATATATTTTCAAAATTTGATCTAAAATCAAGATATTGGCAAATCCAAATATTTAAAGAGCATGCTTATAGAACAACTTTTAATGTCCCATTTGGACAATATGAGTGGAATGTTATGCCATTCAATTTGAAAAATGCTCCATCTGAATTTCAGAAAATCATGAATGATATTTTTAATCCATATTTGAATTTTATCATTGTTTATATTGATGATATTTTAGTATTCTAAAAAACGTTTGAAATGCATATTAGGCATCTTGATATCTTTAAGAAAATTGTTATACAAAATGGTTTGGTCATTTCTAAATAAAAAATGAGCTTATTTCAAACTGAGGTTCGATTTCTAGGACATAATATTTGTCAAGGAAAAGTTACCCCGATTCAAAGATCAATCGATTGTGCATCAAAATTTCTTGATGTTATCACTGATAGGACTCAATTGCAAAGGTTTTTAGGGAGTTTAAATTACATATCCCCTTTTTATAAAAAATTATCTCGTGATTTGGCCCCTTTATATGACAGGCAGAAAAAAGATTATAAATCACCTTGGAGTGATAGTAATACCACTTTGGTAAAAGATATTAAACTTGGAGTTCAATCTTTACCATGCTTAACTCTTGCTAACCCTGTTTGGCAAAAAATTATTGAGACATATGCGTCTAATATTGGTTATGGTGAGATATTAAAACAAATAAATCCCAACGACAAAAATGAATATTTAATCAGATTTCATTCTGGAAAATGGAGTGAGGCCCAGAAAAAATATGTTACGGTGGCTCATGAAATGTTGACCATTGTTAAATGTGTATTAAAATTTCAGGATGATTTATATAATCAAATGTTTTTGATAAAAACTGATGCTCAATCTGTTAAATACATGTTTAACAAAGATTTTAAACATGATGCTTCAAAATTAATATTTGCTAGGTGGCAAGCCTAGTTAGCTCCTTTTAATTTCGAGATTCAATATAAAAAGGAAAGTGACAACTCTCTTCCGAATTTTCTGTCTCGAGAATATTTAAATTCATAATGAATTTTTATTGATGAAAAAACTTTAGTTACTATTTTAAAAATAATTCCTCTTAATAAAGATTTGTAGGAATTAATAATATGTAAAATTATCAATGATATTATTAGAGAAGATTTCTCTATACATGATTATGAAGAAAGTGTTGGTATCGATGACGATAATTATTACAGTGACAATTATGATATATCCGAATAAAGCAAAGTGTTATGTTTGCAGAATGGACCCTTCTTGGATTACCAAGGGCTGAGGCAGGAATAATAATACAAGGGGAAGATCATACCCAGGATCGTCCTACGGATCCTCTTCCAACTCCCCAGTTATACAAATGGGAAGAAGGAGTTTGATAAACTCAAAAGTCTCTCAAAATGGGGCTTCAGCTTTAGTACATCTAGAAGATATTTCAGAAAACAGTCTGTTATACGCACAACTACATGAATATTTGGCTCAAAAGCAAAGTATACTTTTGCATCAATAGCTAAAGAAGATAATGATGATATTAAGGGCCCGTTTGGCCATGCGATATGGTATCATGATATGGAATCATGAGATGAAATTGAAGGTTTGTTTGGACATGCGATATGAAATTTTTGTGTTGTATATTTTCTCATAAACATAAAAATTCCATAAGTTGTAAAACTATTAAAATAACCCCAATTGTTTATTCAATCTTATCAAATAAACAAAAATTATAAAATCGCATAATAAATTATTACAAAGTTATTTGTTCTTCAGTTAAATAATTGTTTCATCTAACTTTAATTTAATTAAAAAAAATTGAACATAAATTGTACTTGATATGTTCATATCTCTCAACTACTCTTACAAATAACCTATAAAGTAGAAAAAAAACATACATTAGTGAGTAAATATTAACTTAGAAGTTAAATGCACTAAGATAAAAATTAACAAACATCACTAACTTCTAACTATTTACAAGAAAAATCAATAGTTAAATATTATTGAATAACGAAATTTTAAAAAGTTACCATAAGTTTGAGTCAAAAACACTTCTAATAAAATTTAATCAAAAAAATTATAACTAGTCCACTTGACTAAATATTAATAACTAATTGATCAAATTTTCCTAAGTCCTCAATCAATTGGACTTGATATCCTTCAGTCATGTGAACGAACATTTTGCAAATACTAAGATTAAGAAAGTGCAGCACCGCCAATGAAAATTGTCTTTTATCAATATTATTCTTAGTCATAAGATTAAGACGTTTTTTTTTATTATGAAAAATCAAAAAAGTATTACTCCCTTTGTTCTCATTTATATTCACCAAATGAATTTCTACTTTATCATTTATATTCACCAAATTTAAAGTGATAATAAATTTTATATTGGTGAGAATAATAAATTTTAAAAAGTAATGATGTGATTATAAATTTTATTTACATATGAAACAAATGGTTAGTAGATATAAATGTGGGGTTGTTTTAACAAAATATAAACTCATGGATCAATTATTGTATTAAAATATCTCAAATCATGATATGAAATCACATGGTGATTCCATATCATGGTTTTTGGAGAATATGATATCACCTCTCATAATATGAAATCATGAGATGAAATCAGCGTAAAATCGCATGTCCAAACGCTAATTTCATCTCACGACACCATATCGTGATATGATAACGCATGGCCAAACGCCTACTAAATCTTATGAGAAGTTATCCAAAAAAGAAATGATATTTATTTTAGAAAACTTTGAAATTCAGAGAAACGAAGAACCCTAGAAGATATTTCAGCGATACCTAATCAATGATTTATATTTCCTGGGTGAGTCATACAAAACCCGATCTTATTATGAGACCATTCTGATAAGCACTGATAGTGTTGAATTTCAACATTTTTCAGGATACAATACCAGTGAGAATGTTTATAACTTCTCTAAAATGCTAATCAAACGGATTATATCCGTTGAAGATTGGGATATATCCACTATGAAAGAAAGGCAAATCTGCCTAAACAAAATCTCTATGAGTTTCACTTACTGGGACTATATTCAGGCTTTTGATAAAGTCCTCTATTACAATAATGATAGACATAAACATACGTGGTTTATAAAAATATGTGCAAAGATATTTCCTAATTGATTTTTAAAGTGGTGGTTATATCACGACCCAACTATAAAAATTTTGCCTGATCCATTTCTTAAATTAGATAAAGAATGGGTTAAAGTCTCACCAGATCTTAATGAGTTATACCATACAAATCATATCTGTTATATAGAAAAAATAGACCAAAATTTATTTTTTCATTGAATTCTTTATTCCTTGGATTCACAAATGGACCCCGAAGGTGGGATTCACCGAGGAACATAATCCTTGTTTATACAGAACTTTTTATAATAATTTTTGAGACAAACTGATGAAGAAAGATCCCAAAACAAAAGTGTTATATGGACAAGAACTGCTGGAGCTTACTGCAAAAAAGATTCAAGAATATTGTATTACTCCTCAAAAGGGAATAATTGCTGATAGCTCGGTCAGACATATTGCCAGAAAAATAACCATTCAAGATGGAGATAAAGAAGAAATGATCAATAGCTATTTGGAGGCAGTTAAGAGGAGTCTGCTTCTCAATATCACTCAATATGAAAAATCGGACACTTCTATGAGAAGTGAGACAAGCAATGATGATATTCAAGAAGCTCAACCTATTGAGTCAGAAAAACTACGTCAGAAGATACTATGAGAAAAGCGAAAAATTTCCTCCAAAAATTAAAAGAAAATGACAAATTGTGAAGTCATCTCTACAGTAAGAGCCATCATCAACAGTAGATACACTATTGATCAACAATAGATACACTGTTTAGGGAACATATGGGACCCAATATTACTGTACAAAGATTCAAATTTTTTTTTCTTTCTATATATTAGCTTGTTTTTCAGTTTGTTAGACAGAAGTTGAGGATCCCCTCTCTCTACTTTCTCTCTCCAATTGTAAATCTCTCAACCTGTAAAGTTTTTAGTTCACCGGATATTGGCCGGAGGTTAATAAATATTGTATAGTTAGGTCATAGGCCTTGCAGTCGGCCATCTGTACAAGGTATTATATTTTTTCTTTTTTGATTCCTTCATATATATATATATATATATATATAAAATAATAATAATAATAATAATAATAATAATAATATATCCTATACATTTGTTGGCCATTTTATAAATTAGGAGTGTTCATGATTTGGTTTGGATTGGTTATTAGTTAAAATCAAAATCAAATCAGTTTAATCGATTTTTAAATTTCTAAAACCAAATCAAATAAAAATAATAATCGTCCGTTTGATTATTATCGGTTTGGTTCGATTTTTTTGGTTTGAAAGTAATAAGTTTGTTGAGGACATACACATCTCGATATACGCAAACACCTAGTACATAAATAATTCACAAAAAAGCTATTACATGAATAAAGTGATTCATCCAATTTACCAAGTTTCAGAAACTAAAAAAACTCATTGTCGATAGAATAAAGTTGGGAGAAAATAATCAAATGTCCCCCTAATCTATTAGTCAATTCTCAACTACACACGAGGGTCCTATTACCTCCCTAAACATTTTAAAAGTGAAATATATACCCTTAAAATGTCATACCCAAACTTGTGTTATGTAGTGGTCTGCACGCGCTGCCACGTAATATTTATTATTTTTTAAAATAAAAATATTATTATTCTTTTTCTTTATTCTAACTCTCTTTTTATATTATTTTTTATTTTCTTTTTCAACCCTTTTCTTCTTTTCTTTGACAGTTGAAAGACCAATATTGAAATTTCAAGTTTCATATGTTACCTTATAAATTTCACTTTCTCAATCTTGAGTTGAATTATCTTTTTCAGTTATTTCCAACTTTTGTATACAATTCTTTCAATCTGAAGCATTTGAATCTTTTTCAAAATTACTTTGTGGGTCACATATTATTGGATATTTATCAGCTTCGAAAATTTTAGTTTCTTAATCTAGGTGAAAATAATATTATCAAAGATATTTCATGATCGAAAAATTAACAAAGCTGCAAAACTTGTACATGCATATGAACTTGTTTCTCCGACAGAAATTGTTAACTTAGCTAATTTTGAACATTCAGATTGGCGTTTAATGGATTTTTACTGATGAGTATATCGCGAAGTTTGAAAAAGCGAAAGATATGAAGTTTATTTGGATGAGAGATACAAATTTGATCGGTTAAATCCTTGAAAGTTTTGAGGATTTTCTAAGTCTTGAATTGTTTTGGCTTACAACGATTTGATTTGAAAAATTCCAGCTGGGTTGTTTATGTTGAAGAATTTGACGTTGATGTGTTTATACAATAATCAATTTTTGGATATGATTTGAATGTGGGTTTCTTCAATTTTGTGTTTTTTTTTACTTCTTGTGGTCGGAATAGTAAAAAAATTACTCAGCAGTTGAAAAATTGAAAAACCCTTCTCAGATACCTATATAGAAATCGTTGAGAATGAAAGGTATAAAACGCATTCAGCGACTGCATTATTTGAGTAAAATTCAGTGTCTTCTTATTTATTGTTGAAATTACTATTCTACCCCTTCCGTTTAATTTTATTTGTCCACTATTTTTATAATATATTTATTTATTTCATTTATTACTTTTATAATATCAAGAAAAGATAAATATTTCATCTTTTATAAAAATGTCATGTCGTTGAAAACTTGAAAAACCCTTCTCAGATACCTAAATAGAAAGCGCTAAGAATGAAATGCATAAAACGAATTCAGCAAATGCATGTAACACCCCACCTTTTTGAAACGTATAAAATTACTCATATCTTCATGGAAAGACCAGGAGTGTGGGTAATAAATTAAGAATGATGTGGTATGCCATATTATAAGTGTTCAAGGGTTGTATCTCAAGTTTTGAAGTTAGGTAAGTGGCAAAATGAAATTTGGCGAAAGTTACCGTAAGTTCCTTTTTAAAGATTTCTCTGAAATTTGGGTCAAATGTCTCGGAGATTTTCTCCCAATATATAAAAAGTTATGGGGCCTACGACTTATGAAATCGAAGGTCTACGATTCTAGTTTCCAACGCATCAATCTGTTTGTTCATACGACTTCAGAATAGAGAGATATTAGCGTTTTCGTGGGACTGTGCAAGCAGGCACGTGAGGTGGGGACCTAGGTCGGTGGAACTTTATATACATCTTATTCTTCGACCTTTTCTTTATTTTTTAGCTAAGAATTAGAAAAATTAGAGAAACCCATTTCTAGGATCAACTAAAGTATAGATTTTCTCGACTTAAGTCCTTGACGAAAGTTGTTTTACGCGTTGGGCTCATCATCGTGGTATAATTTGTTTTATCGATTTCATAGAATATCACACTTTAGTGTTGGGACAGCAAGGGTTTGGACATATTTGAAGATTTTAAGGTGAATTACGAACTTAAGATCGAGGTAAGACCCTTTTTTCATCGACTCTAACTTTTATAAGCAGTAAATAACAATTTGTGATGGAAATACATATATTTTATCGAATTGTCGTGGTATCTTCTATTTTTGTGTGTTGATTATGGTCCTGCCTTGTTGTAGTATCAAGGGGGTTATGAGTAAAAAGGTATGTTAAGGCTATTCCCTACTTACGACATGTTTACTTAAAGCTTAGGAGCAATGTAATTGGGTTGTTATCCTTGATATATTTGTAGCCGTTATTGTTGATTATTGGCTGCTCGAGTTGATATAATCCTCCCTTGTCAAGATTCTTATTCAGTTAGTAGCGTCCATATGTTGGACATGACTTAGAGGCTATTGGAATAGGTAGCTTATAACTAAATTGCTCTCTTTTAGCGATTGGTTTGTTATTGTTTCCCTTGGGGCTATTGTGGGTAGCTGCAAGAATGTGATCTATGCCTAAAAAGGCTATGTTCTGCCTATGGGGCTATATGGATGCCTAAAAGGGCTATGACTTGCCTACGGGGCTATATTGATGCCTAGAAGGGCTACGAGTTGCCTACATGGCTATATTGATGCCTTAGAAGGCTATGTGTTTCCTACATGGCTATGTTGTTGCCTAAGAGGGCTATGAGTTGTCTATAAGCTATATTGATGCCTAAGGGAGCTATGTGCTGCCTACGAGGCTATATTAATGCCTAAGAGGGCTATGTGACTGCCTATGGGGCAAGGGGACTATCGATAGAGGTATATAGACTGATTGGCACCTTCCGGGCTTATGGGGGCCTGAGTAGGTGGTCTTGTCTGCTATTTGTACCTGCCGAGCTTATTGGGGCTTGGTTAGGTTGTTGTTTTATTATTTTTGATAAGTTTAGATTTAGGAGTAGGTCAGTACACTTATCTTATCCTTGATTTATTTATCAGATTATTCCAGTATATTAGGATACCTTCTCATAGTCTATTGCCTTTCATACTCTGTACATTATTTTGCACTGACGCCCTATTGCCTGGGGGCACTGCATGTATGCATGTAGGTCCCGAAAGATGATCGAGTAAACCTCTTCAACAATAGGATTGACTTTTATTTGGTTGGCTAGCCCCTTTCCTCCGGAGCTGCCAGAGTTTGGAGGTTTGTTAGCTTTTGTTGTATATTTTTATGGGTATTCTGGGAACTGTCCCACCAATCTTTACTACTCTTAGAGGCTTGCAGACTAGTGTGTGGGGTTTATAGCTTCAGTATGGCCATGCTGGCCTAGTTTGTTGGTTTGCTGAAGCTTGTTAGTTGTGTCATGCATTGTCTTGTTATTTAACTGTTTTCAGTTTTGGTATAGAGATCATGGTGGCCTTGACGGCCAATCAGAACTTATGTGCTAGTTGGCAATTTCTTTAAATGAACTCTTGGGAGTAACTATTTCTTTTGTAGATCTGTTGACAGGGGACTTACCGGCCGAAGACTTAGTTTTAAGCCGAGATATACTTGTTTGTTTTCTTGATTATGTATGGCTGCCATTAACTAGTAGCAAATGGTTCAGCAGGGTCGGCTAAGGCCTAAGTTTTGGCATTAAGAGCCACCCCTTGAGTTTGACAAACTTGGTACTTGAGCAATGTCGTATCCTAGGGAGTCTACAGGTCGTGTCTAGTAGAGTCTTGATTATAAATGTGTTGTGCACCACATTCGATAAGCAAGAAGCTACCAGGCATGTTAGAATTACTATCCTTCTTTTGCTCACCTTGTGCTATAGAGCGGTGTCTTAAGGGTTGAGGTTTATGACTTATAATTGATATTTGTATGCAGATAGAGATGGTTGACACAAGACAGACCACAACTAGCCAGGGGCTAGATACAGTTGCAGGCGAGGACACTGGCAAGATACCACAGGTGGAGATAGCCCATTGTGAGACCAAGGGGGATACATCTTCTCAGCCCCCTATAGCTTCTCCACCGCTTTAGGAGCCTCCGAGGGTTACAGGACCCCCGACTCCACCAACAGTACCACATCTAGTTCCTCTTATTCCATCTGACCAGGATTTTAAGAGTGCAATATGTATGTCAACACAGTTAGTAGCTGCACAACGCCAGCCAGTTGCGCCAGATATTACCAGACCTTTTGAAGGGCCCAGAGGTTCGAGAGTTCGTGAATTTCTTGCCTTGAATCCTTCACAGTTTACAGGGATAGATCGCAAAGAGGACCCTCAACACTTTGTTGATCAGCTTTATAGGATCTTCAGAGTCATGCATGCCTCAGCAACTTAGTCAGTTGAGTTAGCAGCATTTCGATTGCGTGATATTGCAATATATTGGTACGAAAGCTGAGAAAGATCTAGGGGAAAATATGCATCTTTACCCACTTGGGATAGCTTTGCAGAAGCTTTCATAGATCACTATTTGCCTCGAGAGATTAGGGATGGCCGGGTGGACCAGTTTCTGAATCTCTAACAAGGCAGCATGAGTGTTCGAGAGTATGGGTTGAGATTTGATTCATTGGCTAGATATGCACCAGCATTTGTTGATATGATGCATGACAGGGTGCGTAGATTTGTGGGAGGGCTTGACTCAAATTATATCGATGCTTGTCCTACCACTGCACTAAATGATAATATGGATATCTCGCGAATTTAGGCCTTTGCAGAAGGCATAGAGGATCGCCGACATATACAGTATATGACTGAGAGGGTTGATAGAGAGAGACAGAAGAGGCGTAGGCCCGCTGGTTCACAAGGAGATTTTCAGGGTGGTCCCAGACCTCGATATTCTAGTAGGCCACCTAGACCCCCACCACAACAGTTCCAAGGTAGTAGATTTGATCGTCAGGGACAGTCAGGCAAGGAGAGGGTTCACGAGCATCAGGGTCTCAGCAGCAGAGAGGCTCAGGTCAGGCTAGGACAACACCGCCGCATTGCGCTACTTGCGGTAGGATGCATTTTGGGAGGTGTAGGCAGGGTTCCATATGTTGTTTTTCTTGTGGACAACAGAGGCATGGGTGGAGGACTTGCCCGACCATAGGTCAGGGTGGTATAGGTCAGTCGACCGGGTCAGTAGTAGGTTCCTCCTCATCAGCACAGTCTACAGGGCGTGGACCCCAGACTTCAGCAGGTAGAGGCAGAGGCAGAGGCAGAGAGGGAGCATCTAGTTCTGGTAGTGGCCAGAACCATACATATTTACTAGCCGGCTGACAAGTCTTAGAGTCATCACCAGATATTGTGACAAGTGCATTAATTATTTGCTCTCATTATGTTTATGCTTTGATATATCCTGGATCTACTCTATCTTATGTTACCTCATTTATTTCGGGGAAGTTATGTATAGTAGCATAGTTATTAGATCGACCCTTTACTGTATCTACACCAGTTGGCGAGTCTATTATTGCCAGGAGAGTCTTTCGAGGTTGCACGGTAGAAATTATCAACCATCAGACCTCTGTAGACATGGTAGAGTTAGAGATGGTCGATTTCGATGTCATTATAGGTATGAACTAGTTAGAGTCTTGTTATGATAATGTTGAATGTCGGACAAAGATTGTTAGATTCCACTTTCCAGGAGAGGCAGTTCTGGAATGGAAAGGCGATACAAAAACGTTGAAAAGTAGGTTTATTTCCTATCTTAAGGCGAGGAGGATGATCACTAAGGGTTGTATTTATCATCTTGTTCGCGTTCATGATATAGATGCAGAACCACCGACTCTTCAGTCTATTCCGGTAGTTAATGAGTTTCTAGATGTATTTCCAGACGAGCTCCCTGGTATCCCTCTAGAATGAGAAATTGATTTTTCTATCGATATGCTACAAGGTATACAACCCATATCTATCCCTTCTTATAGAATGAATCTTGATGAGCTAAAGGAGTTGAAAGATCAACTGAAAGACTTGTTGGATAAAGGCTTTATCAGACCTAGTGTTTCACCATGGGTGCGCCAGTGTTATTCGTGAGGAAGAAAGATGGCTCACTAAGAATGTGTATCGATTATCGACAGCTGAATAAGGCGACTATAAAGAATAAGTATCTCCTTCCGAGGATCGATGACTTGTTTGATCAGTTACAAGGTGCTGAGTGCTTCTCAAAGATTGATTTAAGATCAGGGTACCACCAGATACGAGTTCGGGAGAAAGACATTCCAAAGATAGCTTTTAGAACCAGATATCATCTCTAGTTGTGAAGGTAAAAGCACGACAACATGAGGATCCTATCTTAGAGCAGCTCAGGGCTAAGGCTCAAGATCAGCAGTCTATAGCATTTGATATAGTAGGAGATGGAGCCCTCAGATATAGTGGTCGATTTTGTGTTTCGAGTGTTGCAGGGCTTCGACATTAGATTATGGAAGAGGCACTTCATTCCCGTTATTCTATTCACCCTGGTTCGACGAAGATGTACCATGATATTAAGGAGATCTATTGGTGGCACGGGATGAAGGAAGATGTTGCTGAGTTTGTAGCACATTGACCTAACTGCCAAAAGGTGAAGGTTGAGCACCAAAACCCCACTGGGCTAGTCCAGGAGATAGCCATTCCTTTATCGAAGTGGGATGCAATTAATATGGATTTTGTTACAGGGTTACCTCGATCACGTCGTAAATTTGACTCTATTTGGGTAATTGTTGACAGACTAACAAAATCAGGCCATTTCTTACCAGTCAAGACTACTTTCACAGATGAAGATTATGCAAGGCTTTACATCCGAGAGATTGTTAGGTTGCATGGCGTCCCAAGATCTATTATCTCAGATCGAGGAGCACAATTTACCGCTAACTTCTGGAAGTCTTTCCAGAAAGGATTAAGGATGCAAGTTAATCTCAGTACCGCCTTTCACCCACAGAAAGATGGCGAAGCTGAACGTACTATTTTAACACTTGAGGACATGCTACTAGTATGAATTTTGGACTTTAATGGTAGTTGGGATAACCACTTACCTCTTATTGAGTTCACATACAATAATAGTTATCATTCTGGCATCGGGATGGCACCTTATGAGGCTTTGGATGGGCGAAAATGTAGATTCCCCATTGGATTGTTCAAGGTAGGTGAGTCAGGGTTGACTGGATCTGACCTAGTACATCAAACAGTGGAGCAGGTTAAGCTCATTCGAGAGAGGTTGCTAACAGCACAAAGCTGACAGATTTCATACTCAGATGTGCGACGAATGGA
Source organism: Solanum verrucosum (assembly GCF_900185275.1). NCBI lineage: Eukaryota > Viridiplantae > Streptophyta > Magnoliopsida > Solanales > Solanaceae > Solanum > Solanum verrucosum. Next base: position 4,152,259 of record NW_026020368.1, read on the forward strand.
CTTAGAGTTTTGTGTCGATGACTGGGTATTCTTAAAAGTCTCGCCTATGAAAGGTGTTATGAGATTTGACAAGAAAGGCAAGTTTAGTGTAAGATTCATTGGGCCATATCGAATCCTTCGGAGGGTAGGACAAGTGGCTTATGAGTTAGAATTGCCTTTGGGGCTATAATTTGTTCATCCAGTTTTCCATGTATCGATGCTACAGAAGTGTGTAGGAGACCCTTATCGGGTTGTCCCAGTTGAGGATGTTCAGATCACAGAGGATTTGTCGTACGAGAAAACTCCAATTGCCATATTAGATCGACAGGTCCATAAATTGAGGATCAAAGAGGTGGCTTCGGTTAAAGTATTGTGGGAAGCTGAGGATGGCATGAGGTCCAAATATCCTCACTTTTTTCATACCCCTGGGTGATGGCATATCAGTTTATATTAGGCTAGTGAGGTAAAATACCTATTTAATTATTTTTTTGTTGTTGCTTATTATTATTGTTGTTGTCGTTGTATATTTGCTCGCACTGTTATTGTGGATCTATAGTGCTTAGTTATTTATAGTAACGACCCATTTGGTCATTTTGAGTACTAAAGCCTTTTAATTCATAAAATACTTTTCGATAGATTCTAAATGAGTATTTTGGACTTTTCGTAGCTACAATTATAGAATTAATGGGGTAGTTTTAATAATTTATTTAGTTGGAGGTTAAAGAAAATAACATTAAAATTAATAGTGGGTCACTTTTACTATTTTTATAATTAGTTAGGTATACAATTAGGGTAATAAAAATTAAATTAGATTAAAGGGAGGTTATTATTATTTGGGAAAAGGGTCAAAAATGCCCTTAAACTATGTGAAAGGAACAAAAATGCCCTCCGTTTATAGTTTGGCTCAAAAATGCCCTTAGCGTTAATACTTTGGTTCAAAAATGCCCTTAAACTATATGAAAGGAACAAAAATGCCATCCGTTTGTAGTTTGGTCCAAAAATGCCCTTACCGTTAATATTTTGGTCCAAAATTGCCCTTATTGTTATTTAATGGGTAAAAAATGCTCATTTTTCAAATAAATATTTTTTTTAACACATTCTTTTCTAATAATGTTTTTTTTTTTAAAATTAGCAAATGTTTATCCTACTTCAATTTAGAAAAAAATAAAAAATGAAAATATTTCTTGTTTTTTATCGTTATATAAATATAAATTAATGATGGATAAACTATAATCTTATATATGACATATATTATATGTCCAAAGGGTACATGACGTTATTCTATTTTAATTGATAAAATGAGATTAAGAAGAAAAAAAATATTTCCTACCTTTTTATTTGTTAAAGTGATTTTAGAAGAAAGAAAACAAGAATAGTGTTCTTCAATAATATTTTAATTAGGACGAAGATGTGTTTAAAAAGAAAAAATATATATTTATTTGGAAAAGGGCATTTTTGACCCATTTTGTAACTATAGGGGCATTTCTGGACCAAAGTATTGACGGTAAGGGCATTTTTGAGCCAAACTATAAAGGGATGACATTTTTGTTCCTTTCACATAGTTTAAGGGCATTTTTGAACCAAAGTATTAACGCTAAGGGCATTTTTGAGCCAAACTATAAACGAAGGGCACTTTTGTTCCTTTCATATAGTTTAAGGGCATTTTTGACCCTTTTCCCTTATTATTTCTATTCCAAAACAAATTATGTGCGGCACAAACCCTTAAAGGAGAGAACGACAAGACTATCACATGTAAACAAATTTCTATTGAAATCTATTCCTTGCCAATGTTGATGGTTGTTTTTTTTTTAATTCAAGTTACTGTATGTAACTTGATGACAATTTTGGGGTTTCGTATTTTATTGTTATAGTTGCTTTAAGAAATCAAGTGTTGATACTACTTTTTTATATATAACTAAATATATGAAACTAAGTCAGTTGATGTTTTAGTTCTATGCTATACAATAGCATATTATTATATATTGAGTTGGACAGAAATGGTGTTTGGATTATTATTATTATTATTATCAATTTATTGGGTTACATTGGCACATGGTAAGGAAAATGGCTAACATAGTACTGTGGGTTGAAGGAAAATGGTTACTTGGATTAACTTGTGAAATATTTATAACTGCAGTGCAACGTGGTCCCTTACGGACTTAAGGAATAATATTTTGTCGGGTAGTAATGACTTAATGATAACTAAATATTTTAAGGACTGATGATTATTGGTTGTTTGATTAACGTGAATTTGTGTTTGCAACTGTTCGTTTTGTTATCATAGTATGATTCAAGTTTTGATATATTGAGATATATAATTAAATATTAAGACATTAGGTATGTAATGTAGGAATTGAGATTTAACCCTAGACTTGAAATTTAGCGAATACAAATGATCTTGACATGTTTATAATTGGCATCAAGTTTAGGAACTTGATTATAGAATTGAGCGTGTCTGTTTACGAACATTGTATACTTGATAGATTGGAAACGTTTCGAGGCATTGAGGAAAGGAAAATCGTTGGATAAGTAGTTTGCTCGACTTCAATTCTTCGGTGGAGGTAGGTTATGGTTTATTCTATTTGATAGATAAACTCTTAATAGCGATTGATATGCATTGAATGATACTGTGAAGTTCTCTATGTACTTGATTGTGTGATTGTGTGGCTTAGTTGTGTGGTTTGTGATTGGTCTAAAATTCTGAGACCGTGAGATTTATAATCTGAAAACCTCTTTATCAAAGTGATGCCTTGAATAAAGAAGGCTTGATGTAATATTATTAATGAATTGAAAAATGGTGATAATAAATAATAAGTTAATAATATTATTGGATCGGAGTGTCATGTTCCGACACGGTATTTTTGGATCGAAGTGTCACGTTCCGACACAATATTTTTGGATCGGAGTGTCATTTTCCAACACAGTATTTTTGGATCGGAGTATCACGTTCCGACACAATATTTTTGGATCGGAGTGTCATTTTCTAACACGATATTTTTGGATCGGAGTGTCACATTTCGACACAGTATTTTTGGATCGGAGTGTCACTTTTCGACACGGTAAAATTGGATCGGAGTGTCACGTTCCGACACGGTAACATTAAAGGAAAAAGATATTGAATTAACTTAATGTACTCAATCTCAATGAACGCATTTCCCAAACGAGTGTGATGTGGAGGCATGAGGCCTCGTGTGTGTGCTTGATATTGTGATTGATTGCGTACTTGCTTCAACTGTCACTTGTTCATGTTGTTGTTTCTTATCACCTTCTAAGTGCTATAGTTAACTTTATACTATTATTCATTGTATATTAGCTTCTATTTTGGGTTGGCCGATGATACCTACTCAGTACATATTGCCCCGTACTGAGCCCTACTTGTATTTTTCTTTGTTTTCCTTTTATGAAGTGCAACGAGTGTACCAGCGAATTTGACTCGCCCTCAACTCTAGCCAGTCTCAGCATATCAGGTTTATGGGTGAGCTATTTATTTGAGCTTGTGTTGGATTCTCTCGGTCATGACTTGATATCTATAGTTTTCGGACACCAATTACTTTATTTCATTTATTTCGGTGTCTTTGATACTCTTAGACTTAGTATTTAGAGATTAGATGTCCTTGAAGTGATGACTTTCAGATTTTGGGGATAAGATGTAATAGACTTTAGTGGTTTATTTGATTGGTTACTTTAATAAGTTTTGGAGCTTCCGCATTATTGTTGTTATTCATAGTTGAATTATTGGTATATGTTGGGGTTTATATTCCTTGGTCTGCCCACTTAGGAGGTTAAGGGTTGTATCTCAAGTTTTGAAGTTAGGTTAGTGGCAAAATGAAAGTTGGCGCAAGTTATCGTAAGTTCTTTTTTAAAATTTCTCTGAAATTTGGGTCCAATGTATCGGAGGTTTTCTCCCAATATATAAAGATTTATGGGGCCTATGACCTATGAAATCGAAGGTCTACGAGTCTAGTTTCTAACTAATTAAAATGTTTATTCATACGACTTTGAAATAGAGAGATATTCGCATTTTCGTGGGACTGCGCAAGCAGACACGTGAGGTGGGGACCTAGGTCAGTGGAATTTTATATACATCTTCTTCTTCGACCTTTTCTTCGTTTTTAGCTAAGACCCTAAAAAATTAGAGAAACCCATTTCTAGGATAAACTAAAGTATAAATTTTCTCGACTTAAGTCCTTGACGAAAGTTGTTCTACGCGTTGGGCTCGTTATCGTGGTATAATTTGTTTTATCGATTTCGTAGCATATCACACTTTAGTATTGGGACAGCAAGGGTTTGGACATATTTGAAGGTTTTGAGGCGTATTACGAACTTAAGATCGAGGTAAGACCCTTATTTCATAGACTCTAGGTTTTATAAGCAGCAAATAGCAATTTTCGATGGAAATACATATCTTTTATCAGATTGTCGTGGTATCTTCTATTTTTGTGTGTTGATTATGGTCCTGCCTTGTTGTAGTATCGAGGGGGTTATGAGTAAAAGTCATTAGGCCACATGAATTCATCGAAAAAAGGTATGTTAAGGCTATTCTCTACTTACGGCATGTTTCCTTAAAGCTTAGGAGCAATGTAATTGGGTTGTTATCCTTGATATACTTGTAGCCGTTATTGTTGATTATTGGCCACTCAAGTTGGTATAATCGTCCCTTGTCGGGATTCTTATTTAGTTAGTAGCGTCCCTATGTTGGACACGACTTAGAGGCTATTTGTATAGGTTGCTTATAACTAAATTGCTCGCTTTTAGCGATTGGATTTTTATTGTTGCCTTGAGGTTATTATGGTTAGCTGGAGGAATGTGATCTATGCCTAAAAGGGCTATGTTCAGCCTACGGGGCTATATGGATGCCTAAAAGGGCTATGACTTGCCTACGGGGCTATATTGATGCCTAGAAGGGCTTCGAGTTGCCTATATGGCTATATTGACGCCTAAGAAGGCTATGTGCTTCCTATATGGCTATGTTGTTGCCTAAGAGGGCTATGAGTTGTCTATAAGCTATGTTGATGCCTAAGGGAGCTATGTGCTGCCTACGAGGCTATATTAATGCCTAAGAGGGCTATGTGACTGCCTACGGGGTAAGGGGACTACCGATAGGGGTATATAGACTGATTGGCACCTTCCGGGCTTATGGGGGCCTGAGTAGGTGGTCTTGTCTGCTGTTTGTACCTGCCTAGCTTATGGGGGCTTGGTTAGGTTGTTGTTTTATTATTTTTGATAAGTTTAGATTTAGGAGCAGGTCAGTACACTTATCTTATCCTTGATTTATTTATTAGATTATTCCAGCATATTAGGATACTTGCTCATAGTCTATTGCCTTTCATACTCTGTACATTATTTTGTACTGACTCCCCATTACTTGGGGGCGCTTCATTCATGCATACAGGTCCCGAAAGATGACCGAGTAGACCTCCTCAACAACAGGATTGACTTCTATTCGGTTGGCTGCCCCTTTCCTCTGGAGCTGCCAGAGTTTGGAGGTTTGTTAGCTTTTGTTGTATATTTTTATGGGTAGGCTGGGAAATGTCCCACTAATCTTTACTACTCTTAGAGGCTTGCAGACTAGTGTGTGTGGTTTATAGCTACGTTATGGCCATGATGGCCTAGTTTGTTGGTTTGCTAAAGCTTGTTAGTTGTGTCATGCATTGTCTTGTTATATTCTTGCTTTCAGTTTTGGTATAGAGATCATTGTGGCCTTGACGGCCCAATCAAGACTTTTGTGCTAGTTGGCAATTTCTTTATATGAATCTTGTGAGTAGCTGTTTCTTTTGTAGATCTGTTGACAGGGGCCTTGTCAGTCGAGAGCTTAGTTTTAAGCAGAGATATACTTGTTTGTTTTCTTGATTGGGTGTGGCTATCATGCGCTAGTAGCAAATGGTTCAACAGGGTCGGATCGGGCCTGCGTTTTGGCATTAGGAGCCAGTTGCGCCCCTTGAGTTTGGGGCGTGACATGCAATTTATGGGTAAAATTAAGCGTCTTCTTATTTATTGTTGAAATTACTATGTTACCCCTTCGGTTTAATTTTATTTGAATATTTATTTATTTCATATATCACTTTTATATTATCAAGAAAAGACAACTATTTTATTATTTTAAAAAATCGTCAAGTCGTTGAAAACTTGAAAAAAACCCCTCTTAGATACCTAAATAGAAAGCATTGAGAATGAAAGGCATAAAATGCATTCACCGAATGCGATTTATGAGTAAAATTATGTGTCTTCGTATTTATTATTGAAATTACTATATTACCCTTCCATTTAATTTTATTTGTCTACTATGTTTCAAATATATTTATTTATTTATTTCATTTATTACTTTTCTAATATCAAGAAAAGATAAATATTTCATCTTTTAAAAAATCATCATGTCGTTGAAAACTTGAAAAAACCCTTCTCAGATACCTAAATAGAAAGCATTGAGAATGAAAGACATAAAATTGTTTAACGAATGTGATTTATCAGTAAAATTTTGTGTCTGCTTATTTATTGTTGAAATTACCATATTACCCTTCTGTTTAATTGTATTTATCCACAATTTTTATAATATATTTATTTATTTTATTTATTACATTTATAATATTAATAAAAGATAAATATATCTTTTAAAAAAACCATTATGTCGTTAAAAACTTGAAAAACCTTTCTCAGATACCTAAATAAAAAGCGCTGAGAATAGCATCCCATAATACTATCCCTACTAAGTACCACTTTGAGACCACCATAGATGAACTTACCATTACTCATACTTATTTTTAGTCAATACAAATGCATAAGGAACACATACATTTCATAAGTCATGACAAGGAAAGTAACTCATAATACATTCCAAGTAAAGCATGCATCATTACATTAAGCATTTAGGGTCAACTTTCTCATTAGCTTCATTAAGAGCACATTCATTCATTGGACCTTAAGACATTGGAGAATCACACCATGCCCTCTCAAAGCCTACTCGTGCAATGCATGGATGGCATCCCATACTACCACCAACACTTTATAGAACTTCTCAAGTAACCATAACACGTATCTCACATGATGGGAATAAGCATTAACCGACGTAGACCATGAGAGCTAGACATGGAATCTGATATACTATCCCACATCGTAAGGGTTGGTCTACTTTCCTAAGGTAGGACCGGTAACATTTTGGCTTAGGTGGATCCATTAGCTAATATCCTATGTGCGCACATAGTTATGGGATAAGAAAGATGTCCATGCAAACCCAGCCTAAACGTGGGGAGAGCTTCCATCTTACCAAATCCACTCGGTGCTTAGCCTTTATTCCCATAAAGTATTTCATTACTTTAACATTATCACACATGAGAGGGTTCCATTGGCCTACCGACCCAAAGTACATTGATTAACACATGAAAGGGCGACATAAGCCTACCGATTCAAGGTACATTAGTTGACACATGAAAGGGCACCATAAGCCTACCGATTCAAGGTACATTATTAGGAAAGCTCATTGAATCCTCATGAAAGGGTGCCATAAGCCTACCGATTCAAAGTTCATCATTAACATTCATGGAATGGTGCCATAAGCCTACCGATCCCAAAGTTCATTAATATCATTTATGGAAGGGTGCCATAAGCCTACCCAGTGGCGGAGGGAGGATTTTCATCAAGGGGGTTCAAAAAAAATTAATCACGTAAATAATATCCACAAATAAACGGGTCGGATTAAACGGATCGAATCAAGAAGAAAAGGGTTTTTTAATATTTGACTTTGTAATTAGGGGTTAAACTAATAAATCCTAAATTCCCAATCAACGTTTTAATTTTTTGGAACTAAACATCGTTTTCTGATTGCATTATTATTTTTAAAAAAAAATTAAAACGTCTAAAATATAAGCAGATAAAAAATGCCTTTGCTCGAATTCGAACACGCGACCTCGCGTGCAATAGAGCAGATTCCTGAACCCCCAACGCCACTGAGCTACGCCTTTGGTATATGTTCAAGGGGTTCAATAGTATATATATACACGTAAATTAATATTTTAATCTTTATATATGTAGTGTAATTTTTCGACGAAGGGGGTTCGGATGAACCCCCATGGTTCAACGTAAATCCGCCCCTGAGCCTACCGATCCCAAGGTTCATTATTAACATGCATGGAAGGGTGCCATTATCCTACCGATCCAAGTTACATCATTAGAATACTTCATTTATCAAGATACACCATTACATTGAAGAAACCCTTCACATTCTATCATCATCATTCATATGTGTTAATTGAGGATAAGCTTTCAATCAAAACACAATTGCATTCTAAACATGATCATAACACTTTTATTAGGATCACACGCATATACTTCACATCATGATCATACATAAATCCTTCATGAAATTGCCCTCCATGGCTATGAATCAATCTCAACCCAAACATCTAGAATACAACATTAGATAAGGGGAATATCATTCTTCAATAGCTAATTCCATATAGACACAAACAATTCAACATACATTCTTAATCATTCAATCCAAATCACAATTCACAATTTAGTACTTTGGGGGTAACATGGGTTCATTGGAGAAATTCATCATAATTCTGAAATTCATTCATAATTCATCACATATAAACTTTTGAAAACGTTTTGGAATTGAACCCATGCTTGGAATGAAAACCCTAGGTTTTTGGGGGATTTTGGTGTAACATCTCGCAATTTGAAATAGCTAGGAAGAAGCTAAAAATTTGAAATAGTCATTTTTGGAAAGAATGAAAATCTGGAAATTTGTTTAAGTTAGGAAAAGTGAGTTTTTGATCAACTTCAAACGGCCATAACTTCTAGCTCAGGATGAGTTAGGAGCACTTCCAGATATGGTAGGAAATTTCTTGGAATGATCCAACGCCGACGATTTTGCACGATTCCGAGTTTGTATGAGTGAGTTATTCCCTTAGGAAGTTGGGATATTGGAATAAGGAAATGTTCTTGATAGTTGTTCTTGAATTGATTTCGTTCTTGAATATGAGTTGGGATTAAGGAGTTTCTTGATGATTAAATGTTGTTTCCTTGAGTTGTTTGGGTTAGATTTTTTGTATATAATTTGGGTAATGAATATAAAGTGAATTTGGGAAAAAGAATCAGATTAAAACGATTTAGGATTAGAAAACGAGATCAAAAGTTCGTTAGAAATTTGCCTGAGGAACAGGTCGCGCAATGCACCCCTATAGCACCAGGAGGGATGGCACGGCGCGCCTGCAGTGCACCAGAAATGAGCCCCAATAAGTTGGGGGCTGGCGCGGCACGCCCGGGATGTGCCCAAATCGTCGTTTTTTACCTGTTTTCGTCATTTAGCCTACTTAAGTCCTTCTAAAGTTTACTAACACTTTCCATTGATTCTAACTACTCTAAATGACTTTTAAACATCTAGAAATCATCTAGAAACATGAATCATAACCTTGAATCAATAAATTCAAATTCAAGGAAAGTCAAGAGCCAAGTCTAGGAAGTTCATAGAGTCTTTTCAAGAAGTCTTTTGCAAATGCTTTTAACTTTGTTTTAAGACTTAAAGTTTAAGTTGAGTAAAGAGTAAAAATTAAAGTTCATTTCTTCAAAAGTATTAGGGGACTATGTATTCCCAAAGGGTTTAAAATGTTTTCACATTTAAACAAGAAAAGAAACCTCGATTTCCAAAGAGCCTTCGGGCTAGTTTTCAGAAAAGAGTAATCACTTTCTAAATGAACCAAGAGAGGAAACTTTGATTTCTAAGATAGCCTTTGAGCTAATTTTTTGAGTAATTATCTCAAATCACAGAAAGAAATATGTTTTTAAACATAAAGAGCTAGTTTCATACTTTGGGAGTAGTATTGAACACCTATATGGGGGAGCGTTCAGAGAACCCACAACCCCCATAAACCATATAGCCATCATGGGTAGAAAAGGGTCATACTTTTTAGATGAATCATTTAATGCGTTTTAGCATAGACTAGTGGATCCACTTAGTAGTTCAAGTCCTATACCCCCGGTAAGGTATAGGATGGCCCTGGCAGCGTGGGGCCAAGAAACGTTGTATCATCACTATAGCTCTTAAGTGATGGTTGTCGGTTAGAGAAACTCCCACATACAAACAGAGTTCATACTGTATATTTGCATGCATACAGAGTTATCATTGTATTTCTAAAAACACAGAGTTAACATCATGTTTTAAACAGCTTTTCTTTATGTTGCACTTGTTTTTAAACTACTTTATATTGAAATGAGTTCAGTAAGTTGAGTTAAGTTATTCAGGAGTTGAGTAAAGCCACTGTAAGTGTTTCTTTCAGATCTTTTTCAAGCTTAAGTTATGTTTAGTATTCCAACTCGAATACTCGTACATTCAATGTACTGATGTCAATTGGCATGCATCTTATTATGATGCAGACGCACATAACTAAGATCGGCATCCAACGCATCCAGTGAGCACTCCAGAGTTAGTTGGTGAGCCTCCTTGCATTTTGGAGGACTCCTATTTATTCTTTCAATTATTTTAATAGGATGTCGTGGGGTTTGTCCCGATATCCATCTTAGTTATTTTAGAGGCTTCATAGATAGTCGGTCAGATGTTAGTTCATTCGTCATCATTTTGTTATTGGCATATGTTCATATTTGAGTTGCCATTTTGGCTAAATTAAATGTTTATTTTTAAAACATTATAAGTTCAGTTTGAGACATGTTGATTTATCTTGTATTTGGATTCTCTTTCTTATGTTTAAGTTTTTCGTTGAGTAAGTAAGTCAGGCCAAGGGTTCGCTTGGGGTAAGCAATGGTTCTCGAGTGCCAGTCCCGCCCATGTGTAGGCTCGGGGAGTGACAAACTTGTTATCAAAGAACAGAGTTCAAGAGCCCCAGGGAGTCTATGAAGTCGTGTCTATAGATTTCTAGTTATCGGTGTGAGGCACGCCACATCTATAATTAAGAGGCTGCAACATTTAGGAAAAATTCTCACTTTTTTCACACTCATTTCGTGCGTTAGAGTTGATCTCTAAAAAGTTTCCTTCTAATTTGTGCGTGCGCGTGTTTTCAGATAATTATGCCTCCATGAAGAGCAGTTAGAGGTCGACCTGCTAGGATAAATGTCGAGGAACAAGGGGTATTTAATGCACCAGAAGTGCGACCCCAAGGAAAGGTCTCCAATGCTGAATTATGTGAAGTTATCCGGATGTTAAGTCAAGTTGTGACCCATAAAGATGGACAGGAACAAAGGATGAACCCACAAAACTTCACAGGTTTAAGTGTCACAGAGGATCCAGAGAACTTTGTTGAAGAGCTTCAGAAAATTTTCAAGATTATGCATGTTGTAGATGCTGAGAGGGTGGAACTAGTTGCATACCAAATGAAGGGTGTCGCTAGAGTCTGGTTCAACCAATGGAAAAAGAACAAGGTTGAGGATGCGCCAATAGTGAGTTGGGATGTGTTTGAGAGTGCTCTCATGGGACGTTTCTTTCCTCGTGAGTTGCGAGAGGCAAAAATAAGAGAGTTTCTCACCCTTAATCTGGAGTCTATGAGCGTTGATGAGTATAGTCTGAGGTTCGAAAAACTTTCCCGCTATGCTCCGGAGATGGTTGCTAACATGAGGAGCAGAATTAGTTTATTTGTTGTTGGGTTGTCTCATCAGTCAAGCAAGGAAGGCAAGGCAGTGATACTGATAGGGGATATGGACATAGCAAGACTAATTATCCATGTGCAACAAGTTAAGGAGGATAAGCTGAAAGATAGAGAAGAGTTTAAGAATAAGAAGGCTAAGACATCAGGGAACGAGTTCAGGCAGCAAAAGAGTAGTGTGAATCGGTCTTTCTTCCAACAGAAATAGAAAAGACCTGCCCCATTATCTGCTAGTGCACCTGCACCCAGAAACAAAGGCGAGTATAATGGCCAAAATTTGCAGAACTTCAGAGCTAAACCTGCACAGTTTCAGGGTAGTGTGGTACAAGGAGGTAAATGGGCTCCTGCATGTGCTAGGTATGGTAGAACCCACCCAGGTAAGTGTCGTGATGGTCAGACAGGTTTTTTCAAGTTTGGACAAAAGGGTCACTTCATGAAAGAGTGCCCAAAGAATAGCCAAGGTATTGGTAATAGGGGCAATAGAGCCCAATCTTCATCAATTGCTCCACCAGACAGGACTGTACCTAGAGGAGCTACTTCTGGTGCTGGCGGAGGAGCAAACCGCCTTTATGCGATCACTAATCGCCAAAAGCAAGAGAACTCTCCATATGTTGTCACTGGTATGATCCAACTCTTTGACTTTACTGTTTATGCTTTGCTAGAACCGGGGGCGAGTTTATCTTTTGTAACTCCTTAGGTTGCTTTGAATTTTGATGTTATTCCTGAGCAACTTTGTGAACCCTTCAGTGTTTCTACACCTGTTGATGAGTCTATTCTAGCAGATAGAGTCTATCGTGATTGTCCCATTTTCGTCAATCACAAGAGTACCATGGCTTATTTAATTGAGTTTGACATGGTAGATTTTGATGTCATTCTAGGTATGGACTGGTTTCATGCCTTTTATGCATCAATAGATTGTAGAACTCGCGTTGTCAAGTTTCAGTTTCCAAATGAGCTAGTCTTAGAGTGGAAATGTCGTTCAACAGTGCCTAAGGATCCTTTCATTTCATACCTTAAGGCAAGAAAGTTAGTTTCTAAGGGTTGTATCTATCACTTAGTTCGATTTAATGACTTTAGTGTTGAGATACCTCTCATTCAGTCAGTTCCTATAGTAAAAGAGTTTCCAAAAGTCTTTCCAGATGATCTTCCCAGAGTCCCTCCTGAGAGAGAGATAGACTTCGGTATATACCTTCTTCCAGATAGTCGTCCTATATCTATTCCGCCATATAGAATGGCACTAACAGAGTTGAAGAGCTTAAAGAGCAGTTGAAAGATCTTTTAGAGAAAGGTTTGGTTCGACCAAGTGTCTCACCTTAGGGTGCTCCGATCTTATTTGTGAGAAAGAAGGATGGTTCCCTTAGGATGTGTATAGATTACCTCCAGTTGAATAAGGTTACCATCAAGAACAAGTATCCTCTTCCAAGTATTGATGATTTATTCGACCAATTTCAGGGCGCCGCCTGTTTTTTTCTAAGATACATCTCAGATCTGGCTACCATCAGTTAAGATTAAGGGAATGTGACATTCCAAAGACAGCATTCAGGACCCGTTATGGTCATTATGAGTTTTTGGTCATGTTCTTTGGTTTGATCAATGCGCCTGCAGCGTTCGGGGACCTTATGAATAGAGTCTTCAAACCTTATTTAGATATGTTTTATATCGTCTTCATTGATGAAATACTAATATATTCAAGGAATGAAGAAGAGCATGCTAGACATCTTAGAATAGTTCTTCAGACTTTGAAAGATAAAGAGTTATATGTCAAGTTCTCTAAGTGTGAGTTTTGGCTTGAATCAGTGGCGTTCTTAGGCCATATTGTATCTGGAGAGGAAATTAAAATTGATACTTAGAAAATAGAGGCAGTGCAGAATTGGCCTAGACCCACATCTCCAACTGATATTAGGAGTTTCTTGGGATTGACTGGATATTATAGAAGGTTTGTAGAGGGTTCTCGTCTATTTCAGCCCCTTTGACCAAATTGACTCAGAAGATAGTGAAGTTTCAATGGTCTGAAGCTTGTGAGAAAAGCTTTCAGGAATTGAAAAAGAGGTTGACTACTGCCTAGTTTTGACCTTACCAGAAGGTACTCAAGGTTTTGTGGTGTACTGTGATACGGCTAGAGTTTGTTTGGGTTGTGTGTTAATGCAGAATGACAAGGTTATAACTTATGCCTCCAGACAGACAAAAGTTCATGAGAAGAATTACCCAACCCATGACTTAGAGATGATTGATGTAGTTTTTGCTTTGAAAATATGGTGCCATCATCTTTATGGTGTTCATGTGGATGTGTTCACCGATCACAAGAGTCTTCTGTATGTGTTTAGTGAGAAAGAGCTTAGTCTCAGACAGAGGAGGTGGTTAGAATTACTCAAATATTTCGACATGAGTATTCTTTATAACCCAGGTAAGGCTAATATTGTTGATGATGCCTTGAGCAGGTTATCTATGGGTAGTACCGCCCATTTTGAAGAAGGTAAGAAAGAGTTAGCAAAAAGATGTGCATAGACTTGCACGATAAGGAGTTCGATTAATGGATTCCACAAAATGAGGAATAGTGGTGATGAAATGGGCTGAATCATCAGTAGTATCAGAAGTAAAAGGCGAGCAAGACCAAGACCCTATCTTGCTTGAATTGAAGGCAAATGCTCATAAGCAAAAAATATTAGTTTTTGAACAAGGGAGAGATGGTGTGTTGAGACATCAAGGTAGGTTGTGTGTACCAATGGAGGATGGAACCCAACAAAGGATCATGGAGGAAGCTCATAGCTCTAGATATTCCATTTATTCGGGGTCCACCAAGATGTACCGTGACTTGAGAGAAGTCTATTGGTGGAATAGTATGAAGAAGAGATATCCACATCTTTTTATTTACAAGTTGGCATGTTGTTTTGCATTCGTTTGTGGATGTTTGAACTGAATATTGCATGTTACACCCTTAGCCTATTAAGAGTATCTCATTCGAGGACGAATGTTCCCAAGGGGGAGATATTGTAACATCTCGCAATTTGAAATAGCTAGGAAGAATCTAAGAATTTGAAATAGTCATTTTTGGAAATAATGAAAATCTGGAAATTTGTTTAACTTAGGAAAAGTGAGTTTTTGGTCAACTTCAATGACCATAACTTCTAGCTCAAAATGAGTTAGGAGCACTTCCAGATATGGTAGGAAAGTTCTTGGAATGATCTTTCCAACGCCGCCGAGTTTGCGCGATTCCAAGTTTGTATGAGTGAGTTATCCCTTTTGGAAATTGGGTCGTTGAAATAAGGAAATGTCCAATCTAGATTTTTGAAGGGTATTTCAGTCTTTTCCTTATCCAATTAATTAAATTCGTTTTATTGAATTAATTAAGGGTCTAAACTGAACTTGTTCAGTTTTACACTTTTGGAAAAGGGTTAGGGTTTTAGAGAAGAGGAGAAAAGAGAAGGGGAAAGCAAGGAAATTGTCAAGTTCTTCAAGATTAGATCGTGGATTTCGTCGGAAGTGATCCCTACAAGGTATGTAAGATCATATAGCGTTGGGTTAGTTCACCCACGCGCCAAACATGTTTAATTCAGCGTATTTTCGTCCTAAAAAGATTGAGAAATTGATGTTCTTGATAATTGTTCTTGAATTGATTTCGTTCTTGAATATGAGTTGGGATTAAGGAGTTTCTTGATGATTAAGTGTTGTTTCTGTAACATCCGGAAATTTGAAATATCTATCAAGAGGCTTAGAAGTGGAAATAGTCATTTTTGGAAATAATTTAAAAATCTGGAAAATTTGGTTAAGGGAAAAAGTGAGTTTTTGGCCAACTTTGAACAGTCCTAACTCCTAGCTCAGGATGAGTTAGGTGTAGTTCTAGTTATGTTTGCAAAGCTCGTGGAATGATCATTCCAACGCCATCAAGTTTGCTCGATTCCGATTTCGTATGAGTGAGTTATGCCCTTTGGTAGTTGGGTAGTTGGGTAGTTGGCAGGGGGATTAGTCCAAAAAATTTAAGGGCATTTTGGTCTTTTCCCTAGCCATTTATTTTGGGATTATATTGAGGTGTTAGACTGATTTTATATCAGTTTTTCTTTTTAAAGTGAGAGTTAGGGCTTTTGAGAGAAGAGAGAAAGAAAAGGAGAAAGAGAAGAAGAAGCAAGGATTCGTCAAGATCGTCGTGGATATCGTCGGGGGTGATCCCTACTAGGTATGTGAGTTCATAGTGTTGGGTGGGCTCTTTTCCCCACACGCCAAACTCGTTTTATTTCTGATAAAAGTTGTTGGTTGTGTTGTTGAAGATGTTGGTTGTGTTGTTGAAGTTGTTGGTTGTGTTGTTGAAGTTTTTGGTTGTGTTTTTGAGTTGAATCTCTTGTATGTTGAGGTATTTTATGATTCTTAGTGTTTGGAGTTGAAACCCTTGAAGTTAGGGTGGTTTAAAGTTGGACAAAGGAGGAAGAAAAGTCAAAATTTCGGGGAAAAGGGCTAAGGCATCGTGCCAGTTAGTGCACCCCAAAAGGGGCTCTAAAGCCCAGCCCTTGGGGAGGCGCGCCTAGCAGAGCGCTAGCAGGCCCTTTCTGAGCTTTGTGGTCTGGCGCCCCGCGCCTCTCAGAGCACCAAGGGTGCCAACCTTTCCCATTCTTTCCCCACTTTTTCATGTATGTTCCTTGGCATTGTACCTATGTTTCATAGTTGTTTCCAACACTCCAAAGTACGTCTAAACGTCAAGAACTCATCCATAAACATGTGGTCATATACCTTGAATCCATGATCCAATTCAAGGCGAGTTCGGATCAAAGTTAAGTGAAGTTAGAAGTCAAGTCTAGAAGTTAAGAAGTAAGTCAAAGCAAGTTTTCAAAGTTGTTCAACAGTCTTTATTGAACGTTCTAACTTCGTTTTAAGGTTCGAGTTTCAAGTCAAGTAAAGAGTATCGAGTTTCAAGTCAAGCAAAGAGTATCGAGTTTCAAGTAGAGTCAAGAGTTTAAAGTTGAGTTCATTTCTCAAAAGCTATTAGGCAACTAAACATTCCCAAAGAAGTTTATACATGTTTTTACATTTGAGTAAGAGGGGAACCATGTTTTCCAAAAGAGTCTTTGGGCTAAGTTTTGAGTAATTATCTCAACTAAAGAAAGATCTGTTTAAAACACTTATGTGCCAAAGTATTTTTGGGAGTAGTATTGAGGACTGAATTAGGGACAAGAGTTCATATTAACTCAACTCTCCATAAGAACAATGCGCCAACATGGGACTTGAGGGATCATTCATTTTAGATGATCACGTAAGATTATGCTAGTGGATCCACTAAGTTAAAGTAAGGTCCTATATCACGGCAAGGTATAGGATGGTCATTGGGTAACGTGAGGTAAAACGTTGTATCACCACTAGGGCTCATAATGGTAGTTGTCGGTTAAAGAATCTCCCACTAAAGTTATATTACTTTTATAAAAGTAAAGTTGAGTTTGTTATTGTTTTATCATTAACGAGCTAAGTTGTTTACACTGTTTTACAAGCTTTATATATTGCATGTGTCTTATTGTTTTATATATTGAGTTCAGTTATTCATGAGTCGAACAGAGCCAAGGTAAGTGTTCTCTTGCACTCTTTTCACGCTTAAGTTGTGGTTTAGCTTTCCAGCTCACATACACGTACATTTCATATACTGATGCCAGTTGGCCTGCATCTTATGACGATGCATACGCAGGTACCCAGAATCAGCATTCTGCACGTCGTTGATCCAGCTGAGCACTCCAGAGTTAGTGGTGAGCCTCTTTGTATTCCGGAGGACTCGGTTATTTTGTTCTCTTAGTTTTGTTTTATTAGGATGTTGTGGGGTTTGTCCCAACATCCATCTCAGTTTTATAGAGGCTTCATAGACAAACAGTCAGTCAGTTAGTTAGTCTTGAGTCTCTCATCTATGTATATAAGTAAATATTCTATTTTGGGACTCGAGTTGCCTTTTAGGCCAGATTTTTATCAGTTAAGTTATTTTATATCCTTGCATTGCATGGAGTTATTCTATTGAATTAGGTTTCCGTTGAATTAAGAAAGCTATGCCAAGGGTTCGCTTGGGACCAGCAATGGTCTTCGAGTACCGGCCACGTCCAGGGTGTAGTCTCGGGGCGTCAAAAACTTGGTATCAGAGCACAGAGTTCAAGAGTCTTAGGGAGTCTATGAAGTCGTGTCTATAGAGTTCTAGTTATCGGTGTGAAGCGCGCCACATCTATAATTGAAAGGCTAAGGCACTTAGAAAGATTTATCATTTCTTTCACACTCATCTCGTGCGTTAGAGTTGATCTCTAAAAAGTTTCTTTCTAAGTCGTGTTTGCGCATGTTTTCAGATAATCATGCCTCCACGAAGAGTTGGCAGAGGGCGTCTTCCTAAACGCAATGTTGATGAGCAAGAGTTTTCTTATGCCCCGGGAGTGCAACCACAAGGGGAAGTTTCTAATGTCAAGTTCAGAGAGGCAATTAGAATTTTTAGTCAAGCTGTAACTAATCAGATTGGTCAGCAAAGGGGAGCTCGACATGAAGGAGCTGACACTTCAAGGATTCGTGAGTTCTTGGGGATGAATCCTCCGAGTTTCATGGGTTCAAGCACTACTGAGGATCAAGAGAACTTCATTGAGGAGCTGAAGAAGATTTATGATGTGATGCATGTGGCAGATACTGAGCGGGTTAAACTAGTTGCATATCAATTGAAGGATGTTGCTAGAACTTGGTTCGACCAGTGGAAAGGGAGTAGAGCTGAGGGTGCACCACCTGCGAGTTGGGCCTGTTTTGAGGAAGCTTTCTTAGGGCGTTTCTTTCCTTGATAATTGAGAGAGGCTAAGGTACGTGAGTTCCTCACACTTAAGCAGGAGTCGTTGAGTGTTCACGAGTACAGTCTAAAGTTCACACAACTATCCCGCTATGCTCCGGAGATGGTTGCAGACATGAGAAATAGAATGAGTAAGGAAGGTAGGGTTGCAATGCTTATCGGGGACATAGACATATCAAGGTTGATGGTCTATGTGCAGCAGGTTGAGGAAGAGAAGCTGAGGGACAGAGAAGAGTTCAGAAATAAGACAGCTAAGACCGGTAATGAGTTCGGGCAGCAGAAAGGTAATTCAAACCGTTCATCATTTCAGCAAAGGCAAAAGGGACCGACTCCATCATCTGCTAGAGCACCCAGATACATAGGTGAATTTAATGGCCAGAATTCGAAGGATTTCAAGGCTAGACCAGCACAGTCTTCGGGTAGTGTGGCACAAAGAGGTAGTTCGATTCCTGCATGTGCTAGGTGTGGTAGAACCCACCTCGTTAAATGTCGTGATGGTCAGACAGGGTGTTTTAAGTGTGGACAAGAGGGTCAATTCATGAGAGAGTGCCCTAAGAATAAGCAAGGTAGTGGAAATCTGGGCAGTAGGGCCCAATCTTCATCAGTTGCTCCCGCAGGCAGGACAGCTCCTAGAGGAGCTACTTCTAATATCGACGGAAGAGAAAACCGCCTCTATGCAATCACCAGTCGCCATGAGCAAGAGAACTCTCCAAATGTTGTCACTGGTATGATCAATGTCTTTGCTTTCGATGTGTATGCTTTGTTAGATCCAGGAGCAAGTTTATCTTTTGTAATTCCTTATGTTGCAAATAAGTTTGATATTCTTCCAGAAAGACTTTGTGAACCCTTTTGTGTTTCTACACCTGTTGGGGAGTCTATTATAGCAGAAAGAGTTTATCGTGATTGTCATATTACTATCAATCACCAGAGCACCATGGCTGATTTGGTTGAGTTAGTCATGGTAGATTTCGATGTCATTTTAGGTAAGGATTGGCTTCATGCCTGTTATGCATCATTAGATTGTAGAACCCGAGTGGTTAAGTTTCAGTTTCCGAATGAGCTAGTTATAGAGTGGAGTTGTAGTTTAGCAGGGCCTAAGGATCGTTTCATTTCATACCTTAAGGTGAGAAAGTTAGTTTCAAAGGGTTGTATCTATCACTTAGTCCGAGTTAATGACTCTAGTATTGAGATACCGCATTTTCAGTCAGTTCCTATAGTAAGAGAGTTTCCAGAAGTTTTTCCTGATGATCTACCCGGAACTCCTCCTGAGAGAGAAATAGATTTCGGCATAGATTTCATTCCAGATA
Organism: Solanum verrucosum; assembly: GCF_900185275.1. Lineage (NCBI taxonomy): Eukaryota > Viridiplantae > Streptophyta > Magnoliopsida > Solanales > Solanaceae > Solanum > Solanum verrucosum. Next base: position 4,171,914 of record NW_026020368.1, read on the forward strand.
CTCGTCTTATCTCTATTCCACCTTATAGAATGGCACCAGCAGAGTTGAAAGAGCAGTTGAGAGATCTCCTAGATAAGGGTTTCATTCGACCAAGTATATCACCTTGGGGTGCTCCAGTCTTGTTTGTGAGAAAGAAAGATGGTTCCCTTAGAATGTGTATAGATTACCACCAGTTGAATAAGGTTACCATCAAGAATAAGTACCCTCTTCCGAGGATTGATGATCTTTTTTATCAGCTTCATGGTGCCACTTGCTTTTCGAAGATTGATCTCAGATCAGGCTATCACCAGTTAAGAGTAAGGGAATGTGATATTCCGAAGATAGCTTTCAGAACCAGATATGGTCATTATGAGTTTTTAGTCATGTCATTTGGTTTGACCAATGCACCGACAGCTTTCATGGACCTTATGAATAGAGTCTACAAACCTTATTTAGATATGTTTGTTATCGTCTTCATTGATGACATACTAATCTATTCAAGGAATGAAGAAGATCATGCTAGTCATCTTAGAATAGTTCTTCAGACTTTGAAAGATAAGGAGTTGTATGCCAAGTTCTCTAAGTGTGAGTTTTGGCTTGAGTCTGTGGCATTCCTAGGCCACATTGTGTCTGGAGATGGAATTAAAGTTGATACTCAGAAAATTGAGGCAGTGCAGAATTGGCATAGACCCACATCTCCAACTGATATTAGGAGTTTCTTGGGTTTAGCTGGCTATTATATAAGGTTTGTAGAGGGGTTCTCGTCTATTGCATCTCCTTTGACCAAGTTGACTCAGAAGACAGTGAAATTTCAATGGTCTGAAGCTTGTGAGAAAAGCTTTCAAGAATTGAAAAAGAGGTTGATTACTGCTCCAGTTTTGACTTTACCAGAAGGTACGCAAGGTTTTGTGGTGTATTGTGATGCATCTAGAGTTGGTTTGGGTTGTGTCTTAATGCAGAATGGCAAGGTTATAGCCTATGTCTCCAGACAGTTGAAGGTTCATGAGAAGAACTACCCAACCCATGACTTAGAGTTAGCTGTCATAGTATTTGCTTTGAAGATATGGCGTCATTACTTGTATGGTGTGCATGTTGATGTGTTCACTGCAAGAGTCTTCAAAATGTGTTTACTCAGAAAGAGCTTAATCTCAGGCAGGGGAGGTGGTTAGAATTACTCAAGGATTATGACCTGAGTATTCTTTACCACCCAGGTAAGGCTAATGTTGTTATTGATTCTTTAAGCAAGTTGTCTATGGGTAGCACCGCCCATATTGAAGAAGGAAAGAGAGAGTTAGTAAAAGATGTGCACAGACTGGCACGCCTGGGAGTCAAACTTATGGATTCCACAGAAGGTGGAATAGAAGTGACGAACAGGGCCGAGTCACCATTAATGTCAGAAGTGAAAGAGAAACAAGATCAAGATCCCATTTTGCTTGAGTTAAAGGCAAATGTTCAAAAGCAAAGAGTATTAGCTTTTGAACAAGGGGGGAAATGGTGTTTTGAGGTATCAAGGTAGATTGTGTGTACCTATGGTAGATGAACTCCAAGAGAGGATTATGGAGGAATCTCATAGCTCCAGATATTCCATTCATCCGGGCTCCACAAAGATGTATTGTGACTTGAGAGAAGTTTATTGGTGGAATAGCATGAAGAAAGGCATTGCTGAATTTGTTGTTAAGTGTCCAAATTGCCAGCAAGTGAAAGTCGAGCACCAAAGGCCTGGTGGTTTGGCTCAGAGGATAGAACTTCCAGAATGGAAATGGGAGATGATCAATATGGATTTCATCACAGGGTTCCCAAGGTCTCGTAGACAGCATGATTCTATTTGGATAATTATCGACAGAATGACAAAGTCAGCCCATTTTCTACCGGTAAAGACTACCCATTCAGCAGAAGATTATGCCAAGATATATATCAAGAGAAAGTGAGACTTCATGGAGTCCCAGTCTCCATTATTTCAGATAGAGGTGCACAGTTTACTGCACAGTTCTAGAAATCTTTTCAGAAAGGCTTGGGTTCAAAGGTGAACTTAAGTATTGTCTTTCATCCTCAGACGGCTGGGCAAGCAAAGCGTACTATTCACACTTTAGAGGATATGTTGAGGGCTTGTGTGATCGATTTCAAAGGTAATTGGGATGATCACCTACCTCTCATTAAGTTTGCCTACAACAACAGTTATCACTCTAGCATCCAGATGGCTCCATATGAAGCTCTCTATGGGAGGAGATGTAGATCTCCTATTGGATGGTTTGAAGTCGGTGAAGCACGGTTGATAGGACCAGATTTAGTTCACCAAGCTATGGAGAAGGTGAAAGTGATTCAAGAGAGGTTGAAAACGGCACAGAATCGTCAGAAATCCTACACTGATGTTAGGAGAAGGGCGTTAGAGTTTAAAGTAGACGATTGGGTATATTTGAAAGTTTCACCCATGAAAGGGGTTATGAGGTTAGGTAAGAAGGGTAAACTCAGTCCCCGGTATATTGGACCTTATCGCATAGCCAAGAGGATTGGCAATGTTTCTTATGAGTTGGAGTTACCACAAGAACTAGCAGTGGTCCATCCGGTATTTCATATCTCTATGTTGAAGAAGTGCATAAGCGATCCTTCATTGATCCTACCAACTGAAAGTATTAGGATCAAGGATAACTTATCTTATGAGGAGATTCCTGTTCAGATTTTAGATCGCCAAATTCGCAAATTGAGAACAAAAGAGGTAGCCTCAGTCAAGGTCCTTTGGAGGAACCAATTAGTTGAGGAAGCTACTTGGGAAGCTGAAGAGAAAATGAAGAAAAGATACCCATATCTCTTTGAATCCAAAGGAAATGCATATCAAGGTATTATTTTCCTTCTTAGTGCTCTTTAAATTGTAGTGAGCATCTTGTTGTTGTTGTTGTTTGCATGATTGCTTGTTGGGTGTTTGAATTGATGTTACCCCCTTAGTCTTGTAAGAGTAATCTTATTCGAGGATGAATGTTCCCAAGGGGGAGATATTGTAACATCCGGCAATTTGAAATATCTATGAAGAGGCTTAGAAGTGGAAATAGTTATTTTTGGAAAGAATTTAAAAATCTGGAAAATTTGGTTAAGGGAAAAAGTGACTTTTAGGCCAACTTTGAACAGTCCTAACTCCTAGCTCAAGATGATTTAGGTGTAGTTCGAATTATGTTTGCGAAGCTCGTGGAATGATCTTTCCAACGCCATCAAGTTTGCTCGATTCCAATTTCGTATGAGTAAGTTATCCCCTTTGGAAGTTGGGTAGTTGGCAGGGGGATTAGTCCGAAAAGTTTAAAGGCATTTTGGTCTTTTCCCTAGCCATTTCTTTTTAAAGTGAGAGTTAGGGCTTTTGAGAGAAGAGAGAAAGAAAAGGAGAAAGAGAAGAAGAAGCAAGGATTCGTCAAGATCGTCGTGGATATCGTCGGGGGTGATCCCTACTAGGTATGTGAGTTCATAGTGTTGGGTGGGCTCTTTTCCCCACACGCCAAACTCGTTTTATTTCTGATAAAAGTTGTTGGTTGTCTTGTTGAAGTTGTTGGTTGTGTTGTTGAAGTTTTTGGTTGTGTTTTTTAGTTGAATCTCTTGTATGTTGAGGGATTTTATGATTTTTAGTGTTTGGAGTTGAAACCCTTGAAGTTAGGGTGGTTTAGAGTTGGACAAAGGAGGAAGAAAAGTCAAAATTTCGAGGAAAAAGGTTGGGGCATCGCGCCAGTCAGCGCGCCCAAAAAGGGGCTCTGAAGCCCAGCCCTTGGGGCGGCGCGCCTAGCAGAGCGCCAACAATCCCCTTCTGAGCTTTGTGGTCTGGCGCCCCGCGCCTCTCAGAGCGCCTAGGGGGCCAACCTTTCCCATTCTTTCCCCACTTTTTCATGTATGTTCATTGGCATTGTACCTATGTTTCATAGTTGTTTCCAACACTCCAAAGTACGTCTAAACGTCAAGAACTCATCCATAAACATGTGGTCATATACCTTGAATCCATGATCCAATTCAAGGCGAGTTCGGATCAAAGTTAAGTGAAGTTAGAAGTCAAGTCTAGAAGTTAAGAAGTAAGTCAAAGCAAGTTTTCAAAGTTGTTCAACAGTCTTTATTGAACGTTTTAACTTCATTTTAAGGTTCGAGTTTCAAGTCAAGTAAAGAGTATCGAGTTTCAAGTAGAGTCAAGAGTTTAAAGTTGAGTTCATTTCTCAAAAACTATTAGGGAACTAAACATTCCCAAATAAGTTTATACATGTTTTTACATTTGAATAAGAGGGGAACCATGTTTTCCAAAAGAGTCTTTGGGCTAAGTTTTGAGTAATTATCTCAACTAAAGAAAGATGTGTTTAAAACACTTATGAGCCAAAGTATTTTTGGGAGTAGAATTGAGCACCGAATTGGGGACACGAGTTCATATTAACTCAACTCTCCGTAAGAACCGTGCGCCAACATGGGACTTGAGGGATCATTCTTTTAGATGATCACGTAAGATTAAGCTAGTGGATCCACTAGGTTAAAGTAAGGTCCTATATCATGGCAAGGTATAGGATGGTCCTTGGGCAACGTGAGGTAAAACGTTGTATCACCACTAGGGGTCATAGTGGTGGTTGTCGGTTAAAGAATCTCCCACTAAAGTTATATTACTTTTATATAAGTTAAGTTGAGTTTGTTATTGTTTTATCATTAACGAGCTAAGTTGTTTACACTGGTTTACAAGTTTTATATATTGCATGTGTCTTATTGCTTTATATATTGAATTCAGTTATTCATGAGTTGAACAGAGCCAAGGTAAGTGTTCTCTTGCACTCTTTTCAAGCTTAAGTTGTGGTTTAGCTTTCCAGCTCGCATACTCGTACAGTCAATGTACTAATGCCAGTTGGCCTGCATCTTATGACGATGCAGACGCAGGTACCCAGGATCAGCATTCTGCACGTCGTTGATCCAGCTGAGCACTCCAGAGTCAGTGGTGAGCCTCTTTGTATTCCGAAGGACTCGATTATTTTGTTCTCTTAGTTTTGTTTTATTAGGATGTTGCGGGGTCTGTCCCAACATCTATCTCAGTGTTATAGACGCTTCATAGATAGACAGTCAGTCAGTTAGTTAGGTTTGAGTCTCTCATCTATGTATATGTAAATATTCTATTTTGGGACTCGAGTTGCCTTTTAGGCCAGATTTTTATCAGTTAAGTTGTTTTATATCCTTACATTGCATGGAGTTATTATGTTGAGTTAGGTTTCCGTTGAGTTAAGAAATCCAGGCCAAGGGTTCGCTTGGGGCTCACAATGGTCTTCGAGTGCCGACCACGTCCAGGGTGTAGGCTCGGGGCGTGACAGTTTCCTTGATTTGTTTGCATTATATTTTGTGTATATGATTTGGGTACATGAATCTAAAGTGAATTTGGGAAAAAGAATCGGATTAAAATAATTTAGGATCAGAAAACGAGATCAAAAGTTCGTTAGAAATTTGCCTGAGGAACAGGTCGCGCGACGCCCCATATAGCGCCAAGAGAGCTTGCGCGGTGCACATACAGTGCGCCAGAAATGAGCCCCATTAAGTAGGGGGCTAGCGCGACGCTCCCGAATTGCGCCCAAATCGTCGTTTTTCAACAGTTTTTGTCGTTTAGCCTATTTAAGTCCTTCTAAAGTGTACTAACACTTTATATTGATTCTAACCACTCTAAATGACTTCTAAACATCTAGAAATCATCCAGAAACATGAATCATAACCTTGAATCCATAAAGTTAAATTCAAAGAAACTCAAGAGCCAAGTCTAGGAAGTTCTTAGAGTCTTTTCAAGAAGTCTTTTGCAAATGCTTTTAACTTTGTTTTAACACTTAAAGTTCAAGTTGAATAAAGAGTAAAGAGTAAAGATTGAAGTTTATTCTTCAAAAGTATTAGGAGACTATGTATTCCCAAAGGGTTTAAAATGCTTTCACATTTAAACAAGAAAGGAAACCTCGATTTCCAAAGTGACTTCGGGCTAGTTTTCAGAAAAGAGTAATCACTTTCTAAATGAAGCAAGAGAGGAAACTTTGATTTCCAAGATAGCCTTTGAGCTAATTTTTTGAGCAATTATCTCAAATCACAGAAAGAAATATGTTTTTAAACATAAAGAGCTAGTTTCATATTTTGGGAGTAGTATTGAGCACCGATATGGGGGAGCGTTCAGAGAACCCACAGCCCCCATAAACCATGTAGCCATAATGGGTAGAAAAGGGTCATACTTTTTTAGATGAATCATTTAATACTTTTTAGCATAGACTAGTGGATCCACTTAGTAGTTCAGGTCCTATACCCCCGGCAAAGTATAGGATGGCCCTGGCAGCGTGAGGCCAAGAAATGTTATATCATCACTATAGCTCTTAAGTGATGGTTGTCGGTTAGAGAAACTCCCACAACAGTATTTTGTATCTTTATATACATCAGTTTAAGTTGGTGAGCCTCATTGCATTCGAGAGGACTCCTTTTTATTCTTTTAGTTATTTCATTAGTTCATTAGGATGTCGTGGGGTTTGTCCCCGAGATCCATCTCAGCTGTTTTAGACGCTTCATAGATAGTCGGTCAGATGTTAGTTCATTCGTCATCATTTTGTTATTGGGTTATGTTCAAATTGGTATCTAACCTCCTTCACTCTTCTTTCCGCAAATGGTTAACACTAGATTCAACGGCGTCAGGCCCGTAGCTCCCGTCAATGCTCCAGCTGAAGAATCTACAGCGAGAGGTCGCGGTGGAGTCAGGGGTAAAGGAAGAGTTAGAGGTAGAGGTCGAGGAAGAGTGGCGCCTGCTAGAGACGGGGTACCGATCTAAAATGCTCCCCAAAATGAGGCCCCTCTTATGCATCATGAACAGAGGAAGAGGTGCAGGCTGAGACTACCGGTATTCCTCCCATAGACCCAGTGTTAGCTCAACAGATCATGTCATTTTTGAAAGGGTTGGTTGGTCCCGGAGTGCTTCCTTCTTCTCAAGCAACTCAAGCTCCTACTAATCTCCATGTTTCTAGAACTGCGCCCAAGGTGGGTGGGACTAGAGGTAATGATGTTTTCTTCTGTCCTTTGTTGGGTTCTGTTATGACCGGTAATGAGCATGAGATGTTGACTAAGTTTTTTAAGCTAAAGCCTCTTATATTTCTTGGTTCTGAGAATGAGGATGCTTATGAGTTCATCTTAGACTGCTATGAGAGGCTTCATAAGTTGGGAATTGTCCATCAGCATAAGGTTGAGTTTGTGACTTTTCAGCTTCAAAGTGAGGCTAAGCAGTGGTGGAGAGCTTATATGAAATGTAGATATTCAACTTTACTCCCACTCACTTGGACCCAGTTTAATGCTCTGTTCTTAGAGAAATATGTGCCTAGGACTTTGAAAGATCGCAAGAAGGATGAGTTTATGGCTTTGGAGCAAGGTGGTATGTTTGTGGCTGCTTATGAGGCCAAGTTCCATGTTTTGTCTAGATATGCTACTCAATTGGTGACTACTGATGAGGAGAGGATCCGTTTATTTATTAGGGGACTAAATTCTAAGTTGCATGTATTATATGTTCATATGACCTATGCAGGGATGAGCTTTCATGAGGTAATTGACTTTGATAAGAAGGTGGAGGGGGTGAGGCGAGATGGTCAAGCTAAGGCATTGGCAAAAAAGGCCAGAACTCGGGTAACTTTCAAGGTTCTTACTCCAAGGGGTCCGGAAGGTCAATTGTTGCAGCCAAGCCAATTCATCCACTATGCCCGCCTCTACAGGTAATTACTCGGGAACTCCATCTCATAATTTAATTCAGGATAGCCAGGGAGTCGTGCCTTCTACGGGCGACAAACCATCTCTTGATCGTACTTGCTATAATTATGGAGAACCTGGACATATGAGGAGAGATTGTCCCCACCCACAAGTGTTAGATTCCGCACAGCAGCAGATTAAAGTAGTGGTACCCGCGGGAAATGTTAATAATGGTAGAGAACGTCCACTAGGTGGGCGATGAGGTAATCAGCGAGGCCGTAGAGGTAGAGGAAATGGTAACGCAGGCTAGGGTAACGCGCAACCAGGCAGAAAAGTAGCTCATCAAGATAATAGGGCTCAGTGTTATGCCTTTCTGGGCAAAAATGAGGCAGAGACGTCTGACGCAGTGATCACAGGTACAATTCTTGTCTATGATCGGATGGCTAATGTGTTATTTGATCCGGGTTCTACTTATTCATATGTATCTGTGCAATTTGCCTCAAAATTTTCTATGATTTGTGAGATACTTGATTCCCCCATCCATGTTTCTACCCTAGTTGGAAAGTCTGTCATAGTCACCCATGTTTATCGTGCTTGTCTTATTTTGTTTAAGGGTTTTCAAACTTGGGCTGATTTGGTAAGTTTGGATATGACTGACTTTAATGTAATCTTAGGCATGACTTGGTTGTCCCCCTATTATGATGTGCTTAATTGTAATACTAAGTCTGTAACTCTAGAATTTTCGGGAAAGGAAAAGTTAGAGTGGGAAGGGATGTATAAGCCTAAGCAAGCTAAGATCATATCATTCATTCGGGCAAGTAAACTGGTAGAGCAGCGTTGTTTGGCTTATTTGGCTCATATTAGGGATGTTGAGGTTGAGACTCCATCTATTGAGTCTATCCCTGTGGTGTCAGAATTTAGAGAAATATTTCCTAATGACTTGCCTGGTATGCCTCCGGATAGGGATATAGACTTCTGCATTGATTTTGGACCTGGTACTCGTCCCATTTCTATCCCTCCATATTGTATGGCTCCAGCAGAATTAAGAGAGCTTAAGGCTCAAATCCAAGAGCTTCTTGATAAGGGATTTATTTGTCCTAGTACTTTCACATGGGTGCTCCAGTTCTATTTGTTAAGAAGAAGGATGGTAGTATGAGGATGTGTATAGATTACCGGCAATTGAATAGGGTCACTATTCGAAACAAGTATCCCTTTCCCCGAATATTTGATCTTTTTGACCAATTGAAAAGGGCATCAGTTTTCTCTAAGATTGATCTAAGGTCCGGCTACCATCAGTTGAAAATTAGGCCTGAGAATGTGCCCAAGACGGCGTTTAGAACTCGATATGGGCACTATGAGTGTTTTGGTTATGTCTTTTGGTTTGACTAATGCGCCTGCAACTTTCATGAGTTTGATGAATGAGGTGTTCAAGTCATTTCTTGACTCGTTTGTTATAGTCTTTATTGATGACATTTTGGTCTATTCGAAAAGTGAGGAAGAGCATGCTGACCATCTTCGTATTGTTCTGGGTGTTCTTAGGAAACAAAGGTTGTATGCGAAATTTTCCAAGTGCGAATTTTGGTTGACTTCTGTTGCATTTTTGGGTCATTTAGTTTCAAAAGAAGGGGTAATGGTAGATCCTCAAAAGATTCAGGCGGTTAGGAATTGGGTTTGGCCTAGCTCTGTGACAGAAGTTAGGAGTTTTTTGGGGCTCACTAGCAACTATCATCGATTTCTGAAGAACTTTGCTTCTATTGCCACTCACTTGACAAATTTGACCAAAAAGGAGATACCATTTGAATGGACTGAAAAATGTGAAGAGAGTTTTCAAAAGCTCAAGACTCTCTTGACCACCACACATATTCTAGCGTTACCGATTGAAGGTAAAGATTTTATTATTTATTGTGATGCTTCACATTTTGGTTTGGGTTTTGTGTTGATGTAGTATAAGAATGTTATAGCTTATGCATCACGTCAATTGAAGGTGCATGAGAGGAATTACCCAACACATGATTTTGAGTTGGCAGTGGTTTTAAGATCATCGACATTATCTATATGGTGTTAAGGGTGAGGTATTTACTGATCATCCTAGTTCGCAGCATGTGTTCACTCAAAAGGATCTGAATTTGAGACAGAGAAGGTGGATGGATTTACTCAAGGATTATGATGTGACCATTCAATATCATCCCGGCTAGGCTAATGTGATGGCATACGCTTTGAGTCGAAAATCGATGAGTATGGGTAGTTTAGCTTGCTTGAGTGTATCCAAGCGACCCTTGGCTAAGGAAATTCAGACCTTGGAGTCCAAGTTCATGCAGTTGGGTATCTCAGAAAAAGGTGGGGTGTTAGCTGGCATTTAACTGAGAGCCACATTCATTGAGGAGATCAAGGCCAAACAGTTTGAGGATGAGAATTTAGAAGACCTTAGAAAGAAAAGTGCGATTGATAAGGCACAAGAGACCACTCTTGATGTGGAGGGTGTGCTTAATTTTAAATGAAGAATCGGTCTTCCTAGAGTAGATGACTTGATTCAGAAATTGGTGGCAAAGTCTTATGGTTCGCGATATTCTATTCATCCGGCTGTGACCAAGATGTACCAAGATTTGAAGTGAATTTATTGGTGGCTGGGCATGAAGAAGGATATAGCAGAGTTTGTGGCTAAGTGTCAAAATTGTCAACCAGTGAAGTATGAACATCAAAGGCCTACAGGTTTTCTTCAAAGAATGTCAATTCCGGAATGGAAGTAGGAAATAATAGTTATAGATTTTGTGGTTGGTCTTCCCAAGACTTTGGGGAAGTTTAATTCTATTTGGGTAGTGGTTGATAGATTGACTAAGTCAGCCCATTTTATTCCGATAATAATAGATTATAATGCTGAACAATTGGCTAAAGTTTATGTGAAAGAGATAGTGAGGTTGCATGGGGTGCCCCTTTCTATCATCTCAGATCGTGGTACTCAATTTACCTCCAAGTTTTGGAGGAAATTACATGATGAATTGGGCACACAACTCACTTTTGGTACAGCTTTCCATCCACAGACAAATGGGCAGTCGGAGAGGACTATTCAAGTGTTAGAAGACATGTCATGTGTGATTTTGGAGGACATTGGGATAAGTTCTTATCTTTGTATGAGTTCTCTTATAATAATAGTTATCACTCCAGCATAGATATGGCGCCATTTGAGGCACTTTATGGGAGGGGATGTAGATCACCCATAGGTTGGTTTGAGGCTGGAGATGTGAAACCTTTGGTGGTTGATTTAGTGAAAGATGCTCAAGACAAGGTAAGGAGTATTCAAGTTAATCTTTTAGAACCCCAGAGTAGATAGAAGAAGCATGCGGATCATAAGGTAAGATACATGGCGTTTCAAATCGGTGAGAATGTTATTCTTAAGGTATCACACATGAAACGGGTGATGAAATTCAACAAGAAAGGTAAGCTAAGTCTGTGATACATTGGTCCCTTTGAGGTTCTTGAATGTGTAAGACCGATGGCATATAGATTGGCTTTACCTCCTAATTTATTGGGAGTTCATCAGGTATTTCATATGTCCATGTTGAAGAGGTATCATGGTGATGGGGATTATATCATTAAGTGGGACTCAATTGTGTTGGACAAAGACCTCCAATATGAGGAGAAACCGGTTGCAATTCTCGATCAAGATGTGCGTAAGCTGAGGACCAAAGATATTAAGTCTGTGAAATTTCAATGGAAGCATCGTCCAGTTGAGGAAGCTACTTGGGAAATCGAGAAGGACATGCGAGACAAGTATCCACAATTGTTCATCGATTCAGGTACTATTTCATTCCTTCCTTAGCCTATTTTTCCTAAGTTAGTCACTCGGGGATGAGTGATGGGTAAATTAATATCTATTGTAACGATCAGGTTCCGTCGTTATAGAAAAGACAACGGGGAAAGAATTTCGATCGTAAAACTTTGTCGTAGTAACTTAAAATTTCTCAACCTAGTCCAAATTTGGATAAAATCGAAGTCATTAAAGTCTAGAGAAATATGGTAGCAATTCGATAATCTAATTATGATTTTGATTGCATGAGTAGTTAGATAAGTCGTTAGGAAATTCGTACGACTTAACGAAATTGAATTCGGGTGAGTAGAACTCTCGAAATTGATCTTAGCGTGAATGGGTACTTTTTGAGTGTCGTTGGTGGAAGGTGTGTTGAGAAATAGGAGTCTTGAAAATTTTAAAATAGCTCACTGTTTCGTGCAATCCGCTTTGGCGGTGATTTTTGTCGCTCTGGCGAGGCCGCTGTAGAAGGGTGATGGCCGCTGTGGTGGGCCACACGCGACTTAAAGTCGTAAATAAACCTCAAAACATCTTTATTCCGCACTTTTTTGTTTTTAGAGCAAAGGAACGAGCCCTAGGCGATTCATGACAGTTTTCCACCATTCTTAAAGTTAAAGGTAAGATTTTAAATCCCCGAATCCATTTTTCGATCCATAGAACATAATCTAATGGGTAATTATTGATGGGGGGTTTTGATCTAGAAACTATGGTGGAAAAGCCCTAATTTGGATATTTGGGATCATGGGTATGATCTAGGCTTGTTAGAATTGTTAGTAATACGGGTAATTAGTGATTGTTTATTGATTTTCGTATTATATTGATTGTTTGCAGACCAAGAACAAGCGAAACGAATACAGAAAGGGAAGGATCAAGTTTCTTAGGGTTTCAAGCTTGTTTCGAGGTAGGTGATGGTTGTGATTTTATGATTGTGTTATGTATGTTTGTCTTTGTTTCATTATGATGCATGTATGTGAATGTTGCATTATTGATCACACTTGTTGTAAACGAGGATATATGACTATGAATGTCATGAATCATGACTTGGTTGTATGATTATGAGAATGTACTTTGTGATTGTGATTGTGGCTTGTTGAATGGATCGGGTGTTGCGTTCTGACACACTAACTTGGATCGGTTGCCACATTCCAGCATAATTATGAGATCGGTTGTCACGTTCCGGCATAATCATTGGATCGGGTACCACGTTCCGGTATGCTAACTGTTTGGTTTGGGTTCCATGAGAGGACCAATGACTTGTCATATTTGTGTATCTTGAGAAATGTGAAGTTGTTCATTGTTCGTATTGTTGATAATATTGTATATGTTCGATATATGCATGTAATTATATTGTTGTATTGATTTATGTATGTTACACTTAGTGGATAGTCGCGTGATCCTACCAGTACACTATGGTTGTGTACTGATACTGCACTTGCTCTATCGTTATTGAGTACATGACATCTTCAGGCGGCTATTGACAGACCTTGTTTACAAGATCAGTGATAGTCGATTGAATTCAAGGGTGAGCTAATTCTTCCAGGCTGCCATGAGTTCTCCTTTCGTCTATGTCCACATTTCGGACGTAGACTTTCTAATTAGTTAATAGTTCGTTAGTTGGGATTGTGACCCTTCTTGTTTAGACTTTGGTTCATTGTTAGATGTTTTGGTACATGACTTTCAGGCTCTATGTGCATTTTCCGTATTGTTTAGTTATTAGATCTTTTGGAAGTTTATGGGAACTTCAGTTTTAGATATTATTCTTGTTTTCGTATCCTTAAATGTTTTAGTTTTGGTTTAGTTGCTTGGTTTGGGTTGTAGTAGTGGTTCTCCCACCGGAGGGTTAGTGTGGGTGTCAATCACGACAGTCTGGGTCATGACTTATATATACATAACTTCTCCGTTCGATTTGGTTATTTTTGCGGTTAACTTTTAGTAAAACCAAAGCCAAACCAAATAATATCGATTTTTAAAATTTAAAATCAAACTAAATATCAATTTTTTTATCGGATTGCTATTCAATTTAGTTTTATAACCATAACCATGAACAACCGTAATCTCAATAATTAATTTCCCTGTCACTCCATGCAGATAATAATTACTAATTAGGAACAATATATTCATCTTAAATTGAGTATGTGTAGGGTTAGAAAAGAAAATAGTAATAAAATACATTTGTTATAAAATAAAATATTGAAATAAAAGAAGAAAAGGAGAGGAAGAAGCAGTAGCCGTAGAAAGAAGCCAAAGAGTAATTTCCCACTTTCTATATATGTATTGTTGCTGGGTAACTACCCTTTTATAGGGAAAGAATTACTTGGAGGAGTTAGCCTCCAACAGTAAAGTTGGCCCTTAACTTATATAATTTATAATATGATCCATAAACATACATTATTTACAACACTCCCCCTTGATGTTTATGTACAAAAATGTCCATAGTTATTTGTAATACGTATTATTTGTTGCCTCATTAAAAACATTACCAGGAAAATCCAGTGGGATAAAACCTTAGTTAAGGGAAAAAGAGTGCAACACGTATTTACTCCCCCTGATGAACACATTATATAATATCTCGAAGATGACGCATTCCAATTTTGTACCTCAACTTCTCAAAGATTGAAGTAGGTAATGCCTTGGTGAACATATCTGCTAAGTTATCACTGGAACGAACTTGTTGAACATCTATTTCTCCCTTCTTTTGAAGATCATGAATAAAAAAGAATTTTGGTGAAATATGTTTTGTATAATATCCTTTGATGTATCCTTCTCTTAGTTGAGCTATACATGCAGCATTGTCTTCATATAATGTTGTTGGGGCATCTCCTTCTAAAGAAAGACCACATGTTTTCTGGATGTGTTGGGTTATTGATCTTAACCACACACATTCTTGACTTGCTTCATGGATGGCTATTATCTCTGCATGATTTGAAAAAGTAGCAACCATAGTTTGTTTCGTTGAACGCCATGATATGTACCTCCATATGTAAATAAATAACCTGTTTGAAATCCACCTTTATGTGGGTCAGACAAATATCCTGCATCTGCATAGCCAATTAATTGTGAATTGGATTCGATTGAATAAAATAGTCCTATATTAATGGTCCCTTGAAGGTACCTAAATATATGCTTAATACCATTCCAGTGTCTTCGTGTTGGGGAAGAACTAAATTTAGCTAATAAATTTATAGAAAAAGATATATCTAGTCGAGAATTACTGGCAAGATACATCAATGCACCAATTGCACTAAGATATGGTATTTCAGAACCAACAAGTTCTTCGTCATTTTCATGAGGTCGAAATGGATCTTTATTAATATCAAGTGATCTCACAATCATTGGGGTACTTAATGGATGTGCTTTATCCATGTAAAATATCTTTAAAATATACTTAGTATATGTTGGTTGATAAATAAATACTTCATTTGTAAAATGTTCAATTTGTAGACCAAGACAAAATGTTGTCTTTCCAAGGTCTTTCATTTTGAATTCCCTTTTCAAACATTCTACTGCCTTTGAAAGCTCTTCGCGAGTTCCAATGATATTCAAGTCATCAACATATATAGCTATAAGGACAAATTCAGATCCAGACCTTTTAATAAATACACAAGGACAAATTGGGTCATTCTTATACCCTTCTTTTAATAGATATTCGCTAAGGCGATTATACCACATGTGTCCTGATTGTTTCAATCCGTATAAAGATTTTTGAAGTTTTATTGAACAACTTTCCCGGGAATCTTTATATACTTCAGGCATTTTTAATCCTTCAGGAATTATCATAAAAATGTCGTAGTCTAGTGAGCCATATAAATAGGCTGTAACGACATCCATCATATGCATGTCAAGTTTTTCATGAACTTCCAGATTTATAAGATACCTGAATGTGATTGCATCCACCACAGGAGAATATATCTCCATATAATCAATACCAGGTCTTTGCGAAAATCCTTATGCCACAAGTCGTGCTTTATATCTTACGACTTCATTTTTCTCATTTCATTTTCGCACAAAGACCCAATTGTATCCCACTGGATTTATACCTTCAGGTGTTCAGATTATCGATCCGAAAACTTCACGTTTTTCAAGCAAAGCTAATTCAACTTAAATTGCATCTTTCCATTTTGGCCAATCATTTCTCTGTCTACATTCCTCGACAAATTTTGGTTCAAGATCCTCATTTCGTTGCATTATTTCTATAACAATATAAGGAAAAATATTGTCGACAATTATATCATTTCGATTCCATATTTTTCTTGATGAGACATAGTTTATTGAGATTTCTTCATTATTTTCAGGCGCCTGAACCTCTCCCAAGGTTTCATCAATTATTATGTCTCCTTGCTTCTCTTGAGCAAGTTCTTTCATATTATGACCATCTTGATCGTTAGCTCCTTTCCTTTTCTGAGGATTTTTATCTTTGGAACCGATTGGTCTACCACGTTTTAAGCGTGGTTTAGACTCATTTGTATTAATTAATTATCCTATCGGAACGTCAACTCGAATTGGAGCATTAGCAGCTGGAATATGAGATTTAGTAACTCTTTATTAGTCAGTAAATACATCTGGCAGTTGATTTGCAATATTTTGCAAATAGATTGTCTTTTGAACCTCATGTTCACATTTATTTGTACGAGGATCTAAATAAGATAGTGATAATGCATTCCAATCTATTTCTTTTTTCAGCTGCTTCTTTTCTCTCCCTAATGCTGGGTATACTGATTCATCAAAATGACAATCAGCAAATTTTGCCGTAAATAAATCTCCAGTCATAGGTTCCAAATATTTTATAATAGAAGAAGATTCATACCTAACATATATCCCTAACCTTCTTTGGGGACCCATCTTTGTACGTTGTGGTGGAGCAATTGAAACATATACCTCACATCCAAATATTCTTAGATGAGAAATGTTCGGCTCCTGACCAAAAGCCAATTATAATGGGGAGACTTTATGATAGCTTGTCGGTCTGATCCGCACAAGACTTGCTGCATGTAAAATAGCATGACCCCATAATGAAATGGGAAGCTTTGTTCTCATAAGCATTGGTCTAGCAATTAATTGGAGACGTTTAATCAATGATTCTGCTAGATCATTTTGAGTATGAACATGAGCAACCGGTTTAATCAATGATTCTGCTAGATCATTTTGAGTATGAACATAAGCAACCGGATGCTCAACTATTATCCCAGTTGATATGTAATAATCATTAAAGCCTGGGATGTAAATTCACCAGCATTATCAAGAAGAATTTTCTTAATTGTATAATTTGGAAATTGTACTCTTAACTTTATTATCTGAGCGAGTAATCTCGCAAACACCACATTGCACGTTGATAATAAGCACACATGTGACCATCTTGTAGATGGATCTATTAAAACCATAAAATATTTAAATGGTCCACATGATGGGTGAATGGGTCCATATATATCATCCTGCATACGTTCCAGAAATGCTGGAGATTCAATTCCCACTTTGATTACTGATGGTCTAGTAATCAACTTGCCTTGAGAACATGCAGCACAAGAGAATTCCTTAAATTGAAGAATTTTATGGTTCTTCAAAGAGTGTCCATGTGAACTCTCAATTATTTTGCGCATCATATTAGAACCAGCATGGCCCAACCGGTGATGCCAAATAATAAAATCATTTGATTGAGTAAACAGTTTGTTTAATATGGCATGTGTTTCAACCGTATTAATACTTGTGTAGTATAAGCCGGATGAAAGAGCAAGTAACTTTTCAAGTATAAACTTCTTACCTGACATCATTGTAGTAATATAAAGATATTCATTATTTCCATCAGTTGTAGTCTCAATGTGATAGTTATTTTGATTAATGTTTTTGAAACTTAATAAGTTTCTTTGAGACTTACTACAATATAATGCTTCATTGATTGTCAAATTTTTTCCTCAGATAAGTACTAAATTAGCTTTTCCGGAGCCTTCAATTAATTTTGTACTACCAGATATTGTATTAACATTAGCTTCTTTCATAATCAAGTAAGAGAAATATTTCTTATCTCTTAAAATTGTATGTGTTGTGGCACTATCTATAAGACATATATTATCATGATTGATTTTGGATCTAGCTGAAGACTGAGAAATTTCCATATTATTCATAAAAATAAAAGATATTATAAGAACGTGAAAAACTAACAACATAAGAAACTCTAAGAAATTATACTAAAAATAGAGAAATTAGCAAGACTTAATTCCTTAAGAAAAAACATTTAAGAAGAACAACATAGTAGTAAACATAATAGAAAATAACAATTTATCTTTTTCATAATTTTATCCCCAGTTAGATGATCAGTTCTTCAATCAATATCCGCATAAAAGTCTTCAGCTTCCAAATGAGTAATATTTGGGAGGCCTTCAAAATCATCATCTTTATAAGCAAGATTTGTCTTAATATCATCATATTTATTTGAAGGGGTTGCTTCATTATCATCATTCCGAAAGGTCAAGTGTACCTCCATATTATTATCTTTTCTTTTGAGAGAGGCTTGATAAAGTTTCACAAAATGATCAGGCGTACGATATTCACGAGCCCAATGACCTTTCGTACCACATCGGTGACAAATATTGATTCTACCTCGAGAAGGATTATTTTGAGAATTTTTGTTACTCTCATGTTTATTTCCACCATAATGATGATAATTATTTCGTCCTCTACCACGTCCATGTCCTCGTCCACGGCCACGTCCACGAGAATTATTTTCTCTTGATTCAGACTGATTATGTGTTGCTACAACATTCGCTTCAGGGAATGGAGCAGATCCAGTGGGACGGGCTTCATGATTTTTCATCAATAAAGTATTATTCTTCTCAGCCACAAGTAGGCATGTAATTAATTTAGAATATTTCTTAAACCTTTTTTCACGGTATTGTTGTTGTAACAGCACATTTGAAGCGTGAAAAGTGGAAAAAGTTTTTTCAAGTCATCATTAGTGATAGTATCTCCACATAATTTTAATATGGAACTTACTTTATGAATAGCAGAATTATACTTATTTACAGTTTTAAAATCTTGAAATTGAAGGTGTATCCACTCATATCGAGCTTTTGGTAACACTGTAAGTTTTAGGTGGTGATATTTGTCACAACCTGAGTCTACACCCTGGACGTGGCTGGCACTCAAGAACCATTGTTGGTCCCCAAGCGAACCCTCATCCTGGCTGACTACAAGTGAAAGACTAACTTAAGCATGCAAAAGCTTAAAACTGAAATAAAATTCAATAAACTCACCTTTGTAAAACATTAACTCAAATGAACAACTTAGAATAAAAATAATATATTCAACTCGCCATAAAATAGGCAACTAAAATCTTTAAAACATTTAATAAAATAAATGATACAAGCTTCTCAACTATACCGACTATCTATGAAGCCTCTAACTGTTAAAGATGGAAGTCGGGACAAGACCCACGACATCATAACTAAACTGAAAAGTAAATGAAATCCTCCGAAATCAAGAAGGCTCACCATAGCTAACTCGAACTCTTGGATGTATCAATGAAGCTTCTGTTGATGATCCTGAATACCTGTGTTTGCATCATGAAAAGATGCTGGCCAAATGGCTCAGTATGTGGAATGTACGAGCATGTAAAGGGAATTCTAAAACATAAACATAAGCTTGAAACTTGATAAAAAGAAAACATACTTACCTCTTCTCAAACTTACTCAACTCAAGGAATACTCAAGGATACTCAAAACTACTCAAACTTACTCAACTCATAAGTACTCAACGATAAGATACCCAACTCAGAGATAAGATACTCAACTCAAAGATATGATATTCAACTCTGGGTACTCAGCTCTGGATACTCAACTCAATATAAAGTAATAATACATATGCAATATATTGAAAGCTTTATAAAACAGTAAAAACAACTTAGTTCGTTAAAGAAAATTCAATAACAAACTCAACTTTACTTATATAATAAAGTAATATAGTTTCTGTGGGAGATTCTTTAACCGACAACAACCACTATGAGCCTAAGTGGTGATACAGCGTCTTGCCCACGCTGCCAGAACTGTCCTATACTTTGTCGTCATATAGAACGCTTAACTTAGTGGATCCACTAGTAACTTATGTGATCATCTAAAAAGTATGACCCATTAATACCCATGATGGCTACATGGTTTATGAAAACTTGAGTTAATATGAACTCGCATCCCTATATCGGTGCTCAATACTACTCCCAAAAATATACTTAGCTCATATGTTTTTAAAACAACTTCTTTCTTTGGTTTGAGATAATTAATCAAAACTTAGCTTAAAAGCTATCTTGGAATCGATGTTCCCTTTCTTGTTCAAAACTCTTTTGGAAATCTCAGTTTTCTCTCATCTTAAATGTGAAAACATTTACTCTTGGGATTACTTAGTTCCCATATATTATTTTAAAGAAAATGAACTTTACTCTTACTCTTTACTCAACTTCAAACTTAAGTCTTAAAACAAAGTTTAAACATTTGTAAAAGATTTCTTAAAATATGGTTCATGCCGAATTATAGATATGAACGACTCAATGCAAGGTTTTCAATAACCATAAATAGAACTCAATACTTGAAACTCAAGAACTTCAATGATACTACTAATTTCAAGAATGCTCAACTCAGAGAGTTCATGCGGAATTATGAGCATGAACTACTCAACTCAAGGCCTCAAAGATACTTCTCATCTCAAGATTGTTCGACTTATAATGTTCATGCGAAAATTATGGGCATGAACAACTGAACTCATGGACTTCATGGGTAATAGGTAGTAGTCCCAAGATTAGGATTATAATCTCAAAGGGATTTGAAACTCAATACTCAAGACTTAGAACTTGAAGATACTATTTCTCTCAAAGATACTCAACTCATGGAGTTCATGCGGAATTTATGGACATGAACGACTTGACTCGTAGGTCTACATAACATTATGGAACTCATGATACAACTCTTCTCATTCTCATATTTACTTACTCAAAACTTAACTCAAATTGATGATGGATCTCAAAGGATTCACAATTAAACTCAAAGACTTCCTTGAACTCTACTCTTAACTTTTTCTTGAATGTGAATTATGAATTCAAGAGTTATGGTTCATGATATGAAAGATCTCATGATGAAATAAAGTAGACTCATGAATACACTCTCCTCACTCTCATGCTCACTTACTTGAGTCTTGAAACAAGTTACTAGAAGTTGTAGAAGACTCCACAAAAGGACTCAAAAGGGACTCTCTCAAAATGATCGGAGGAACTCTCAAGACTTAACTCCTAAATTTACCTTGAATTTGAATTATGAATTCAAGGTTATGATCATGTTATGAATGTTTTCTAGGTGTTTAGAATTAGCTTAGAGCAGTTAGAATCGAAAAAGAGTGAAGGTGCACTTTAAACGAACTCAAACGGGGCAACCGACGACAAATTGGATAAGGCAGGCGACCCTAGCGCTATAGGTGGCGTGGGACGCCAGCCCCTAAACTTCAGAGGAGGGTTTGGGGCGCTCTGGCTGGCGCATCGCGCCATGCCTCAACCCAGAAAATCCGACGAATTTTCTTTGCTCGTTTTCTCACCCTAACTCGCCTAGAATCGAACGATTTCTTCCCCAATCACTTGGATTCGATTACTTAACATAAGTACACCCTAATATACTCAAAACAACACTCAAATTACTAAATTTCATCTCAAGAAATCATCAAAATCTCCAACACAACAAGATTTAGAATGAACTTCAAGAACACATATCAAGAACTCTAATCTTTCAACTTCAAAAATGAAATTTCGCTGAAAATAACATGATTGGAGTGTGGGTGAACTAACCCAACACTATGGAAGCTTACATACCTCTTAGGGATAAAATCCATGGCGAAAATTCGCAACAAAACGCAAGACTCTCGACGAACGCTTTGATCATCTCCTCTTTTCTCTTCTTAAACTCTCAACTAAAACCCTAGGCTAATTTTAGGATTATAAAACTGAACCTAATCAGATTAGACCCCTAAAATATTACTAAAAACGAATTAACTCTGATCGGGTAAGGTTTTACCAAGATACCCCTCTAAAATTCAGTTTTGACTTTCCTTATCTAGACAACCCAACTTCGAATGGACATATCTCCCTCATACGAGCTCAAAACTGAGAAAACTCGGTGGCGTTGGAAAGATAATTCAAAGGTATCTCCTACGGTATCTAGTAGCACACCTAAATCATCCTGAGCTAGGAGTTATGATCATTTGAAGTCAACCCAAAACTCATACTTAGTTTAACTTGCAAAATTTGAGATTTTGCTATTTCCAATTTAATTCTTTTTGGAAATCAAGTTGCTACATCTAGTGACCTTAACACTTAAGAAATTTTTAATTCCTTGGTAAAATTTCACTCACTACGAAGAACGGTTTGAGTCTTAGCTCAAAAAAATTTCAGGGTTTACAATACCGATCCTTCAAATTAATCCATAATTCAAGAGGGTCTTTCACAGTTAAATATTCAGTTTTTAATCCCTCATGAAGATGATGTCGGAGAAAAATCATGGTCTTTGCTTTATCCTGACTTGATGCTTTATTTTCTTGTTTAATAGTATCACCAAGACCTTTAGGTCAAGGTGAATTTCAGCATCAAGGACCCATGACAAATAATTTTTTCCAGTAATGTCAAGTGCCACAAACTCAAGCTTTGATAGATTTGACATGAAGAAAACTAAAAAGAAAGATGAGTTAGAAATAATAAATTCTATTAAGACCAAATTTCTGAAGCAAATACATATGAATAAATTCTTAAGGTATGCTCATATAAAAATAAGTTGGTCACAATTATTTTCAGCATATAAATGTGTGTAGAAATATCATTAAAAGATCTCTTTGAAAGTGGCATAAAGTATTGTTAATCAATTACTAGTACATACTTATGAAACAAAATTTGTAAGCACTAATAATTTTAGTAATTCGTTGGTGTCACTGTGTAATTAATTTTTACATATACTATTTAACATAAATTCTTGAATATTTCCATGTAAAACTAAAAGGGATTGTTGATAAAAAAAATTACGGAAAGAAGCATATGAATTTAAGGTACATTGTCAGCAATATAGAAACGCATAAATAAAATCAGCAATATAAAAATACATAAATAATATTTTTATTGCTAGGTACATAAAAAAATTTAGCTATAATAATAACATGCATAAATAAAACTTTATGTAGTATCTTAGGACGTTCAACAAATAAATTATGGTGGCAGTATTATTTTATAAGAGTAGTTGAGAGAATATTATATACATACTAAAACTAATATAACTCACTAAATATTAATAGAGTTAGATATACCAAATAAAGATCATCAAGTTAATTTA
This sequence comes from Solanum verrucosum, assembly GCF_900185275.1. Classification (NCBI taxonomy): domain Eukaryota; kingdom Viridiplantae; phylum Streptophyta; class Magnoliopsida; order Solanales; family Solanaceae; genus Solanum; species Solanum verrucosum. Next base: position 4,194,714 of record NW_026020368.1, read on the forward strand.
ACTAAAATAAATAAATAAATAAGAAAGAACTAGCATGTAAATAAAAATATATAAGAGATGTGTTTATTATACCTGAAATATTTGAAGAAAATTAAAGTTTCGTGTTGATAACGTATTTAAATTAAAATATTGAAATGAAAGAAGAAAAGGAGAGGAAGAAGCAGTAGCCGTAGAAAGAAGCCAAGGATTAATTTCCCACTTTCTATATATGTATTGTTGCTGGGTAACTACCCTTTTATAGGGAAAGAATTACTTGGAGGAGTTAGCCTCCAACAGTAAAGTGGGCCCTTAACTTATATAATTTATAATATGATCCATAAACATACATTATTTACAACAACATTGTATTTATCAATGAATTAATTGTTTGTATATTACTATTGAGAAAAGAAGAGCAAAAAGTTTCAAAAAGAGTTCAATTTACATTTTAATAAATAAATAAAAAAGAGTGTTGAGAAAAGAAGAATGGATATTAGTTAATTTCTTCATCACAAAGAAATCCCTGATTAATTACATAATTTTCTATTCACAAATCCAACTAATTTTGCCAACTTTTATTTGTAGAGGCATCCAACGATAACGTGCCTTACATGAACATGTCATATCCTTTTTTTTTTGTCTTTCTATATTCTAAAATAATAAAACTTAGCATGTGACATGAGTTTGATCAATTTCTATTACTATGTGTTTCTTGATTCATTTATTTTATTATTTAATTAGAAGAGAGATTTAAAAATATCAATATTTACGTTGGCCCTTAGTTATTAGCAATAAGGTTTTGTTAGCAAGTAGGGAATAGAGCTTATTGTAGCTTTATTTAGCTCGGATTCTAATAATGAATTGAATTAGAATTCAATAATAAAGTCAAATGAATTATGAAAGAATTTCAAACTCAAATGCATAAGGTTTGAATTCAATAATGAAGTCAAATGAATTATGAAAGAATTTTAAACTCAAATACATAAGGTTTAAATATTGAATCTGCATCTTATAAATAAATAAGCCCTTCAAGGTAACATGTGGCTCAATTACTTTAGTATTCTAAAGCCAAAAATGAACAAGAGGTCTTTAATTTCTGAATAATAATAATACTTTTTAATTTAAAGTCTATTATATTTTCGTAAAGCAAAAAAATTAAGATGCAAAAGTAGTTAATATATTTTTTAAAATTATTTTTTGAGATGCAAAATTGTTTCTTTATTTTAGATGAAAAAATTAAATTACTTTTTCTATAAATAATACTCCCTCCCTCCCCCCCCCCCCCCCCCCCCTCTTTTAATTTGTTGTATGTTTCTTATTTGACATAGAATTTGAAATTTAATAAGAAAATAAAGAAGACTTTTGAATCTTATAATATTAACTTAAGAATGAAACGAGTGATACAATTTTTTATTTTTTAAGAATATGCACCTATAATATTCTTATTATTAATAAAAAAAAATGAAACCCTTCAAATTTTGAAGGCAAATACCTTATTTTTAAATGCATAAAGCTGCCCCGGCATGCGATGCACGCAATTTGTCTCCTAGTTGTAAGAGAACGAAAAAAATGATACTCAATTCTTTTTTATATGTCATTCTTACTATAAATTATTGGTCTATAATATTTATTTTTTCATAAAATCAATGCATAAATTATAATATTCTTCCTGTTTTACTCTTGTGAGTTATTAGCATTGAAAATATACATTTGACCAACATAGAAAAACTAAATCAATAATTCATGTTCATTGATCAAATTAATTAATCAAAATAAACTAATTTCTATTCATTGATTGAAAAATTAACTTAAAAATAAATAAATAAAGGTAGAATAGTAAACTTACATCTAGGAGACAAATTGTAATATATAAATAAAAACGGAGAAAGTAGTCGATGTCGATATAATTTTGCTTCAATAGTGGAGGACCGTGCCAAAGCTCTTTGGGTTGGATGTCGATGGATGGTGGGCACTGCGCAAGCTACAAAGACATTTAATTAGAGTAAAGTTCAAAATTCTGTCTAATCATGTGACAACACACTGGGATTTCAAGTACTTTGACATTGCCGTTGGGAAGTTAAAAGTGTTTTTTTTAAAATAATATTTTTTTAAAAAAAGAAACATTTCATAAATCCTTAAAATTGTTTTTAGATACAAGCAGAAATAGTTGTTCTGCTATTGAGAAGAAGCTAAAAAAGTTTGCTACTAAAAAGAAAGTAGAAATAGAAAATTATTTTTTTGAAGACTAAAATATCTCTTCTATATATACATATTTAACAATACATTCCTTATTAATTAATTAGCATATCTTATAAGTTTGATTAAGTTCATTCAAGAATTTTTATTTTTGTTTTCATACAATAATTTTTTTTAATGTTTATATATTATTATTTTATATTTTATATATTATTTTATAAAATTAGAAATAACGGTAACACCAACATTTTTGTAGGATTGAAAATATGAAGGGTATTTCTTTATTTTAATATTTTATTTATTTATTTATAATATTAATTGAAAAATTTGACTATGTACATTTTAATGTAATTAAAAAAATTGTAATAGATATTTAAAATAGTTTATCTCGATAAATTAATCTTAATATTAAAAATATATTGTTACTTGCCTTATTTTCGTAATTTGACTCTCAAAAACACTTTTTACAAAAAATTAATCAAACACAATTTGCTTATCAAAAGCATTATTCAAATGAGTTTGCCAAACAAAAATTGTTTTCTTTTTGAAAAGCTATCTAAATAAATACTTTTAAAAATAAAAAGCTTTTAGCAGCAATACCAAATAGACCCGCAGAGGTATAACAATTTGCTACTTATTTAGCTCCCTTTTATTATTTTGTCATGTGAAATTAAGTCGAGATATATATGTCATTTACAGATGAAATATCTAGCTTTGAGGGACCCTAATATTTGAAGGATATGGGAATCCTTCTTTTCTTATCCTGTTGATTTCATGTTTGTCTGCCTATGGGTTTTGGATTATAACAATTCAACTATACTTTTATAATATAACATAATATTATCGGTCAAGGTTAAGGGTGTGTTTGGTATGAAGGAAACCATTTTCCGGAAAATGTTTTCCAATTTTCTCATGTTTGGTTGGGTTAAATATTTTGGAAAATGTTTTTCAAATCAACTCATTTTCCTTAAATTTAAGGAAAATGACTTCCCTTCAAAACTTAAGGAAAACATTTTCCAAAACTCTGTTTCAACCTCCAATTAAAAAAAAAAATTGTTGAAAAAATCAATTATTTGGTCCCTACCCTCAAACCAGCACCTCCAACCACCCCCCCCCAAAAAAAAAAATTTAAAGTTTGTTTTTAAATTCAATATTTTTACCCCATCCTCACCCCTACCCCCACCCCCTACCACCACCTCTCCCAAAAAAATATTAAAAGTTGTTTTTAAAAGATATTTCTAATTTTAATTTTTTTATTTTTTTACACCCCCACCTCCTACCCTCGCCCCCCCCAGCCCCCTATCCCACCCCCTTCAAAAAGAAAAAAATTTAAGTTTGTTTTTAAAAAAATATTATTTCATTTTTTCACCCTTACCCTCGACCCCCCTACCCAGCCCCCACCCACCCCCTACCAGCCCCCCACTCCCCAAAAAAAAATTTAAGTTTGTTTTTAAAAAATATTTTCGACTTCAAAATTTCATTTTTTCACCCTTACCCTTGACCCCCGCCCTACCAGCCCCCCCACCCCCCAAAAAAAATTTTAAATTTGTTTTTAAAAAATATTTTCGACTTCAAAATTTCATTTTTTTCACCCCTACTCTCCACCCCCCCACCCCCCACCCACCCACCCCCTACCAGCCCCCCCACCCCCACCCCCAAAAAAAAATTTAAGTTTGTTTTTAAAAAATGTTTTCGACTTCAAAATTTCATTTTTTTCACCCCTACCTCGACCCCCCACCCACCCAACCCCTACCAGCCCCCCCCCACCCCCCAAAAAAAAAAATTTAAGTTTGTTTTTAAAAAATATTTTTAACTTTAAAATTTCAATTTTTCACCCCTACCATCGACCCCCCACCCACACCCTACTACCCCCCACCCCCCAAAACAAATTTTAAGTTTGTTTTTAAAAAATATTTTTAACTTCAAAATTTCAATTTTTCACCCCTACCCTCGACCCCCCCCCCACCCCCTACCAGCCCCCACCCCCAAAAAAAAAATTAAGTTTGTTTTTAAAAAATATTTTCAACTTCAACAATTATTTTCTACTCTAGTAAAAATAAAAGAAATTTTTCAAAAACATTTTTCATTCATAAATCAAACACTAAAAATCTTTTTCGGAAAATATTTTCTACTCACCAACCAAACATGAGAAAATAAGTCAAAAATCAACTTGTTTTCCAAGAAAACATTTTCTAGGAAAACATTTTCCTTCATACCAAACACACCCTAAGTCTACACATATTTTTTTCCCAAAAAGGCGTCAATATTATTTGGTAGGATATATAAAAATAATGTTAAATAGAATGTATTAATAATGATTATATTATTTTTTTTAGGAAAAATTGTATGAAATAGCAAACTATTAATTCAAAGTAAATGTTATAATCATAGTTTATTTTATTTGTAATTCACAGCAAACATCCCTTTTTTTGTCATCTGGTTTGATATACAATTAGTCATTTTCGGTATACAATTACCCATTCGGTATACAAATGTATAAAATGCTTTGTGTTTGTATAAAGCGAGAGAAAAGTGTATATACAAATACAAATACATATATTTTCGTCCTATACACTTATGATTATACAAATACAGTTCTTATTATACAAATTATAATGTATACATGAATTTATACAAAACTGAACAATTTGTATAAAATTGGATGTCTCTAGCGAATTATACAAATCAAAAGCTCCATAGCAAACATAAAATTTGCTATGGAGCGCAATTATGCAAACTATAGTTATAATATACAAATATGATTTTTATGTTTACTATATGTGAAAGTTGTTTTTTTTATGTGTTGTTTGATTTGGTGTATTAAAAATAGCATGCATTACATAGTTTTTTTTAAAAATATTTATTTATAAAGATACCCTCTACAAATATGGCAAAAAAGTTGTAAAAAAAAGATTTTAAGAGGCAATTGAGTTTTTAACCATGTTAATTTATGCATTAAATCTTCTTGCATTACTAATATCATGAATTTTCATGTTAATATAGTCTTCAATACTTAATAGAGTGTAAGCATTAATTATACATATGTTGAAAAAATATATCAAACAAAATACTACTAAACACAAAGTTAATACATGCATTATTTCTTCTAATACATTCTATCAAACGAAAAAAGTATAGGTTGTACCTCATACATCACATTTTTTATTCTTTACACCTCCAAACATCTCTTATTCTAAGTTTTACATTAGGCTTAAGTCATATGCAACCCCTTAAAGTTATTCGCATATTTCATTTGAACACCTTAACTTATCTTTGTGTATATTCAACACTTTATTTGTTCAAAAGTCATTCCTATTAGACACAAAATGCTAACATGTCAAAAAACGTGTGCTACACTCTCTTTTGGTGCGTAAAGCTATTGAAATTAATAATTTTTCTTTTTTTTTCTAACTTATATACCAAAAGTAATGAAAAGGGAAAAAAATATTAATTTTTTGAAAATGTAGTCTTCTTCCCCAGCCCAAAATTTCACCCCTGTGCTGTTCTCATTCACCATCTTCATAATTGTTTTTACACAGGCACACCCCACACCCCCACCCCCTCCATCTCTCTTTCTCTCACCCTTTACCGTTCTTGTTCTTCTTCTTCTTCTTCTTCTGTTTTTTTCCTCTCTTTTTTTTACGTAGATCTACATCTTCAATATTCTGGCAAACATCCATTTATTTCGATGGAAAAAATATGAATTGATTTTTTCAGGCAAAAATTTGTTATTATCTATTGTAATTGTGATTAATGATTACTAATGAGAAAAACATAAAGGTAACGAATAGAAAGTTTTGATGCTATTCAAATGAAAGAAAATGGGTATTTCGCCATTGTTCTGATGGGTAGAAGGGGAAGAATTTGGGTGGATTGGGCAACAATGTAACTATTAAAGTTTTTTAAAATTTTGAATCTAAATAATCTACCATTGTTAATTTATGATAAAGAAGAAGAAGAAGAAGAAAAAAAAGAAGTAAAAAAGACGACGCCGGGGAGACTAAATTCTGATGGGTAACGTGGGAAGGTTTGGGTGGGTGGGTGGATATTTTTAGGGGTACAAAATTTTATTTTACTTTTATCATTTAAAATATATTTTTAAATAATTTTTTTGGATTCAAATGACACATGTCATAATTTGATTCGTCCTTGTGTCATGTCATTGCAAGTGTAACTCACACACTTAATATTTTGGATGATTGTCAAAAGAATGTCAAATAGGTATCAATTCAAAATGGTAAAATTATTCAATAGGTACAAATTTTAATTGAGATGTCCAAATAAAATATGATGTAACTTTAAGTAGCTGTAGATGACTTAAGCCTTTTACATCATCTATGACCTCATGAACTCATACATTATGCATAGATTAACTGTTTACTGTCCACATAATCGAGTATTATAGTCATTATTCTATACGTGTCTCAAAATTAAGCTACAGATAAAAATAGTAAATTATCTCATAGCGTATATGAGCGAAGGCACCAAGGTGGGCCTCATGCCATCAATATGTCATTTTAATACTCGTTTCACCAAATTATTGGCTCAAATATCGATATTTGGACTAAAAATAATCCAAAAATACTTTACACATAGTGTGAATAATGTGATATGTTAGCTTTGGGTCAAGCCTCCATAGTTTTAAGATAAATTTTATATGTACTTCGTTTTCTTTTTTCTTTTTATGTTTGATACAACAAAAAAATATAATTTTGAAGTTATTTATATATAATTTAGATATATATTATTAAAGGTGGAGTGGATTTGTGGGATGGGGATGAGGACTACAAGGTTGGGTGAAGAAAGATGGGGTTTTTGAGAATGGAGAGTACAATTTAATAGAGAATGCAACGCGTAAAACTTTTTTCTCTTACTTTTCAAAATAAGTCCATTAATAAAAAAAAAAAGATAGAAGAGTAAAAATATAAACCATGTGAAAATGAATAAAAATATCTTAATTAATATTTTCTTTGTCCAATTATAGTTGGACACTATTGATTTGATATACACCTTAAAAATAATAAATAATTATGATAATAATACTGAATTGTATTACTCCTTGAATATATTAAACTTTATGCTTTTAGAAAATGTGTTTGATATTGAATAGTATTTAATAACAAGTGTAAAATAGACACAAAAAAATAAATTATTTCTTGATTTTTTAAATTAAACAAATATTGTTGAATAATAATTTTTATTATAATAAACAAGTAAAGATGGACGGAGGGAGTAGTATAATTCAAAAATACTCCTACTATTTTTGACCATTTTCCATAAAAGACAAATTTAAACCGACTAAAAGATAAAGTGATTTGTACAATTTGGTACAAGAGTATAGTTCACACATCCACCTAAAAAAATGACCCATGCTTTCACTTTATATATATACTAGATATGAAAGGGCCCGTTAATGGGCCAATATTACAATCTTAAATATATTATTTCGCGATCAAATATTAAAATGTATCTCTGCGTCGTGGACTAATTGCTCCCGGACAGTGTTTTCTTGACCGTTTCTCATGATTAACTATCTAAAACTCATTTAATCATTACGATATCTTTCCTACCACAAATAATAACCTTGAATTCATAATTCAAATTTAAGATAGAGCTAAGAATTAAGTCTTGAGAGTTCTCTGGAGTCTTTTGAGAAAGTCCCTTTGAGTCTTTTGAGGAGTCTTCTATAATTTCTAATAACTTGTTTCAAGACTCGAGTAAGTGAGTATGAGAATGATGAATATGTATTCATGAGTCTACACTATCATTAATCATAACTCTTGAATTCATAATTCAAAATTCAAATTCAAGAAAGAGCTAAGAGTAGAGTTCAAGAAAATCTTTGAGTTCAATTGTAAATCCTTTGAGATCAACTATTGATTTGAGCTAAGTTTTGAGGAAGTAAATATGAGAATGCGAAGAATCATGTACATGAATTCCATATTGTTATTTAGACCCTCGAGTCGAGTCGTTCATGCCTATAAATTCCGCATGAACTTCATAAGTTAAGTATCTTTGAGAGGAGGAGTATCTTCAAGTTCTAAGTCTTGAGTATTGAGTTCCTAATCATTTAGGGATTATATTCCTAATCATGGGGCTACTACATGTTACCCATGAAGATCCTTGAGTTGAGCAGTCTATGCCCATAATTCCGCATGAACCCTATGAGTTGAACATTCTTGAGATGAGAGGTATCATTGAGTCCTTGAATTAAGTCATTCACGTCCATAATTCGGCATGAACCCTATTTTAAGAAGTCTTTTGCAAACTTTTTTTAAAATTTGTTTTAAGACTTGAGCATATGAGTTGAGGAAGAATAGAACTACGTTCATTTTCTTTAAAATGATATATTGGAACTAAGTATTCCCAAGAGTAAATGTTTTTACATTTAAGATGAGAGGAAACTAAGATCTCCAAAAGAGTTTTGAGCAGTTTGAGTACCATCTCTTTTAAGAGAAAGATTTTTGAGTAATAATCTCAAAACACATAAAGAGTTATGTTTTTAGATAGAAAAAAAAATAGAAATTCCACTTAAGTATAGAAAAGATTTCTTTCTTTATTTATTTTTTTGGGAAATTATACTATTTGCTTGCTTATTAATTGTAAATATATATTCAGTAATTAATAATTTATGTATTGTTGTAATCTCTACATAACTAAGTAATACCTACATAACTAATACTTGCATAATTGATACCAACATAACTGATACCACATAACTAAATCCTGCATAACTAAACCATGCATAACTAATATTTGCATAACTCTAACCAATAACCAAACGGCCCCTAACTATATTAACCTTTTCAAAATTTTATCACAAATTATTTATTCTTATAAAAATGACCCCACTTTTTAAAAAAACACATTCAAATAATCAAATATTATTTGCAAAATCAATAGCTTAACACAAGTTCAACTTCAAAAAAATTAAATAAAGTGATATTTTTTTTGTAATAGTATGTGGTAGTTCTTATATGAGATCTAATCTATGACATTATACAACTATCTATTTTGAGATATTATTTTATTTAGTGCAATTTGGTTGTATGTCTCAGGTAAATTAGTCAAGTAATTTTTAGAAACTGAGAAATATAATCCATATTTAGAAAAACCTAATATATAAATATATCTTTTAACTTGACTTTGTCTGACATCTATGACATTCAACTTAGGGTGTGCACAAGTAAGCACTTAAAATTTTATAAAGTTGAAGAAGTAGAAACACGCGTCCTACGGGGAATAACACACGTAGGAGCCACATAAAAAATCGCATAGGACGTGAATTATATTGTCATGTAGGACGTCAAGTAGAACACAAGTGTCAACTTGTTCAATTTTATACAAGATTATGTGTTTACTTATGAACACCTAAAATTGAAGGACATAGATGTTAGATGAAACCAAATTAAATGACATATTTATGTATTATGCCTTTAGAAAAAGTATATTTAAATTCGAAATATTTTTTGTATAAAATTTAACCAAACACGACTTCAACTATAATTTTTTTAAATAAAATAAACAATATTTTTTCATGACCAAACCACACTAAGAAAGGAAATGATTTAAAGCCCTCAAATTTGAATTTTTGGTATGAAAAAATCTCATTCAAAAATAAAAAAGATTTTTAAAAAAAATGTATAAGCTTGTATGTACAGGCTTTGGAGTAAATCAATAAATGGGGTCCATGTAACTTTGCAATAATTTCTTTTACTCCTCCCAATGTATTGGTACACGTGTGGCCATTAGAATCCACAACTATTGACTTAGTGGTGGATACATTGAGAATTACATAAATTTTGGTTGGTTTTCTGGAAATCTTAATACTTTATGCACAACGTACAATTAAACTAAGCTTGAAATTTATTTTGGTTGACAAAAATGTTCTTGGTCGTCCTCTCTTCACCTTTCTATATAATAGAAATATACAATTAAAAAAAAAAAACTTTTGTCATTTAGTTAGTTGGAGTATTTCATTTCTTCTCCTCAAGCTTTAATTTCTCTAGCAGAAAAAAAAAATGGTTCTCAAAAATGAACATAGCTATGAAAGAAGAAGTGAATTAATAGCTTTTGATAACACACAAGCTGGTGTTAAAGGACTAGTTGATGCAGGAGTTAAAACAGTACCAAAAATTTTCTACACACCACAAGATGCATATTCAAATGATCCTGAAAAAAACCAATTCAGTATTCCTGTTATAGACTTAGATGGCATAAGTAAAGATCCAATTCAACATAAGGAAATCATCGAAAAAATACGGGATGCATCGGAAGTGTGGGGGTTTTTTCAAGTGGTAAACCATGGAATTCCTCGAAGTGTTTTGGAAGAAATGTTGAATGGTGTTAGGAGATTCTATGAGCAAGATACTGAGGTGAAGAAACAATGGTACACGCGGGATACCTCGAAAAAAGTTGTGTATAATAGCAATTTTGATCTGTTTAAGTCTGCATCAGCTAACTGGAGGGATACTACTTATTGTAATATGGCTCCACTCCCTCCTTCTGCTGATGAATTGCCAGACGCTTGCAGGTATATATAGTAGATGTTGAATTTTTCTAGCGTATTCGTGTGTTTATTTGTTTATATTTTGAATATCCTTACTGAAAATGCTGGCGGATTTCAACCATATTTTGAAATTTATGCCCAAAAGTTAAGTAGATGCATTTTCAGGGTGTTCAAACAAAGTTCTTGAAGCTTTCTTCCCAATATGATTTGTAGTGTTTATGTTGTAAATTGTAATACTCCCTCCGTTCCAAAAAGAGTGATCTAGTTTGACTTGACACGAAGTTTAAGAAAAATAAAAAAGACTTTTGAATCTTGTGGTCCTAAATTAAAGTTATATCGAATGTACAAAATTGCCCTTTAATCTTGTGACCATAAAAATGTCACTCGAAAAGATGAAATTAAAATGTTACCGAAAAAGGAAAGAGATCATTTTTTTTAAACAGAGTATATACTTCTGTGGGGAAAATTGGAACTTCTCTTGAGGTATAGCAAGGCTTAATAGTCTAAATGTCATTTGTAAACGTAATCAATAGTAGGGCAAGAGTTTTCAGTGATGAGAGTGAAAGAAGTAACACAAAGTCTTATGAACTGTTACATTATTTTATTTTCCTGCAGGGATATTCTGATTGAGTACGTGGAGCAAGTGAAGAAGTTAGGGCGTTCTTTGTTTGAATTACTCTCTGAAGCGCTTGGTCTCAACCCGAGCTATCTGAATGACATTGGTTGTTCAGAGGGGCTTGCTGTTTTGTATCATTGTTATCCAGCATGCCCTGAGCCAGAGCTAACTCTTGGAGCTGGAAAGCATTCAGACAGTGACTTCCTCACAGTGCTGCTACAAGATCATTTAGGAGGCCTTCAAGTTCTTCATAAGAATTACTGGGTTGATATTCCTCCGGTCTCTGGTGCATTAGTAGTAAATGTTGGTGAACTTTTACAGGTAATTGTATTTTATATATTACGCACTTGTGGCATAAACTCATATATCATGCTTTTTATTGAGCCGAGGATTAATTGGAAACAACCTCTCTACCTCCCAAGGTAGAGGTAAGGTCTGCATAAACTCTATTCTGACCTCACTTGTGGGATCACGCTGGGTTTATTATTGTTCTTGTTGTTGTTGCTCTTGTGGCATAAACTCATATAGAAAGTGTATCATGTTTTTCATTGAGTTGAGGGTTTATCGGAAACAACATCCTCTACCTCCTAAGGTAGGGATAAATTTTGCATAAACTCTATCATCCTCAGACTCCACTTGTGGGATTACATTGGGCTTATTATCGTTGTTGTTAATCTTGTGGCATAAACTCATATATCATAGTATATCATGCTCTTCATTGAGGCAAGGGTTTATCAAAAACAATATTTCTACCTCCCAAGGTAAGAGTAAAGTTCGATGTCCGCATACACTCTATCCTCCCCAGACTCAATTGTGGCCATTACAATGTTTTTGTTGTTGTTGGTGGTGGTGATGGTGCTCTTGTGGCAGGTTTCTTAGAAATGATTCAAAGATTGGGATATTTTTAGATTTGAATTTGAAATGTGCTCAACTCAGTTTTGTTGGAAAATTTGCAGCTCATATCAAATGACAAGTTGAAGAGCATTGCACACAGAGTACTGGCAAGCCGTGTTGGTCCAAGAGTATCGATGGCCAGTTTCTTTACCACGGGTCATTCGTTATCGTCAAGAGTTTATGGACCAATTAAGGAGTTGTTATCAGAAGATAATCCCGCGAGGTATAGGGAAACTAGTGTGAAGGACTATGCAGATCATTATAATGCAACAGGGATAGGAGGGAAATCTGCTTTGTCAGATTTTAGGATATGAAACATTTGTTAGTCTGTAACTGTTAGATCCTACAATCAGTTATATATGTAACTATTGTACTGAATTAAGACATACAAGTGTGTACTGTTATTTTGATTTGGATTCTACTCATTATGGCCTACTTAAACATGAGAGTTTACTATACAAGTGAAGTCTCAAGTAGACAAACAATGAACATGCATTGAAGAGTGAAGTGTTAGGGTTTTGCTCTGATTTTCTTACCTTATTTGAAGTTTATTTTTTCCTAAAAGAAAAGACAAAACATTATCATATATGTTTTTACTTTTCATGAAAAAAAATATATTCTTCTTTCATATTTGGTTTATTCTTTTCTTAGATGAAAAATTTGAAGATCTCTATTCTCATAGCATAACACAAGAACATCCACAATATAGACGTTTAAGAGTTTAGTTTATGGGGAGATTTATTATCTCAACAGTTCTAATATTTCTTTTATATTAGTTTTTGTATAATAATATTATGTTTTTTAGTATAAGTTTTTGTGTCTCATTTATCGATCATATGATTTGCAATTGTAAATTTTCGCATAATGCCCTAATCACCTTCATAACCCAACATGAAGACCCTAAGAAAACAGAAATTCACATCAGATGCATGACTTTAGATATGAGGTTGTAGATGACACAAATTACGGTAAGATGTTAGTAGTAGTATAGTATTGTCTTGTTTATCCTTCATTAATAGTAGTAGTAGTATTTCTCCAGTAATTTTTGTCCTCCAAATTCTATTACATTCTACTATCTCTAGTACTTGGATTATTGCACTATCTTATTATAGTTTCTCTTCCTTTTTTACCAAAATGGTTTGTCATGCGCTTCTTACCTTAGAAAATTATTATTACAAATCATTACTCGCCGCCGATCAAAATTAATTCCTAATTTGTCCAAACTTTTTCAATATCACCATTCACCATATTTCCCCAAGTCTCACCTTGTAATATTACGATATGTGGATAGAAGAACAACACTTGTAGTGGCCTCCAACATGCTCAATATAAGTAACCCTCGAACATGCTCAAAATAAGTAGGGGTTCACTTTCGGGAGGCAATCAAATTGGCTATCCACTTGGCCCTCTACTATTTGATCCATATTTATTAAAATAACATTAAAGGAAAGCATATTAATATAACTTAATACACTAAATCTCAAAGAACCCATTTCCCAAAAGAGCGTGGTGTGGGGGTCTAAGTCCTCATGCGTATTCGTGATATTGTTGACTAATTATGTTCTTGCTTCATTATGGTCGTCACTTGTTCCACTACTAAAAAGATAGTAAATACCGACCTAAAAATTACTGACCTCAAATAGAAGTCGGTAATTTCCGACCTCTGTAGGTCGGTATTGTTAAAAAGAATAAAAAATAAAAAAACTTCTACAAGGAGTCGGTTTTTATGAAAAATAAAGTGGGAAAATCAAATACGACCTCTGGAGGTCGGAATTTTTCCTAAACAAAATGAATTACAATAAAAACTGACCTCTTGATGTCGGTATTAAATAAATCAATAAATAATAATATTTTATTTTTTCTCAATTAAATATAAAAAAACAAAATTGAGAAATATTTTGAATTAATTTTATTTAAATCGTCTTCCTGAGGACGATTTTGTGTAAAATAAAAAACAAAGAATTATAATACCGACTTTCGAAAGTCAGTAAAATTAAATAGTATGTAATTAAATTAATTTTCATTAAAATATTTATATAGTGACTTCCAGAAAATTAATAAATTAATATTTTCAATTAACTTTAAATAAATCGTCCTCCGGATGACGGTTTTATATAAGTTCAAAAATAAATTAATATAAAATACCGACTTCCTTATGTTAGTATTATTTAATTAACATGACTACTTTTTATTTATCTTATAATTTAATGTGATACCGACCTCATGAGGTCGGTATTTTTTATTTAATCTAATTACTTTTAATAAAAGCGACACCCGGAGGTCGGTTTGTTTAAAATATTCCTATTAATCATAATTTTGCTATTGTGCATAATACTAAATTTTCATTTTATGAAATAGACAATAGAACATCGTAAAGTACTGTACAAAGCAAGTTCTATCAAGATATTTACGTTCGATCTTGAATGGATGTCAAGTGTAGTGATCATACCGTAGGCACTGACATGTAAAGGATAATTCATTGGAGTATGAAATATGTTGATTATATACTCGTCGAGTAGTTTAACAAATCAAGTCTTATATATTAATGTTTCAGATATGAAATATATTATCAATTAAAGAAATACCGATGATCAATTTAAGGAGATTTTATATATTAAATTTGATATTGATAAACTTCTGTTGATCGATAAAATTAAATTTATATAATTAGGAGGTATATATATATATATATTGTTGACACTCGATTTTGACTGACTTATTCGATTAAATACATATTTTAAAAACATATTACGAGTTTTAAAATCTTAATCGATTTTGTCTAAAATTATATATTATAGTATCGCTAATTTACAAAATTATCAATTATTATTATTAAATTATTATATTTATCGATAGTTAAACTCGAAATAACTACTTTATTTAAATGTTTTTAAATTTAGGTGTGTTTAATTTATATGAAAATACTTTAATATATGTAGTATTTTATTAATTGAATAGCATTTCCTTAATCTCTCCTTAAATCATTTAAATCATAACCTCTTTTGTTCAATTTGTTTAATTCATAGCCCTCTTCATATCCAGTTCTATTTCAACTCCAGCCTTTCATATCCAATTTCATGTCAAATATGGCCATTTGCTTATTTCAATTATAGCCTCTCAACACTTTTCAATTATAGCCTATGATTCAATTCAATTCTCAAAAGCCCCATCTTTAATCTCAGCCATTCATTCATCCAAATCAACTACAAGATCAAATCTTGATCGTCCATATCATTCAAACCAAAGACTGAGATTAAATCTTCATTCTTATCAATTTTAAACCAAAAGAACCAAAACCCTAAGCCATCTCTCCCTCTCCTCTATTCTCCTAGCAGCTCAGGCGAAGCAGCGAACGGCGCCGGCCAGCGAGCAGCCGCGAAAACCAGCCGGCAACTGGGCGGCGCCTCAGATCCGTTCTTCTCGCCAGCAAGCGAAAGCCGGCGAGCCTCTTTCTCTCTTCTCCTCCGCTCCAGTGAGGACGAAAACAACAAACAGCAGCTCCAGCTGCTCTGACCAGCGAACGGCGAGCAGCCAACTCCGGCGAACCCCATCGAAGACAACAACAACAACAGCGAGACCCTCGCATCTCCATTCCTCTCCTCTTCGGCGATGTTCTAGTAATCCAGGTATTTGATTAATCATCATACATACATAACAGTACTTGTAATAAAGCTAAATTGAAGTTTACGTAGTGTCCAACAATTTCTCAAACACGTCTGTAAATAACTCTAATATTAGAACTCTAAAACTATTCAAATTTATTTAAGCTCTAGTTATATGAGACTGGCAAAACTAGATAATCAAACTTGGGATGGAAGGAGAAACAATGTATGTGAATGTAGATTTATTAGGAGTCTAGACTCTCTAGAGAAAAATTAACTCTTGACTCACTGGAGCCTTTATCTCAATATGAAACTGACACTCTGAAACAATAGAGTTCATTCCAACAATCTTTGTATGGAAACAAGAAGACATACTGATTCCCAAGTAATTTGTGACATTCATCAGTCATCTTACCCAAGAGTCAGTTGTATGGAAGTTAGTGAGCACTCTTCTGCATTTATTTTACGTAAACCGTCTTTGTTTGAAAGATATACAAACACACCACTGGATAAAACAAACAAGAAACCTCAGAATTAACAAGTGGAGCTTAGGTATAAATAGCCATGTCCTATTGGAGAACCATTCAAGTTAATAAGGCAGAAGCAAGAACATTCAGTCACTCCTGCCAATGTTATGTATGCACATATGAACATAGAAAGGCTGCATGAAGTAATAGCATCCAGTCAAACCATTTTACCTTTGAAGTATGGAAACCACTAACATGCGCACATAGAAAAGGACTCAATTTCTGACCTCCTTGAGCACACAACATTTTAGAAACTAATTTCAGCATGCTCCCATAAAAAAAGAGACCTTTAATCAATAAGACAGTATTCGTTATCTATAATGTGTTTAAATTTCTAAAGTTCAAGTACAATTGTTTTCTATAATGTGTTTGTGTCCATCTAGTATTGATACTTGAGTTTAATTTTGTGATAATTTGTTTGTGTCCATCGAGGGTTGGCTTAGCTTTAAATTAGGTGATAATGTATTTGTTTAGCATAAGTACCAACACTAGTTGATCTTATTGATGACAAAATTGATTTTCTTGCAAAATCAATTTGTGTCCATCTAGTGTTGACACTTGGATTTAAATTTAGAAATAATATATTTGTTAAGCATAAGTACCAACACTAGTTGATCTTATTGATGACAAAATTGATTTTCTTACAAGATCGATTTGTGTCCATCTAGTGTTGATACTAAGCTTTAATTTAGGAATAATGTGTTTGTTAGGCATAAGTACCAACACTAGTTGATCCTATTGATGACAAAATTGATTTTCTTGCAAGATCGATTTGTGTCCATCTAATGTTGATATTAAAGTTTTAATTTCGGAATAATGTGTTTGTTAAACATAAGTACCCAACACTAGTTGATCCTACTGATGACAAAATTGATTTTCTTGCAAGATCAATTTGTGTCCATCTAGTGTTGACACTTGGCTTTAAATTTAGAAATAATATATTTGTTAAAGCATAAGTACCAACACTAGTTGATCCTATTAGTTGGTAGATTTAGTTGTTGGAATTAATTCCAAAGTAGTTATAGTTAATGTTGTTTAGTTGTTGAAATAAGTTCGAATAAAGTTTAATTAACCCCTAGCTAGTTTGACTCATTATTTAAAATGATGTGGTTTAGTTGGTGGATTTAGTTGTTGGAATTAAGTTAAAACTAGTTAGAATTAAAAAGTTG
Organism: Solanum verrucosum; assembly: GCF_900185275.1. NCBI lineage: Eukaryota > Viridiplantae > Streptophyta > Magnoliopsida > Solanales > Solanaceae > Solanum > Solanum verrucosum. The sequence continues at coordinate 4,212,206 of NW_026020368.1, forward strand.
TTTAGTTGTTGAAATAAGTTCAAATAAATAATGTGGTTTAGTTGGTGGATTTAGTTGTTGGAATTAAGTCAAAACTAGTTAGAGTTAATATTGTTTAGTTGTTTAAATAAGTTCAAATAAACAATGTGGTTTAGTTGGTGGAATTAATTCAAAACTAGTTAGAATTAAAAAGTTGTTTAGTTGTTTAAATAAGTTCAAATAAAAATTATAATGTGGTTTAGTTGGTGGATTAAGTTGTTGGAATTAAGTCAAAACTAGTTAGAGTTAAAGTTGTTTAGTTGTTGAAATAAGTTCAAATAAATAATGTGGTTTAGTTGGTGGAATTAATTCAAAACTAGTTAGAGTTAATGTTGTTTAAATAAGTTCAAATAAATAATGTGATTTAGTTGGTAGATTTAGTTGTTGGAATTAAGTCAAAACTAGTTAGAGTTAAAGTTGTTTAGTTGTTTAAATAAGTTCAAATAAATCATTTGGTTTAGTTGGTGGAGTTAATTCAAAACTAGTTAGAGTTAATATTTTTTAGTTGTTTAAATAAGTTCGAATAAACAATGTGGTTTAGTTGGTGGATTTAAGTAAAACTAGTTAGAGTTAAAAAGTTGTTAGTTGTTTAAATAAGTTTAAATAAATAATGTGGTTTAGTTGGTGGATTTAGTTGTTGGAATTAAGTCAAAACTAGTTAGAGTTAAAGTTGTTTAGTTGTTGAAATAAGTCCAAATAAATAATGTGGTTTAGTTGGTGGAATTAATTCAAAACTAGTTAAAAGTTAATGTTGTTTGGTTGTTTAAATAAGTTTAAATAAATAATGTGATTTAGTTGGTAGATTTAGTTGTTGGAATTAAGTCAAAACTAGTTAGAGTTAAGGTTGTTTAGTTGTTTGATCGTATTTTAGTTTATTTTGAAGTTGGATGAAGTTTATTTTGAAGTAGATATGTATATGTTGAAAAATAGTGTGTTGGCAACTCTTTGGGCTGTATTCGTGCATTTTTCAAGTAAAAATTAGAGTTTATCCCTCAAATTTGAGTTTATGTAGCCCAATTATTTACTTATCCACAGCCCAAAGCCCCATTTTCAAAGCCCATATACAGCACTCTACGCTTCCATTATCCAAGTAGGAACCAAATCGGCGAATCCGTTTTCCATCTCCGCCGCTGCTGCCGCCGTCGTCACCAAGATGAAGATTGTCCGAGGTGTCTTAAGGACTTCCAACGCTTGCCTATCTCGTTATTCAGCTCATCATCGGACTTTTTCTGCACTTCCGAATTTTGGTAGGTACTACTGTTTATTCAATTTTCTAACGAATTCCTTACTTTATCATGCTAATTTGTAGTTTCTTTAACTGAAAATGTGCAAATTTAGTTTTATTGAGCTTATTTTGAATCCTATTATCGTTGTTCAGCAATTTTCTATTGACTTTACGCCAGAAAACGGAGGTGGCTGACCTCAAACTATTTAGATCTGGTCGGTTCTCGTTGTTCAGAAATTTCATTTTTAGTGTTTGAATTAAGTAGAACTGTGCACTCCTTGGCTCAACTTGAGATACGAAATGCCCTCCTTGAACTCTTTTGAACTTCAGGGATTAATCGCCTCTTAAATGAGCCTTGATCAATATTGGTTTTCCTCATACATCTTCCAAGATCACTCAGGAAAAAACTGTTTTAGGAGAAAACTGTTTAGGAGTTATTTCTCAAAAAAAATAAATGAAGTTGTTTAGGAGTTTTAAATAGCTGAGCATGTTGAACATACAATGACAATCGGCATCCTGTGATTGAATAGTGGAAATAATTCTAACATGGTCAAGCATCTCTTGGATGATATTTTACTGGCTCACTAATCCTTCACAAATTGTCTGCCTTTCATATTGGACAATCCTAATTGACATTACTAATTTTCATCTTTAAGACGCTCTAGCTTTATCTGATTCTTCTATATTGTGTAATTATGTGCTTCTTCATCATTGGTCATCATCACCTTTTTCATTATATGCATTTTCTCTTTTATCTGCATCCCTGGTAATGGACACAACTTTCCTTGTCACTACACAGCCTCTGATGATAAGCAAAGCACCAACTCATTTGAGTCTGCTGAAGACTTTGAAAGACGAATTTTTGGTGATAGTTCGGGTAGCAGGCCAAGTTCAAACTCCTTTTTCAGAAAGCTTGACGACGCTGAAAAGTCTTATGATAGATCTAGTATGGGCTCCACATTCAATTCTGGAAACAGATCTAGTATCCTTGATGGTCTAGATGAGAGTTTTAATACATTATCAGATGGGATGGATGGTAAGCTGAAGGAAGCAGCCAGCTATTTTCAGGTTGATCCTGATGAAGTAAACAAAGAAGATTATGCTTACAGAGCAGATATGACCTTTTGGCCCGGGAACACTTATGAACTCAAGGTATGAGTAATGAGCTACCATTTGTTGTATGCTTTTAACATCTTGAGTGTCAATTCCATATAAGGATATGTCTCACTGTGGTTTTTGTATATCTTGTACCCATATTGGTGTTTCAACCTTCAACAGCTTCCATCAAACATTCAATTGTTTGGGCCTGCTAGAATTGTATACTCTTAAGTGTGTATTTCCTAGTACACCTCGTTTTCATGCTTTGTTCGCTGTTGGAAGAGCAAACTTATGGATGACATTAATTTGTTGCCATAGCTCAACATGTTCTCATGCTCTATATTTCCTATGGTGCTGTCATGTCCACCTCTAAGCTTTTCATTATTATCATGCAGGATCTTGATCTTAGAAAACCAGGAGTTCGCAAGCCCAAAAAAAGGGATGAATTTGAAACTACGACAGAGGAAGTTTTGCGCAAAGCTGATTTCAGGGTTTGTATTCTTTGTTCTACATCACTTTGACCATGTATGGCTTTAAAATGTATCCACATATGCACCCCAATGTCTGCACGTGGAAACACCCTTGAGCACGTATATTACTTATTTGATATTCTTAGCATCAAGTCTCTGTTTAGTTTATTGTTGCTGAATATCATGTTCTAAGCACCGTGATGTTGCTTATAAACATAAAAGTAGTGTCTTCCTCCCAAGTATTGCGTTGTAATTTTGGCCCATTGTGTGCCTTCTGACTCTTACGAAGTTATCTGATTTATACCTTTAACAAATTTGCAATACAGAATGTGAGATTCCTAGCTAACTTCATCACAGAGGCGGGAATTCTCCACAAGAGGAGCAAGGTTCGTAATCAAATCCATCGACTAATTTTTGACGATTGAATATGTAAGTATTTCTTATTCTTTCTTTCGGTCATGTATAGACTGGAATTAGTGCCAAGGCCCAAAGAAAGATTGCCAGGGAAATAAAAACTGCCAGAGCTTTCGGTCTGATGCCTTTTACAACTATGGGAACAAAACACTTTGTATTTGGCAGAACAATGGAGGACCTTGATGCTGATTATGAATATGAGATGTACGACCCCAATTTTGTCGATTCAGAAGCTGGTCGGGAACCTTTTTAATCCTTGAAAGAATACTTCTAGTTACCATTTGTTTTACTTATCCTTGGTTTGTCCTTGAGAACATGTATTTCAGTTATTGCTAAGGGCTGATTTGCAGATGAGGAATTAGCATACTTACTCACTTTCATCCAATGAAAAGATGTTCTCTAAATTTTGTTTCAAATTGCATACTGCTTCAAAGGACTGCCCTACATAATACATGCTGGTATCATTGGACATTAAATGATTTAGCTGTTGGAACTCTCCTCCTTTGGATGTTGTGATTTGGTTCATTTTGAGGATGTTCAACATTAACTTTTGGCTCTACTTCAGTTTTCGTTACTTTAAACAAATAAACAGCTGCCTTTTTCTGCATAACCTTCAAAGTGAAGTCAATATAGAGTTCGTATGAGAATTGATGTAATTACTTACCTTGTGCAGATTTAACAGTATGTTTTAGCTCGACATAGACTCCAAGATTTTTCGTTTTTCTATCTGCTGTGATTTGGTTGAGAAGATTATTGTTACTAGGTAGGTGGACTCATTATCCATCGAGTTTTGAGCCCTCATTAGCCTCGAGGATTTCTTGGTTATCAAAATAAACAAGCAATGTAGGAATTCAGTTTTCGTTACTTTAAACAAATAAACAGCTGCCTTTTTCTGCATAACCTTCAAAGTGAAGTCAATATAGAGTTCGTATGAGAATTGATGTAATTACTTACCTTGTCCAGATTTAACAGTATGTTTTAGCTCGACATAGACTCCAAGATTTTTCGTTTTTCTATCTGCTGTGATTTGGTTGAGAAGATTATTGTTACTAGGTAGGTGGACTCATTATCCATAGAGTTTTGAGCCCTCATTAGCCTCTAGGATTTCTTGGTTATCAAAATAAACAAGCAATGTAGGAATTCTATTGCAAAGTCTTTTGAGGAACTTTTGTGACAGTAGGCATAGGATATGAATTATGTCATGTATGAAATCTGTTTGCTTTGGTTCAGTTAAGTAGAATGGAACATCAATTTTATTCATTATGTGTGCAATTGTTTGTGCCTCAGTGAAATTAATTTTGTAATTTGTTGCTTTATCTTATTCAGAACAACAAGGACTTGTTTCTTGGTGTGCATTTGATTTTTTTGGATTGATTTTATATTATTTGGTTTGGATCTTTTGGTTTTTGATTCCTAAAAAATGTAATCCAATTCGAACTAAAATAATTAAGTAACATAATTAAAGTTATATTTGTAATTTCAAATAATCCTGAAAAAAATCAATTCTGTAGTCCTGTTATAGACTTGGATGGCATAAGTAAAGATCCAATACAACATAAGGAAATCATCTAAAAAATATGCGATGCATCGGAAGTGTGGGTTTTTTTTTCAAGTGGTGAATCATGGAATTCCTCAAAGTGTTTTGGAAGAAATGTTGAATGGTGTTAGGAGATTTTACGAGCAAGATACTGAGGTGAAGATACAATGGTATACACGGGATACATCGAAAAAAGTTGTGTATAATAGCAATTTTGATCTGTTTAAGTCTGCATCAGCTAACTGGGGATTGCTGTTTTGAATCATTGTTAGCCGGCATGCCCTGAGCCAGAGCTAACTCTTGGAGCTGGCAAGCATTCAGACAGTGACTTCCTCACAGTGCTGCTACAAGATCATTTAGGAGGCCTTCAGGTTCTTCATAAAAATTACTGGGTTGATATTCCTCCTGTCTCTGGTGCGTTAGTAGTAAATGTTGGTGAACTTATTGTATTTTATATATTACTCACTTGTGGCATAAACTCATATATCATGCTTTTTATTGAGCCGAGGATTAATTGGAACAACCTCTCTACCTCCCAAGGTAGGGGTAAGGTCTGCATAAACTCTATCCTGACCTCACTTGTGGGATTATGCTAGGTTTATTATTGTTCTTGTTGTTGTTGCTCTTATGGCATAAACTCATATAGAAAGCATATCAGGCTTTTCATTGAGTTGAGGGTCCGTCCTCTACCTCCCAAGGTAGGGGTAAGGTCTGCATAAACTCTATCCTCCTCAGACCCCACTTGTGGGATTACATTGGGTTTATTGTTGTTGTTGTAGCTGCTCTTGTGGCATAAACTCATATATCAAAGCATATCATGCTTTTCATGGGATATTTTTAGATTCGAATTTGTAATGTGCTAAACTCAGTATTGTTGGAAAATTTGCAGCTGATATCAAATGACAAGCTGAAGAGCATTGCACACATAGTACTGGCAAGCCGTGTTGGTCCAATAGTATCGGTGGCCAGTTTCTTTACCATGGGTCAGTCGTTATCATCAAGAGTTTATGGACCAATTAGGGAGTTGTTATCAGAAGATAATCCCGTGAGGTATAGGGAAACTAGTGTGAAGGACTATGCAGATCATTATAATGCAACAGGGATAGGAGGGAAATCTGCTTTGTCAGATTTTAGGAATATGAAACAATTGTTAGTCTGCAACTGTTTGATCTTACAATCAGTTATATATGTAACTGTTGTGCTGGAATTAAGACATAGAAGTGTGTCTACTGTTATGTTGGTTTGGATTCTACTCATTGTGGCCTAGTTAAACATGAGAGTTTACTATACAAGTGAAGTCTCAAGTAGACAAACAATGAACATGCATTGAAGAGTGAAGACCCTAAGGAAACAGAAATTCACATCAGATGCAAGTAATATTTCCTTAAAAGTATTTGCCGTGCATGACCTTAGATATGAGGTTGTAAGGTCATGAGGTTGTGGATGACACAAATTACAGTAAGCTGTTAGTAGTAGTAGGGTGTTGTCTTGCTTATCCTTCATTAATAGTAGTAGTATTATTTCTCTAGTAATTTTGCCCTCTGATTTCTGTTACATTCTACCATCTCTAGTACTTGGATTATTACATTATTTTAATAATTAGCTTATGAACGTGGATTAAATGGTGCAATTTAATTACTGTAGTGCAACGTAGTCCCTCTTGGACTTGAGAGATAAACATTTTGGTGGTTAGTAAGGACTTAACGATCATTAAATAATTTGAGGGTTAATTATAGGGCAATGATCAGTGGTGGAGTCAGAAATTTGGTGTTCAAGAATTGTATAGAGAAAAAAAAACGAATGAGTGCACTAAAATTTTGTAAATCAAACTATGTAACATAAATAATTACTATTTTTAATTAAAAATTATACTACATTTTTTGAAATCAAACTATATAATATATAGCTTGGATGTTCATGTTTATTTAATAGGAAGTAAATTGACAAAAAAAAAGAGAAAGAGAAAATTCAATTTAGAATTAAACTTAGCCTCATAAGCAGCCACAGTCATATCATCTTGTTCCAAAGTCATGAACTTATCCTTCTTATGATCCCTCAAAGTACGGGGTACATAGTTTTCCAAGAACAGAGCATGAAACTAAGTCCAAGTGAGTGGGGGTAAAGCTGAAGATCTGCATTCCACATAAGCTCTCCACCACTGTTTAGCCTCACATTGAAGCTGAAAAGTCACAAACTCTACTCCATGTTGATGGACAATTCCCAACTTATGAAGCCTCTCATAACAACCTAAAATAAACGCATAAGCATCATCATTCTCAGAATCAAGAAACATAGAAGGCTTTAGCTTCAAAAACTTAGTCAACATTTCATGCTCATTACCAGTTATAACATGACCCAACAAAGGATGGAAGAAAGCATCAGTACGTCCAGTTCCACCCACCTTGGGTACAGTGATAGCAATAAGGGAATTGGCGGGAGCTTGAGGTGCTTGATCTGTGGGGATGACTCCAGGATGAACCAATTCTTTCAAGAATGACATAATCTGTTGAGCTAACATTGGGTCTAATGACGGAATACTTGTAGTCTCAGTTTGTACCCCTTCTTTTTGTCCAACATCCTCATCATTCTCAATCTCTACATTCTCCTCTACTTGTTCATGGTGTGCATGAGGATTCTCATTTCTGGGAGCATTCTCAATCGGAACTCCACCCCTAGTAGGTTCTACCTTTCCTTGGTCTCTTCCTCTACCCTTGCCTCGATCGCGACCTCTTGTTGTGGACTCTTTAGCTGGTGCATTGACGGGAGCTACAGGTCTGACGCAGTTGAACCTAGTGTTAACCATCTGCGGACAAAAGAATGAAGGAGATTAGCTACCAATTTGAATCGCTAGATACCAATTGGACCCAAGCCATAGAACGAAAGGAGTAAAGAGAAAACATAGAGATTTCCTAAAGTCCTATAGCCTCTAGAAGAAAAGTACAAACGTCTCCGTACCGTTCCGCAAGACTCTACTAGACTTGTTTTGGTACATCGAGATCAACGAACCTAGGGCTCTAATACCAAATTTGTCACGACCCAGACCGTCGTGAGTGACACCTACACTAACCCTCCGATGGGAAAACCATAACTACTAACTAACCTCAAAACTAAGCATTTAAAGATACGGAAGTAGGTTTAAATGTAGAAAAACTGAAGTTCCCATAAACTTCCAAAAGATCTAACAACGACAAACATTGCGGAAATAACGCCTAGAACCTGAAAGTCAATGTACCAAAACTCTAACAATGAACCAAAAGTCTAAAGGAAATGGGTGCAACCCAATTAGCATAAGAATACCTAATGAACTAGTCTAAGTCCGAATAAGATGGACTAAACAGAAAGAGAACTTAAGGCATCCTGGAAGAACTGGCTCACCCTTGAATTCGATGACGATTTCTAAACGAGGTCTGTCAGTAACCGCCTGAAGATGCCCTGTACTCAACAAAGAAAAAACACGTGCAGTATCAGTACACAACTATCGTGTACTGGTAGGATCACGTGGCTATCCCACTAAGTGCAATATAAGCAAGTCATTACCACATTATAAAACATGCATACACCGAACATATACAACATTAATATCATTTCGGATCAATACACAATTCCACATTATCGGCGTTACACATATATGACAAGTCATTGGTCCTCTCACAGAACCCATACTCAAACAGTTAGTGTTCCGGATCGTGACACCCGTTTCCAAGTTAGTGTGCCGGTTCGTGACACCCAATCCAGAGTTTATGTCGGTACGTGGCAACCGATCCTAGTAAGTATGTCGATACGTGACAACCGATCCATTCAACATACCACAATCACAATCACAAGGTACATTCTCAAAAATCATACAATCAAGAGGTGATTCATGTCATATAGGTATTCGTTCATACTCATTTACAATTAATGTGATCAATAAAGCAACATTCGCATACATGCATGCAATACAAGGAAGAAAGTACAAAGATATATCACAAACATGAAATCACAACCATCACCTACCTTGAAACAAGCTTGAATCCCCTAAGAAACTTGATTTTTCCCCTTCCAGATTCTTTCTACTTGATTCTTCCCCTTCCGGATTCTTTCCGCTTGTTCTTGGTCTACAAACAATCAATATAACGCAAGGATCAATAAACGAACCTAATTACCCCGATTATAATTGAAATCATCAACTCTAGGCCAAACCCTTGATCCCACATACCTATTTTTAGGGATTGTTCCACCATAAATTCTAGATCAAAACCCTCCCCCATCAATAATAACCCAAGAAACTAGGTACTACAGATCAAAAAGTGCATTTGGGGAGTGAAAACCTTACTTTTAGCCTCAAGAATGGTGAAAAATTGTCAAGAAAACACCTCGGTTCGTTCTTTCGCTCTCAAAGTCGAAACTTGCTGAATAATGACGTTTTTGGGGTTTATTTCCAACTTAAGTCGTGTCCATCCCGTGTGGTGGACCCTATACCCCGCTCTGGCGGCACAAATCCCGCTTTGGCGGCTTGCGCGGAGACAGAACGTCGGAATTAGAGTTTCAAACCCCCATTTCACAACACACCTTCACCCCATGACACTCAGAAACTACCCGTTCATGCTAAGATCAATTTCGGGAGTTCTACTCGCCCGAATTCAATTTCGTAAAGTCGTACGGGTTCCTTAATGTCTTAATTATCTACTCATGTGGTCAAATTCATAATTAGACCTCCCATTTGTTACCAGATTTCCCCTAGACCTCACTGACTCTGATTTTGTCCAAATCTAGACTAGGTTGGAAAATTTCAAGTTACTGCCAAAAAGTTTTCCGGCCCAAAATTTTTCCCCATTGGCTTTACTATAACGACGGGAACCGTTCGTTACACTGTGCCATAGTAAAGATTATCACACATTCAAAAAATTAAGAAAATTCTTTAAATAGCTATAGATAATTTGAACATTTTATTGTATTATTCGAAAAAACTTTGACCTTCACAATTCACAAACCTCTTGTTTTGGTTTATTCCTCATGCTAATAAATTCTTTTTTAATTTCCAGAACGTCTTTCTTCTTAATTTTATTTTTAAAAAGTAGGGAAAAAAAACTATAGTACGTCTTATTTTTTCTATCATCAAAATATTTTTGTATTTCAAAAAGTTAATTTCTCAATTTTTTCCTTTTGTCCTAATTCTTTTATTCTCTCTTTCAAAATAACAAAATTTGAACAAGTGTTTATAAAATTAAGTTTATTTTATTATTTGTATATACAAAATAAAATGTGCATATGATAGAGAATAATGGTATGGAATGATAACAATGAAATCAAATAATGACCATATATTCTTATCTTTAGTTTTGGGTGAGTGTTGTCTAAATTGAGTATTCTTTCACAAATGCTCAACCCCTGGAAGATAACAAACATCACAAACATTATTATGTCTTCGTTTTATGAGGTGCACTAACGTTTGTTGTTCTATTTTGTGGAGTGCTAAGGGTTATAGGGAATAACTGATTTTATACATCTAGCTGAAAAATAAAATGTAAAGTTCGTAGTAAGGTTTTTAAGTGAAATTTTGGTCTAAATGGGTCTAATACAATTTAAATAATAATAACTTTCTATCCTAGTCTTGTTTGTTATTGAATTCACGTGGGGTATAGAACATTTTGTACGTGAAATTGTGCATGAATAACAAATTACTAATAAATTGAATCTAAAAAATAATTTACAAATATGATAAATTGAATCAAATTTGAGGAAGAAAAATAAATGAAACCGTGTTATCTAAGAAAAGAGAGAAAATGGTCTAAAACCCCCCAATCTATATCCGAAATTGCAACTATACACTCCAACTCCACGGGTGTCTTATTACCCCCTGAACTTCATATTTCTCTATTTTCTACACACTTAAACGTTGACCTATCATAGGAGGTGAGAACACCTCCTCTAGGCGCGTTAGAAGGTGAGAACACCTTAAATTTTGACGAATTTTTTTTCCTCTTGCGGTCATCTTCCCCACCATTAAATAAACCATTGTTTCTTCTTCCCCACCATTAACCCTTGTTCCTTTTATAAAAAAATTCACGGTTTTCTCTCAAAAATAAGTAGGGTTTAGTTGTTTATGTTCATTTCTACTTCAAATCTTGAATTTAGGGTTTGTAATCTGCTCTAATTTCTTATTTAGGTTTCTAATTTGAATTTTGAATTTTCTCGAAATTCATCAAATATGGCAAATGAAAACTTGAATAAGCTTTGTATGGATGAATCAGATCCAATGTTGCTCTTAATTTCACGAATCAACAGAAACCCTAAAAGATAAAGCAAAAACTTGAAATAAGGGATAAAGAACTAACATTTTACTAAATCAGTTGATAAACTACAAAATCAAGTTGAAAATACACAGAAAAATCCTTCGATCATCAATAGAAATGCATATGCAAATGAAGAAGGAGATGAAAAGGAGAAAGGATATTTTTTTTTGGGTCTTTTACGTTTTAGGAGGGAAATGGGGGAAAAACAGGAATTGGGAGTTGAAGAAGTGGGGGACCCGACGCGTGCAATCACGTTGAAATATTTGTTTGGTTTATGTGTTGAGGTTAGCGTTTAAGTGGGTAGAAAATAGAGAAATATGAAGTTCAGGGGGTAATAGGACACCCGTGAAGTTGGAGTGTGTAGTTGGAATTTCGGGTATAGGTTGGGGGGGTTTTAGACCATTTTCTCAAGAAAAGAAGAAGAAGAGAATGTTATGAAAAGCAATATAAAAAATAATGCAAAATATAGTGTATTAATAATGCTTGTATTAAATATACATAAATTATTTTTTACGTTTGGTGTATTAAAAAGGATGCCCTATTAAAAATAACATGCATTGCATAAAAATATTTATTTACAATTATGGTGGACAAGAAGTAAAAGGGGTTTTGAGGGGTAATTGAGTCTTTAAGGATTCTAATGTACTTGTTTGCAACAAATTTTAAAGCGAAAGAAAATAAATTACAATCACAAAAAAATATGAAGAAACATAATTTTATTCATCAAGATTGAGGGTACAATTCTGTTCCTCCCTTGATTCTCCCTCATAAGATTTATTCATGATTCGAGGGCCATTAGTGGCGTATTTCTCGAACTAGGATGATTTGGATTTGACCTCCATATGAATATTCCATGATTTTTATGGAATATATTGAGATCTTGATCTTTAAAAATACCCAAGAGTTTATGGGATATTTTGAGATATTCAAGATTTTGATCTCTTTATGAAATTTTCGAGATTTCGATCTCTATATGTAATTTTCAAAATGCCTTTTAAGAGAATTTAGTACCATTTATATAGGCATAAACTAGGGTTTAGGGTTGAGTAGCATCTAAGAATCCTATTGAAACTGAACACACCTTCTATAGTCTTAATTCGAATTGAACACGTCATGTAGAGTCCCACAAAATTTCAATGTCTACAATACTCATTAAATTCTTTTGCATTACTAGTACCTAAAAATTTAATCACTTGTTCAAAACAAAACTCGACACAATAATAAGTTATAAAGTTAAAACTTCAAACTAAGTTGTTAGTACGCTTTAAACAACTTTTATTAGGCTTAAGTCATCTGCGGCCCCTTAAAGTTGTCCGCATAATTCATTTAGACACCTCAACTAAGGCTTGTATCTATTGAACACTCTAACCGTAAGAAATTTTTACCTATTTGACATAAACTGACAAATAGTTGAAAAATAAAAATGTGTGTATCTCAAACGTGAATACAAAATCGATTTACCAATAAAATGATGACACGTGGTATTGTATTCAAATTTTTTTAAAAGCTCTATTTAAATAATCCAAAAAGTATTTAAAAAAATTTAAAAGTTTTTTTTTTTAATTAACTGCCTCTCCCCCCCCCCCCCCCCCCCTCTTCTTCTTCGATAGACCCAATTCTGGTTCCCCTTCCACCGGAGCCGGTATCGGCACCGGCGACGCCAACAAACCATCGCTCTACCTCTTTTTTCTCTTTCGTAGGCGTCGGCAGTACAAAAAACACCATTGCTATCCACTCAAGCTAAATAGTCATTCTCTTTCATTTCGATAGCATGAATATCTTTTACTCATTGCCTTCATCTTCTATCCATTAGTAACTACTTATAAGAATTGAAAAAAAAAATAACAAACTTTTTCCCAAAAAAAATCAATTCATATTTTTTCATGTAATAAATTGAGCTTCATCGAGATATTTGAGACGTAAATTAACATAAGGGAAATAAGAAGAAGAATGGCAGAGGGTGAGAGAAAGAGAGAGGTGGAGGGGGTGGGGTGTGCGCATGTGTGTAAGAAAAATGATGAAAATGGTGGAATAATAGATGCAGGGATGGGGAAGAAGACGACTGCTCCTTTTTTTTGTTAATTATTTTTTTTCTTTTTTATTAATTCAGGTGCATAAGTTAAGAGTAAAAAAAAGAAAAAATATTATTTTTTGACAACTTAACACGCTCAAAGAAAGTGAGGCACACGTTTTTTGCCATGTCAACATTTTGTGTCTAATAGGAATGACTTTTGAACAAATAAGGTGTTCAATTGGCACAGGAATAAGTTGAAGTGTCTTAAGTGAATTATGCGGACAACTTTAGGTGGCTGGAGATGACTTAAGCCATTTTTATTATTATAGTGTTGTTACATCAATTATTTATATATTATTAAATATCGATACCACTTTAAAAAAAAACATGACATGTTATATACGGCTGATGGTGGTAATTATGCGTTAGATGACTAGTATGTAAATAAATAGTGAAAATGATTTGACATGTAAAAATTCCTTCCTAATCTGGCCATCGATTGGGATTTATGTTTATAGTGACCAAGAAAGTTAGTGGTTCGAGCCATACTGAATACACATTGTTTTATTAGAACCATTTGGATCTCTTCTAGTCGGATAAAAAATCAACTAAACCACATTAAAAGTTACTTTTTTTGTTTTAAAATAGTTGTCATGTTTCGCTTTTTGAAAATTAATTTAACTAATTTTTATAGTTAAATTAAATTATATCAATTCAATATTTTAAAATTAAAATTCAGATATTCAAAAACTATACGCATGCAAAATGCTAAAAATTACAAGTTTTTTTCTCATATTAATATGATAAAATATATTTTTTAAAATATAGGTCAAAATTTATATTATTTTATTTGATGATTGAAAAATCAATTTCCACTTTTACCTCTTATGAAAATGGTTTCCTTGGAAGGATCAACTTTTTCATATATAAAAATGCAAAACTCAAAAGCATATACTTAACATATAAAATGTTTAGGACAACAATAAACTGTTAATTCTGTGACAATTCTTTATTATTTCACCCTTCAAACTTATAAATACATATTTAGTAGACACATACTTGGTAAAGAACTAAAAAATTTAGTTAACTCCGTGACAATTCTTTCTTATTTCACCCTTCAATTCAGTCAAGAGGATTAATATTTTCCATTTTCACCAAAACTTTTTTGAAACAGAGGGAGTAATTAATTAACACATTCTTATTAGCAAAAATCTTAAATTGACTAGTATTTATCTACTACTAGTATGTTACTTCTGTTGTTATCGAGGTAGAATTCAATTGCTTAAATGTGACCATAAATCTTTGTAAAACTTTTGTTTTAAGACTAAAAATATTGCAATTTATGTGAAAATGTACTAACTTTATATGGAAGGTGTTGCTAGATTTTTCAAAAGTGTTGTCACATATATATAAGATCCATAAAAAAAAATACACTAATTTTGAAGAATATTTACACGCATGTTGTCAAACTTCTCAAATATGCACTACTAGCGTTAGAGGATTCAACACACATGCACATATTGCTTAGATTTTTGAAAATGTTGTCGCACCAGTATAGGATCTTCCAAAAATGCATTAACTTTAAGGATCAAATTATATGCACATATATATCAGCATTTTTAAAGAGTCCAAGTTGTTGAAATCGTTTTCATGCATCTATTTTAAAGACGAAATGATAAAGAAATGTTGGGAGTTTAGATGTATTCTTACTAGGACTACATAGTCACGAGTAGGGTGTACATAGGTCGGTTTGATTTGGTTTTTCATTAAAAAAATCTAAACCAATTATGTCGGTTTATTAAATCTAAAAAGCAAATCAAACCACATAAAGTCGGTTTTTTTGGTTTCGGCTTTAGTCGGTTTTTTTAGAATTTTTTGTTTTTTCGGTTTTTTACAACTATACGGTATTTGAAAAAGAGATCAAATATATTTTCACTTACCTGTGTGATAAGCTAAACTTAAAAAATGTTAAATGAATAGAATTTTTTCAAAAAGACGGTAAAATTCACATGTGTACAAAATATTTTTTTTGAAATATCAACGTTCATTATGTTAAATTAATAAGATTAAAGACTACATGCAAACTGAATACAAAACAAAATATTTATAAAGTAAATTGTTAACTTCGAATTTGAAAAACTATTATGTCGGTTTGGTTTGAGTTTGATTTGACTTTTTTTCTTTTAATACCAAACCAAATCAAGAGTGATCGATTTTTTTTTCAACCGCCAAACCAACCAAATCAAATTACAAATCGGGTTTTTTTTCGATTTGATTTGATTCATCGATTCGATTTGACTTTACGATTTAACTTGTACACCCCTAATCACGAGCAGCAAAGGCTATAATGTCAGTACAAGAGAGTGTGAGGACAAACTTGTTCTAATTTAGATTTGATCTCATCAATTACTTCAAATACCCTCACAGAATTCTTATTTGGTCCAGCATCCTTTTCACTTTTAAATGCACTATTCTTATCCAATAATATGGATGCATCACCACCCTACAACACAAGAAAAATAGAAATTATTGGACTTATTGCCAATTTTAGCATCAATTAAAGGATAAGGTCCAAATTTACCATTCATTATATTTTGGAGTTATTCATATCCTAATCGTCTCATATTTTTGTCCATGACTTTAATAGACCTTTAGTGTGGACTAGATGAATTCCACGTGTCAAAATATTTAAAGAAAAAAAGTCAAAATGTATCCCTAATATTACTCTGTATACTTCAGATTGGAACTCCGTTACACTACTAAAGAAGCGCCTTTCCAGTGGAATTCCTAAGAAAATTGGCTCATCCAAAACATGACAAAAATCTAATATTTCTGATGGCATCACCGATTCACGTTTTTTTAATAGTGGACTAGTGGTTAGTATTAGTAGGGGTGTGAAAAATTGAACCGACTGATAAATTGAATCGAAAAAAGTGTTAATAATTTATTGCTATTGAGTTAACGATTTTTAATGATTTTATTAAAAATATTATCGGATTATTTATTTGATATTGGTTTTAATTGGTGACTGAGAAATTGAAATATCAAATTCTTGTATGATGAATTTAATTACAAATGCTTGGAAATATTTATAGGGAGTCCTCTGTTACCAAATCCTCTATTAATGGTAAGTCAGATTACTTCTCATGGTAGTGTAATACCTCAGAATTTTTTTTCGAACTAAGACTCGAATTGGTCATCGTAGTGAGTGAGATTTTATCAAGAAATTAAAAATTTATTAAGGTCAGGTCACTAGATGTAGCACCTTGAGTTCCAAAAAGAACTAAATTAGAAATAGCAAAATCTGAAATTTGGCAAGTTAAGCTAAGTATGAGTTTTGGGTCAACTTCAAACGACCATAACTACTAGTACATGATGAGTTAGGTGTGCTACAAGATACCGTAGCAAATATCTTTGAATTATATTTTCAACGCCACCGAGTTTGCTCAGTTTCGAGTTTGTATGAGGGATATATGTCCATTCGAAGTTGGGTTGTCTAGATAAGGCAAGTCAAAACCGGATTTTAGAGGGGTATTTTGGTCTTTTCCTTAGCCAATCAAATTTAGTTCCTTTTTAGTAAGATTTTTAAGGGTCTAATCCTATTAGCTTCAGTTTTACAATCCTAAAATACGCCTAGGGTTTTAGTTGAAAGCTCAAGAAGAGAAAAGAAGAGAAAAGAGGAGAGGATCAAGCTTTAGTCGAGATTTTTGTGTGTTGTTGCGGATTTTCGCCATGGGTTTGATCCCTAAGAGGTATGTAAGCTTCCATAGTGTTGGGTTAGTTCACCCACACGTCAATCATGTTACTTTCAGCAAAATTTCATTCTTGAAGTTGAAAGATTAGAGTTCTTGATAAGTTCTTGATAGGTGTTCTTGAAGTTCATTATAAATCTTGTTGCATAGGGGTTTTGATGATTTCTTGAGAAGAAATTAGTAATTTGAGTTTTGTTTTGAGTAGATTAGAGTGTAACTATGTTAAGTAATCGAATCCAAGTGATTAAGGATGAAACCATTTGATTCTAGGCGAGTTAGGGTGAGAAAACGAGCAAAGAAAGTCGTCGAAGTTTTTTGGGTTGGGGCCTACCGTGTCACGCCAGCCAGAGCGCCCCAACCACTTCTCTAAACTTTAGGGGTTGGCGCCCCGCGCCAGAGTCACCTGACCCCACCCGTTCTTCATTGCTTCATCCGTTTGAGTTCTTTCAAAAGGTACTTTTACTCCTCTTTGATTCTAAACACTCTAAACTACTTCTAAACACCTCGAAATCATTCATAACATGATCATAACCTTGAAATCATAATTCAAATTCAAGGTAGATTTAAGAGTTAAGTTTTGAGAGTTCATTCGAACATTTCGAGAAAGTCCCCTTGAGTCTTTTTTAGGAGTTTTCTACAATTTCTAATAACTTCTTTCAAGACTCGAGCAAGTGAGTATAAGAGTTTGGAGAACGTATTCATCAAACTATTTTTTCATCACGATATCCTTCATATTATGAACCATAACTCTTGAATTCATAATTCACATTCAAGAGAAAGTTAAGAGTAGAGTTCAAGAAAGTCTGAGTTCAATTGTGAATCCTTTGAGATCCATCAACGATTTGAGTTAAGTTTTGAGTAAGTAAGTATGAGAATGAGAAGAGTCATATACATGAGTTCCCTATTGATAGTTTAACCTTTGAGTCGAGTTGTTCATGCCCATAACTTCCGCATGAACTCCATTAGTTGAGTACCTTTGAGAGTAGTAGTATCTTCAAGTTCTAAGTATTGAGTTTCTAATCCCCTTTGAGATTATATTTCTAATCATGAGACTATTACATGTTACCCATGAAGTCCTTGAGTTGAATTGTTCATGCCCATAATTCCGCATGAACCCTATAAGTCGAACAATCTTGAGATGAGAAGTATCTTTGAATCCTTGAGTTGAGTACTTCATTCTCACTATTCCGAATGAACCCTCTGAGTTGAGCACTCTTAAAATGAGTAGTATCATTGAAGGTCTTGAGTTCCAAGTATTGAGTTTTATCTATGGTTATTGAAAACCTTGCATTGAGTAGTTCACGTCCATAATTCGACATGAACCTTATTTTAAGAAGTCTTTTAAAAATATTTTAACTTTGTTTTAAGACGTAAGCTTTGAGTCGAGTACAGAGTAAGAGTAAAGTTCATTTTCTTTAAAATGATATATGGGAACTAAGTATTCCCAAGATTAAATGTTTTCACATTTAAGATGAGAGGAAACTGAGATTTCCAAAAGAGTTTTGAGCAAGAAAGGGAATATCGATTTCAAGAGAGCTTTTAAACTAAGTTTTGAGTAATTATCTCAAACCAAAGAAAAAGTTGTGTTTTTAAACAAATGAGCTGAGTATTTTGGGAGTAGTATTGAGCACCGATATGGGGACGAGTTTGAGTTAAGATAACTCACGTCTCCATCAATCATGTAGCCATCATGGGTAGTAAAGGATCATACTTTTTAAATGATTCCTTAAGTGTTTTTTAGCATAGACTAGTGGATCCACTTAGTGAAGGCGTTCTATATGACGACAAAGTATATGACAGTTCTGGCAGCGTGGGTGTAACACCACGTATCCAAAAATAGAGATTTCAGATTTCTGGTGTTACATGTGGCACTCACGGACACCATCCACGGACCGTAGATGGACTCACGGTCCATCCTATAGGTCCGTGGTTCATGACAGAAAACTTCCCCAGAACTCAGTCAGAAAATTTGGCTAAGTCCCGTGGTCTGTGTCCGTGGATCGAGACTTCCCTTACCAGCCTCTGACACAAACTACGGTCGACCAGCACGGACCGTCATTCGATCCACGGTCCGTAGGTCTGACCGTAGATGAGGGTCAACAGCCAATTAGCTGAAAAATATTGATGGGTCAACTTCAAATGGTTATAACTCTTAGCAAAAAATTAATTGTATGTCCCATGACCTATGGTTAGATAGATAATTGAATTATATTTCCAACGTCACCAAGTTTGCTAAATTTTGACCTTCGAGTAAAAAGTTATGCCCGTTTTAGTGAAGCCCTATCTGGCAGACTCGACCTACGGACCCAATTGACGGACCGTAGGTCCATTCCGTCAATCACTCCGACAGCAGTTAATTCAGGGGTCTTTTGGTATTTTCCTATTTCATTTAACCCTTAAGATACGTCGTTTAGACCCTAAATCATGAGGTTTTAATCAGTTTAAGCCTAGAAACATAACTAGAACTTACCTAAGTCAAAACATTTAATCAAAACTTAGAAAATTAGAATCAAGAGAGGAGAAAAAGGTCAAGAACGTAGCAAGGTTCCATCAGTTCCAACCCCGAAATCAAAAAAATTTCTCCGTGGAATTCGTCACCAGGTATGTGGGATTTCATTAGTGGGTTCCTTTCGCCCATTAGGTCCCTAGAATTCAGTCAGATTCTTGATTCCATGTTTATGAACAGACCTAGGGTTTTTAGAATTTCAACAGATCATCATGAATTAGTTATTTAAATATTCCAAATCAGATTATCATGTTATTGCTTAGTTTATCGCATGAATTTCAGAACCCTAGCTATGTATTTCTTTAGTTCTTGAATTACACATGCTAGGCCAGATATTTCAGTATTCAGTTATACATGCCTCAGTTCATGAATGCATCATTATCAGATTAATTGTTGCATTCTCAGTTTGCATGTTCAGTTTCGAGCTATCCAATATTTACATAAATTCAGTCATAACTAGTTAACCACTTAATTCATTGGGAGTAGCATAATACCGAGTTGGACTAGGGTTCAGCTTACCCATATAGTCCCAGAACTACGAGCCACGTAGGTGTAAGTCCCCTCTGTGGGCAACATCAATTTAGTGATCACGCCAGCATGCCTCTATACCTCTGGCAGGGTATATTGGGTCCTCTCGATGGGGCGTATACATCGGACTCCACATTTAGCTCATGTGGTTTTATGTCGGTTATTAGTAGCTACCACAGTTCAGTCAAACTCTATTGCATTGACCATATTTCAGTACAGTCAATATTCAGTCTCAACATGTTATAAATTTGGTCATTGCATCAGTTAGCTCAGTATTCAGTAATTTCAGTATCTATATCATGTTCAGATGATTTCATTGCTTTATTGCTTTGTTCAGTTATATGTTATTTCAGCTTTACTCTATCCTGCATGCTCAGTACCCTTAAAGTACTGACGCATACGTGCGCTACATTTTCTCGTGATGTAGGTTCAGGTTCTCAGCATCCAGAT